>NC_082694.2:4105918-4421758 GCF_949987515.2 Delphinus delphis | reverse complement strand
ATTTTCTGCTGTGGTTAGGCCGTGCTAATTTACTGAACATGACAAAGCCTCCCAGACTGGGTGACATCATTTGTTTAAAGGTCCCAGCACTCATACTGGAGTATTTCGAATATTACTTTTTTTAATTCTTCAAAAACAGTTAATTTGTTGATATTTCATCGGTGTTTGGACTAATTACATGCACCATTATAAATGTCTTGACTAACCTACTTTAACGTTTAATTTAAACAACAATGCTCTGTAATTTGTCATGGTGCTTGCAAAGTGATGAACATTGCAACTTGGTTTTCTAAGCAATCAACATTCTATCTGTGCATCTTTAAGAAGAGGAATTTCCTGATGGAAAGGAGACCCTTTGAAACAGATGTGGGTTTCACACCCCCAGCTTCAGAATTACACTAAGTTCCACGACAGTTTGTATAATAAGAAAACCCTCAGATCTGAATGGTTTGAAGACAGTATGAACTAACATGTACTCTATCAAACAAAGTTCTGAGTTTTTATAAATACTCACTTTGGATTGTATAACCACCTCCTTTTTAATGGAAACTAAACAGAGGGAAATTATTAAGGCCAGATAGATGCACATGTTAGATTGAAACCAAATAACCTTTTTTTTTTTTCTCTTTTGGTTGTTGGAAATCTTTGTAAAGATTTGCAAGGTAAATCTGCTTTTGTTTAAATAATCAAGATTTGGAAACTCTACAGGAGTTACATGATATGTTGTTTAGAATGCTGTGTGTGATAGCAAATACGCACACCACACACTTATTAAATATATTGATTACTAATGAATTCCCTGATCATACCCCCAAAAGAAATTAAAGGAGAGTACTCAAATCCTTGAATTTAAGTTAATTACAGATGATAATCTGCAAACTGTTTCCTTCAGAAATTTCTGTCAAAGGAAGATATGGTAGACCCAAAAGATGAATAGTGAAGACACAAAAGATAAATGATGGATAGTTTAGGATCTTAATAAACCCTGAATCTGTTAGTCGTTATTTCAACTGTGGTCCTTTGGTTAAGGGTATGTGATCAGTGGAGAAGGATAGCTGAGCAAGGCCACTGGACACACCATAATTTCAGAAAAAGCAAAATGTGGTCATGGGTGATATTCTGAAAAAGAGTTCCTAGATTCCACTGTAATCTGAATTCTAGATTTAGAAAAATACCCTAGGCTGCTGAACATTTGCAAAGAACTTATCATAACGACACCTAGTTGCTTCTATAGCATTACATGTGCTACTATCTGAATTATAGATAGTTAAGTCATTCATATACTGGGAGCTTGTGCTGATCAGACTTCCTCCTTAAAATGGAATTTTGCATTATTTATCACTTATCCGGAGCTTAAAATGGTGCCTGGACTTTCCTTCATGTCAAGGATTCCAGATGCATTGTGAAAATCCATCTCTGAATAGGATTTGTAAATTTCTGACTTTCATCAGGACATCACTTTTGGTTACATTATAATGGACTTGATCTACATTCCTGGAGCTCAAGCAGGATTTGTATTTAGATAAAAGAAAAATTTCCTTTTCTGAGGTTTTTCAATCTTGTTTCATTCTGGTAATATTCAGCTACTTAAATTTCAACACCAAGAATCCAGCATTACCCCTAAAGTAGATACAAATGTCTCTGGAACTGTAAGACTGAAGAGGTCTGTCCTCATCAGCTATGAGTTCATGGTAGTCACAGAACACCGAAGGCCAGGTTTACTTCTGTCTCTTTCAGTGACAGTTCCTAGTGGGTTAAAATGTGCAAGCAATTAGACAGCTGTACATATAATTGGTTTGACATGCCTGTTCTGTTCCTCCAGACCGAGAAACTACCTTTAAAAATTCCACGGATAGGTTTTTGACCACATAGATAACTTTTAAAAATACGAAGTTTTATAATTCTGCAGTATCTAATAGGGATCCAAATGAAATTAAAAGACTTTTGGAGAGTACCAGACACATTGGGCGCCTGTGGTTGGCTTGATCCTTGAATAGAGAACTGGGCAGTGGAGGCCCAAGACATGAACACTTTTATCAAACTAGGCCTGTAAGTTTCAGACTTTTCCAAAGCCTAATGACAACGCAATACATATTTATTATTGCTGTGAAAAAATAGTGGAGGGGAAAAGAGGTAGGACCAGGTAAGAGACAAATGAACCAATCAGTATAAATCCATCTGGAAAAACAACTCAAAGCAAAT
Source organism: Delphinus delphis (assembly GCF_949987515.2). Taxonomy (NCBI): domain Eukaryota; kingdom Metazoa; phylum Chordata; class Mammalia; order Artiodactyla; family Delphinidae; genus Delphinus; species Delphinus delphis. Next base: position 4,419,556 of record NC_082694.2, on the reverse strand, counting down.
GGACTACTGGTGTCCAATTGGTAACATCTTTCCATCTACAAAACAGGAGCTCTTGGAAACTCCTCTTTGTTATTTGGAAACACACACACACACACACACACACAATTACTCATAACAAAATCTTAAAGCTGGATAGCTTTAAGAGATATAACAGCATAGAAATACATTCACGAAGTTATTACAGAATATTGAAAAAATAGAGGTGAGATTAATGATGATAGATAGAAAAAGCCCTGAATGAAGTAAACTTTTATTGAGTATGTGAGTACCTAATTTTAGGAAAGATTGAACTATTGGCCATCTTACTTATGGATATGTTATTGGAGGATTTATTTATTATGGATTTTACCACTTGAACACCATGTTAAAGGCATATAGTGTGTCTCTAATCGATGCCATGCATATCCCAGAGAGTCATTAAGGAATAGCCTTGTCACTGGAGCCTCCAAGGGACAGACAATGGATCACAAAGGGAATCTGAGTGCAAGCACATGGGGTCCGTTTCCAGAGCGTTAAAGTTTGGGGCCAGAGAAACCCATCCCTGCCAGAAAATATCACCAGCATTCTAAAGAATATGTTTTAAAACTTGTTTTTGAAGGAAATAAGGATGGTTCTGAAATCACCTGGGTTTGCTTTATTATTTTATTTCTTCTGCAAAGATCACAGTGATGTCATATGTGATTTGGCAGTAGAGACATGGAGGTATTGGCAGACATGGCGGTAAATTCCAAGGGCTGTATTTTTTGACTGGCTACCTCCACGTGGTTTGGCTTCTAGTGGCATTCAATAGGCTTTGTGTTTTTTATTATGATTTATTTTTAAATCTCTATGTACTATAGTGTTTGTGCTACTGAATGTTGCTCTAGTTCTCTTTAAATGCCAAATCCTCAACATGGAATCATAAAGATGTGCTAATTAAACTCAAACCATTTCACATCTATTAATTCAGACTGTGATCTCTCATCAGATTTCATATGTTAAGTAGAATTTAGGGCTGGTCAACAGATGTACACTGTTCATAAATGTGGTGAACAAGCAACTGCAATGACCATTCCTGAGTCGGATTTTTTTTTTCTTTTCCTTGTTCAGAGGCTGAAGGATTATATTTCAGTTCAGATACACATTTGGCACCAGCAGAGAAAACTACATTGTATGGCTCCCCGGAGTGTATATCAATTGTAGTTATTTTAATTATTTCCAACATTTAGCCTTTCTCCTGAAATGGCTACTCTTTCTTTGATTCTGCCATTGAAATAAGCCATGACCAGCAACTCATACTGGACAGAGTGAGACCAGCACAAGATGACCTGACAGCCCGCCAGTACATGGGGTATGTCCCTTCTTTCCGAGAAGCTGTTTCTATCCCAACCAAAACTACAAGAAAAGATCCATCACCAACGAATAGAGCAAAACCCTCTGAAGAGGACAGAAGGACAAAGAATTTGACATTTTTAGAGAACAGCTTCAGTGAAAAATGCTGTATAAAGTGGCAGCCATTAAAATTATTAATGTTTCTGCATTCTTGAGAAAGACACAGAGAGGAAATATATCTTGTGCCTCAAAAGACGAATCCACAGAAAGATGAAGACCACCCAATGCAGCACCCAGCACCATCATCAATCTCTTTAGTGTAAAGGAAGAAAGTTTATACACAGAGTGAAGTTCAGAGCTTAACACTGAAGTATGGCGTTTCTTAGCGACGTCTCTGTGGATCCGTCCCTAGTGAGTGATATCTGACAGTGAAAAGGCTATGCAAATTACAACTATTCAAAAATCAAAGTTGAAGTCCAAAGACCTCTGGCCAATCAAAGGGTTCCTTTCTGCCCCCTGGTGGATGGAGACGCATTTCTACATGCCCATTATATTAGTTGTAAAACGGGGACATCAATGAATTTCTGAAAGTAGGTTTCTGAAAAAGGCAAACTATGATGTGGTCAGATTTAACCAATTTTCTTTTTAGTGAATGCTTTGTAACAAAGTAACCATTTAATATGGGCAGTTCTGTGGTTTCTCTGTCCTTTAATATGTGAAGAGACATTTATGTTGGGGGGGGGGACGTAGCTGTGTGCACCGTGGTCTTGGGGTCTTCTCCACCATGTGTTTCTCCCTCCCTATTAGTTTCTTTTCCCTTCTCATCCACTCATATCCAAAACGGAAGCTAAAAAGAGAAAGGATACTTTGATCTCCCATTCTTCCCTTCCCTGCATTTTTTCTGGCATCCATCCTTTACGATTTTACTCCTTTTTCTGATCTTTTCCTCTCCGATGGCCAGGATAGCATTGGCTACACTATTGCTTGTAGCAGATGAATGACTAGCAATTGAAGGACTAGCAATTGAAAGTCTTTGTGTATTTTCCAGGCCAAATAAAATAAAAACGATATTAGAACAAATTGATAAATGCACGATGGTATGGCACCCAGAGGGATTTCATTTCCATTTTTGTCGCCCTTAGAGAAGTATTTTTGAGTGTGCTGTGTTCTGAAATCTTATGAAATTCTTACCAAAGGTAACAATAATATTTAGGGGTGACATTCCCTGTCACAAGTCACATCCTGTCGAACTTGTGCCACAGGATTTCTCCATCTCTGGGGACTGGCAATTCACACGGTGAAAAATCCCATTGGCAGCCTAGCTTTTCCCAATCCCGCAGGATTCACAGTGAGAGCATTTTAATATAATGGTCTTCTTAGAGTCGAGAACTCTAGGACGATAGCCCCTCGTCTAAGACGGAGGGACAGCAAGCAGGGTTGAGTTAAGGAATCTATGGCATAAAAAATGGTTTATCGTGTACCTTTTGGATCCTGTGTGTGCTTTCCTTGCCTATAGTCACTGCAGGTTTACAGTTGTTTCTCTTAGAAGAGCACAGACACACAGACTTTGGATTGCTACCACATTCATCTATTTGTTTTCAGAGACAATGACCAGAAGAGCACTCATTTCAAGATTAAAATGCCTGCCCCTCCCCGAACAAATGCCAGACAGGGTTCTTCATGTTTGCCCCCTCCAGAGAGTTCACACTTACAAATGTTCAGGGAACTCGGAAAATTGAGCAGAACATGAGGGTCAGCTTAATCATTGACTAAATATCGATGACAATACTAACGTTGACACGTGCACCAGAAAAGTAAGAAACGGGAAAGGTGTGAGGGTGACACAGAGCCCTAGCTGATGTAGCATTAGACTGCTTTCCAACTGTTAACACCAGGCTGGGGAATCATATATCATTCTTAGGGCAAATCATCACTTTAAAAGTCAAACTTCTGATTTAAAGGGGAAAAAATCTCCACTCTGTGTATTTAGTGGTGATTCAAGAGTTTAGATGTGAGCTCTTTCTAGGGTTTCCCTTCCATAATCATTAGGATTTGTGGTCTGCCCAGGCTCCTCCAAGACTTGTCATCATGACCCATACTTAAGCGTTGAGATCTTTCCCCAGCTGTAATTCATAAACAAAAACAACAGGACTTTGTCCCTGAAAAATATTTGGGCCTAAAAATTTGAACATACATCAAATGAAAGTAATCGAATGGAAACAAAAAGGTTCAGTCCAGGTAAAAGTGAAAAGGTAAAACCAACTACGTGATTTTTGCATTTCGACCTGTCTCTGTGGGTAAACAGATAACTTGACCTTAAAATCCTCAGTCCACAGTGTTTTAATGCAGTCATGGTCACTGGAATTAGAAGAAGAAGAGGAGGAGGAGGGGAGAGGGGGGAGGGGGAGGGGGAGGGGAGAGGAGAGGGGGGAGGGAGATGGGGAGGGGAGAGGGGGAGGGGAGAGGGGGAGGGAGAGGGGGAGGGAGAGGGGGAGGGGAGAGGGGGAGGGGAGGAGGGGAGGATAGGAATAAACCAGAGTCCATTACCAATTTGGACAAAAAGTAACCCAATTTAGTAATTCCAAAAATTGCCTGACTTTTTTGGAGCATGTGAATTGTCCTCACCGGTGATATAACATTGAAGAGTGAAACTGAAATTAGCTGCTTAAAGTGGTCTTGTGGCTTTAATTATTCACAAAGTACACCAATTTAATGAGTTTTTAAATATTAAAACTCTTCCCTATTGTCACCACCTACACTATCTATTGTGAGCTCTTAATTTACAGAGCAATTAAGTCAGGACCCTCATTTATCAGGACATGTGCATTTGTTGGAAACGTAGTCAGTTTTTATTAATTGATGCTATGGAAATACGGAAGTGAAATTAATGTGTGTCTTCGGAGGTCATGCCCATAGTGAGGGGTGACGGGGGGTGGGGAGGGGGGGCGCGGCTAGCAAGGAGCAAGACGTGAGATAAATAAGTCCCTGCTATGTCCTGCTTACTCCAGAGATGGCTGAAATATTAAGTGGCACAACAGTTACCGTTCGCAGCCAAAATGCTTGCAAGAAAATGCCCCCTGAGTTTTTCTCTGGCAAACATCTGTCATGGGTAGTAGCTGAGAAATAGGGAAACTTCAAAGCAGTACTTTCTGATTATTAGCAGAGTGTAGAGTGTAATGTTCTTACATTTTAATGCAAACCAAGTGTTGATGAGCTGATAGGGCAGAATTAAAAAGTAGCCCAAATTTCCTTTGTTCTTCAGGATGGGGCTGACAAGAACATTCACAGTTGGTCGTGCTCCCCAGTCCTTACCAATTTGCAAGGCACAAGAAATTCCGGCTCCAGAGGCAGATGGTGGGTAGAGCACCACCAGGCAGGACTTGCCCTACTCACCACTTAGAGTCACCATCCCTCTGTCCAATCAGCCGGTGTCTACTGTTCAGCGTACATTGTTCAAGGACGATCTTATTCAAAGTGGTTACAAAGGAGCTTGAGCACAACACAACGGAAAGACGCTTCCCAAGGTATACAAAGTAAGACACTCGCCGCCTCTGCGCGCTTGTAATTCTAGCAAATGCTAACGTCAAGCGAGCAACGTCATCCTCCCCACACCCCTAAGCTGAGGGTAAAGGGAGAAACCAGCCTTTCACTCCTAATTCCTGGTGGTCTGGACCCATGGTCTCTATAGTACCAAAAAGTTTGATGGGACCATGCCACACGTGGTCCCCTGTCACCAGGACTTGGTGAATATTGATCCATTTCTCATTCAGACAGGCAACAGAGGAAAAAGAAAAAAAAAAAAAAAGCAAGCAGCAGGGCAACAAATGCTGTCTTCTGCAAACGCTCTGTAATGAATTGTTTTTTCAGCAGTGCAGAAGACAGATTTTTCTTTCCTCTGCCTCTTTCCTCCTTTGCTGGGAAGCCACCAATGGGAGGCTGGCTTTCCCACCTGGCCCTGGCTGCTTGTGCCCATAAATTTGCCTACGCAATGCCTGTTTACGGGTCGCTGATGGAACATGGAGCGGGTGCAGTTTGTAAGCACCGGGTAGATAATCATGGTAATTGATGTTTGGAGCTCTGAGCTCCTAGGAGCACAGGGTCTCTTTCTCCCAGTGAGGCCCTGCTCTCTGTTATCAGTCCGGCCCATAATTAAATATCACTCTTTTACAATATGTTTCAGGCTCCTTAATGAGTCTAAAGCAGAAATAGTCACCTCTTTCCCCTCTGAGCTTCATTTGCTTGTTATTAAACAACGTTATGGAGCTGCCTTCTTTCCCTGTGTTGCCAAACCTGCATCATTTCCGTTTTATAATTGCACAATTAGAGCCAGGGCTCTGCTTTCATACATCAGCAGGCCCTGCATGTGCATGCGTGTGTGCTCGTGTGTGTGTGTGTGTGTGTGTGTGTGTGTGTGTGTGTGCAGGGAGAGGCAGAGAGAGGGAAAAGATCAGGTGTTCACAGAGACCATACAAATGCATCTTATTCTCATTAACTGCCAGGTTTTGCAAGATGGGCAGCGATTTATCATAAGCCGTTTTCTCCTATCAACCACCCTCACCAGCAACACCGCGACTTTCTCCGTGACCTTGCGCTGGGTTGCAGAGGGTCAAATGTGATCACTGTGACTCGCGTCATCGTCCCGCGCCCCTCCCCCATGGCCTTTTTTTTCCCCTCCCCCAAGCCAAATCCAGTCATTTATATTCCGAGGCTCAACGGTCCTCTTTTTGCCCCCAAAGCTGGCGAGCTGTATGACACTAGTAATTCCTTCTAACGAATTTCCAGAGAGCACCTCCTCTTACACACGCTTCCTCTCTCCTTCACACACAGACACACGCACGCACACACATGCACACACCCTCACAGGCATCCCCTTAAGCTGCTCTAAGCAGTGTATTAAGTAGCTGAAGAAAATCCATTCACATTCTGCTGCGTCGCTTTCTTCCCAAGTCATGAACCCATCACAGACTTTTTCTAGCAGTGGGTTGCCACGGTGAAGATTTACAATGCCAGTTATTCATACATCTGCCTTCTCTTTTCTCCCCCCCTTATTCTTAAATCCCCTGGGCGAGGGCAACCTTGATACTGAGACTCGTAAAATTCATGCAGGCTTATCATCCTTGGTGAAGGCTCCAGGCTGCATCCCGCATCCCCCAGCCTGCTCAGCGCCATGACGGGTGGGCCCCGGGCTTTTATTTCCAACGAGGGGGAGCGGGTCGGGGGGGACCGAGGTATCATTAGAGGAGACATAATAGAAAACTTATATTTTTTTAAATAAAAGCAGTATCTGTTTCACTGATGGTTTATTAATTTTTAAAAATGAGTTTTGGGTCTCTCGAGGCCAGGATGCATTTGATGCTGGAATGTTAAATAAAAAGTGACCTTAATTTGAGTAAGGCAATATCAGAAAGTACGCTCATCGGTGTTCAAGAGCTAACGGAGCCGGGACACAGGCCTCCTCAGTTCTCATCAAAAAACCGGCAGGAGGAAGCTTCAGTGCTTTGTAAGATGGGCATTTGATGGCCAGTGTTTGCCTTGTAATTTTTTCACTTAATTATTTCTTCTTCTCTTAATTATTCTTAAATTCATTGTTCTTAAAGAACGTGGAGAAGAGAGAAAAATACATATTTTCAACAGCAAAAATTAATATTTTAATGAAGTCACTGAAATTTTCCCTAATCTGAAAAAGAAATTAATCCTATGATAACATAATAGAGAACTATGGTCAAATCATTAAAAAAAAAAAAACTTGTAACCTATTTGTAACATATTGCTGGGAAATAACAATGAGGATATAGTAGGTGATAATCTGGAACCCTTTTTAAAAAGTTGACAAAGTGATCTTTAGCTGAGTTGAAATAGAATTCTGTCTCAGAATCGTGGGTTTTTTTTTTTAATCTTCTATTTTACGTTGTAACTTTCAAAAATATAAACTATGGCTTCCCTGGCATCCTTCAGCTCCTGGGTTTGGGCTGTGGTTGGTGCGTCTGCAGGGGCACAACTATGGCTTCCCTGGCATCTTTCAGCTCCTGGGTTTGGGCTGTGGCTGGTGTGTCCGCAGGGGCACATTCCCCTTCATGGCACCTCCTCCCGTCTCTGACCTTGGCGACGAGCGCCCCAGAGGTGGCAGGTGTGCGATGCTCGACCTGCATGGGCTCGCTGAGGGCAAGTCAGCTCTGGAGCCACATCCTGACTTACTTTGAAACATCACTGAGTGTTCCACAGGCTACCTTCCAGACGGTGCTCAGCTCTGAGAGAGGCTGTAGAGTTTTATCTTTTATTCAGGATTTCAGGAAGGTGTTAGAGAGAAAGCCAGGCCAAGGAGGGACCCTGACTTGCCCTCAGCTTCCTCCTCTGTAAAACAAGGAGAGTGTGCTGTGTTACCCTTAAGGTCCTTTCTAGTGTTCCATGATCTAGCTGTGATTCCATTAAACACAGGCAAAAACTAGCCTAACCTAAAACTTCTCTTCTTGCAGTTCAAGGTTAGGTACAGAGCTCAGGCATGATCTGGGGTCTGCCTTCACTCTTGAGGTCATGACTGCACCATTTAGGAAACAGCCTCAGAACACAGCACAAGGTAGTGTGTTGATGCAGAAAATCCAGAAACTCAAGGTTTTGATTTATAATCCACAGAAAACTGGGAAAGAACTGCGTGTAGCAGCCATCGCTATATTTTCTGAAACTGCATCTTTGATGCTAGGATAAGACGAAAACAATGTAAGGAAAGAAGTTCTGTTGTATTTTATTTTATTATATTATTTATTTGATTTTTAATTTAATTTTTTCCTCTCTGGCCTAATCCCTTTCCTTTTAGGTAGACCTTTCCTCTCCAAATCATCTCCTGGCCCATTCCTAACCCCTTGGCTTCTGGGTACCACCAGGCTCCTATTTCAGGGGTCTAAGCAGGTGGATCTAACCACCTTCACTGGCCCTGAATATATCTCTGAATAGTGTCACCTGCAGCATCCTACTGCCATGCAGCCTCACCTCCTCTTAGAAAACCATCTGATCTGTATATCTGAGGACAATTAACTTGACGTTCAGTAAAACTTTCAAAATAATCCATGGCTACTCACATATGAACCACTGAATTTTACAAGGTACAATTCCACCTGCCTTTCTTATCTATCTGGGTCCTAGACCTATCTGGTAAAACAACTTAGCAGCAAACCCTTGTTCCCATCTGAAACTCTGTTTCCTCAACTGCCTATTGAGAAGGGGCGATAATCCCAACCAAATTCTCAAGATCCCGAGAGTCAAGTACAATAACGTGTGCATAATTTTAAATATCCTGGAATGTACTATGTTGATATATTAGCATCGTCATTCATTTTTATTAATCTATCAATTACTGTGATGATATACACCATGGCTTTCAAATGTTTTGGACCATGACCTCAAGACAGAAATACATTGTATCTAGTAAATCAGAATTACAGCTGTGTAATCATAGCTGATACAAATGTTTCCCCCAAACAATACAGTTTTACTATGTGGAAGCAGTCTGATACTTTCTATTCCATAGATAGAAAGTTTTCATACCTCAAAATGGTCCTCGGCTGGACTTTGAAAAGTATGGCTGCAGAGCACCATGTTAATTTAAGTTGGAGCCACCATAGGCCTATATGGACCCTTCATGTGAATCAGTAAGAGGCAGCCCTTCCTCCAGAACCAGAGCCTACAGCCTGGAGAGCGGAGTAGGGCTGAATTGCAAGCCCTACCTGCCCCCCAGCTGCAAGCCTCGGTTGTGAGCTCTGCACATACAGCCCTGCACTGAAACTTGGTCGGTATTGGGGTTAGGGAAGGGTAATTGAACAAAGTATGAAAAAGCATTATGCAAGACTCTGAAATCGAGTTGGGGGTAACACGAACAGTGTGGCATACCTATGGCATACCTATGGCCGGTCAGATGCAGCCCGCAATGCAAGGGTGGTCTAGAAAGGAGAGGTGACACAGATGGACATGCTTTTTGCTAATTCTAAGGCATTGTGAGAAACTAAATGGGAAGCAAGGAAGAGAACAGTGGAGTAAGATTTATCAAACACTTGCCTTTGTGTCCATTATGTAGTTCTTCGAATTTAGGATGATGTCTTGAGGAACGTTGTTATTTCTGACTCCGCTGCAAATTCTTAAAACCATCTTGATCCACCCGCAAACATGCACCTCCATAATAAATTGCAGGTATGGAAGTTGGGAGAAGATCTCCAGACGTTTCTCCTCCTAGGGGCCTCCAAGTCCGTTGCCCTCATTCCTGTCATTGGACAGGTGTGATAGGCAAAAGGTGACATCAGAGCATTTCCGAGCTCCCCCGAAGTTCTTCTGACTAGGAAATTCATTGCTCAATCTATCCTATTATGGGCCTGGAAAGATACCAGACTCTACTAGACTAACAAGATTAAAATTAAGTTTATTCTTCTTCAAGTTCATACCAAAGTTAACCATTTGGAATGACCAAGACACAGAAACAAAGAAAGATAACTGAAAACCAAGCAGGTCCTTTCAACATTCAGAATCTGTCTTTTTAGGTGCATGTTTTCTATTTAACCCAATATTCGCTATGACCTTGACCTCTGCTAGGTAACATACACACTAAATTGTTTTCATTAATGTAACACGGGCAGATAGAGCAAAATAAAAAGAATCAAGTATTTTCCTACTATCTCTTCCTCCCTAACATACAAACATACACACACACACACACACACACACACACACACACACCCTCCACAGAGGTGACCATTTTTATAGTAAAGCGTTGAATTTGAACAGGAAGAAAAATATTTTATTCCAAAACATTTGGTAAGTCCATAATGTACTACAGTAATTCATTAGTCCTTTTTCTCCACTTGTTTTTTTTTTAATAGCTAATTTTTTCCAGTTCTATTGAGATGCAATTGACATAACATTGTATAAGTTTAAGGTACACCCCATAATGATTTGATATGTGAATATATCATGAAATGATCACCACAATAAGTGTAGTGAATGTCCTTCTCCACACACAGTTACATTTTTTTTTCCTTTGTGATGAGAATTTTACTGCTATTCTCTTAGCAACTTTCAAATATACGAAACAGTATTGTTAAAACAGTCTGCATGCTGGACATCAACCCCCTTAGAACTTATTTATTATGTAACCGGAAGTTTCTTCCTTTTGACCTTGTATGTTTTAATTAATAGCTGCTTTTAAAACTCAGGTATTTCTATACTCAGCCATTTAATTGTTTTAAAGAACAATACTCAAGTATTGTTCTTTAAAAATGGTGAATATTTGGAAATGTCTTACAATTTCAAGGAATTGGCAGGATAACTGAACTCATTTTTTATAGTCTTCACATGTAGCATGCCTTTCTGATGACGTGACTTGGTTCCATCACCAGCTGAAGATAATTATCAATAGCACAAGAGACTTACTCTGCATTGGATATGCAGGGACATGGGGCTGGCACCTACCTCTGTGACTTGTATGGGAAAAACCATAGCTTTGATGCCACCAAATTACCTAAAGGAAATGAAAGCATAGCTCCTTGGAAAATCCACCTTATTATCTGCCTTCCCTGTTCTCTTTTGTGCTGTATTATTACCTTAAAATCATTATGCTGTCAAAAATGTCTTTTCCGTCCTATTCCCAATCTTTTGACACTCTTAAGACAGTAGGTGGTGTAGGAAGAAAGCAAGTATCACCCTTATGCAGACAAAGCCTGCCAGCAGCGCTTGCTAAATTGGGTCATAAAGGACCTTAGCCAAGTTCAACACAGAGCAGTGTGCTCTGCTTGGCCTTATCAGATGTTTGCCTGATTTTTTCAGATTTTTACCCAGAATAGCATCTTAGGGGCCAGAGTTTTTCCCACAATCATCACTGTCTGGAAGTAACAATCACTGTCATCTTTCTCCATCCCAGTCTTCTGCACCTGCCTCCCCCATTTGCCTGTATGCTTCTTACATAATCCCTAAGTCTCTTGATCTTCAGGGAATCTTCCTTCCTTGTTTCCTCTATGAACTTTTAGGGAGAGGACAAGAAGCAGATTTGATGGGCCCCCAAAGGATGTAGATCATCCTTAGCAATGTGGATGGGTGAGGAACCAAATTTTAATATCAGGGAGGCTTCAAGAACTTTGGTCTGACTTTGAGGGGTTGTCTCTGGGCAATAATGCCACTTGCAGTGGGGTTGGGAAGGAGAGACCAGCAAGCACTCAGTTCCTGGGGTTACATTTGTGTTGAAGTAAGACCCACTTCAGCAGCAGCATTGCTCTGGGCTAGGTTCCTGCCACTGCTCTAGAAGAGGGGGTTCCCTAGGTAGACAATCTCCATCAAACATGTTCAGGCAGGGCTTCCAGGAGGAAAGCTTCTGAGAGGATGGAACGGCCCAGGAAGTTCTCCAGTACGTTATTATCAAGCTGCATGCTCCCTGTTAGTGCCTCGGCAGCCACAGTCCTGTTTTATTACCCAGATTTTATCTCCTTCTTGCCTGGACCTTCCTGAGTTAATTCTTTGAAGCCAGATCTTTCACCGGGCCCAGGCTTTTGGATGCCAGTTTCCTCGCCAGGATCATGATTTACAGACATCCTGGACTCTGGGGTGGCTTTCCTAGGTCTAAGATACCCAGCTGTTTCTCCCTTTGATGGCCAGCCTCTCTGTACTTGACTTTAGCCCTAAATGCCCTTTTCTCCTTGCCTACCAGGAGACTGTCTTTTCTGACCTCAAAGCTCAGAACCCTTCTCTCTGTTCTCATAGCAATAGAAATATACCTCTATTTTGACTCTTATTGCATTATATTGTAAAGACTTGTTAAAGTCCATCTCACAAGCCATGAGCAACAGGAAAATAGGAAAATTCAAAAGTGCCACTTCTAGTCTCAAAAATATACAAGAGGCTATTAATTATAGATGTTCAGTATATGTTTGTTGAGTGAATAAATGAAAATGAGCCTGCTTGATTTATGGACCTTATGTAACCAGCTCCCCTAAAATTTTCATATCTCTTTAATTGGCCAAACACACAGATAAAAATTTGTTTAAACTGGATCTATCATTTTGGCTGATTTTAGATAATACTGTTTAAATCAGACACATGAGTGTGTTGCAGATATAAATTCTATAACATCAGCTTACTACCAATGTTAGGTGGAACCCTAGTCATCATGTGCATTTTGAATATGTGGAAATCCTATTACTTATTTACCACTTATAAGATGGTAATCCAGATATTGTGTATATGTAGAATATAAAAAAATTATACAAATGAACTTATTTACAAAACAAAAATAGACCCACAGACATAGAAAAAAAAAACTTATGGTTGCCAAAGGGGAAAGGGCAGGGGAGAAGGGATAAATTAGGAGTTTGGGATTAACATATACACACTACTATATATAAAATAGATAAACAACAAGGTCTTACCGTATAGCACAGGGAACTATACTCAATATTTTATAATAACCTATAAGGGAAAAGAATATATAAATATATATACATATAAATATTTAAAATATATTTATAAATATAAATTTATATATATAAATATATATATATAAATATATATGTATAACTGAATCACTTTTCTGTACACCTGAAACTAACACAATTTTGTAAATCAACTATACATCAATCTTAAAAAAGATGGGTCTCCAAATGAGTTAATTAATAAATTAATGGAAGACATAAGTTTGATAGTAAAATGCACAGATTTAAATTTTGTTTACATCTTTTTTGGAGTATAATTGCTTTACAATGGTGTGTTAGTTTCTGCTGTATAATGAAGTGAATCAGCTATACATATATATATATTCCCATATCCCCTCCCTCTTGCGTCCCCCTCCCTCCCACCCTCCCTATCCCACCCCTCTAGGTGGTCACAAAGCACCGAGCTGATCTCCCTGTGCTATGCTGCTGCTTCCCATTATCTATCTATTTTACATTTGGTTGTGTATATATGTCCATACTACTCTCACTTTGTCCCAGCTTCCCTCCCCCCCATTAAATTTTTATATCAGTATAATATTTGATCTCCATAAGTTTTTTTTTTAATTCTTGGAAATGAAACTAATGGACTCCTTCTAAAGCTTGAGGGTGCTATTAATTTCCTAGGGAGGACTTGAGGAAACTTGTTTTCACAGTTGAAGAAAGAACATTGAGATAAAATTTTTCACCAATTTATAACCCCTTTGGGCTTAATAATTGAAAATGTTTCCATGTCTTTTATGCATCCCTGTTACCACACTAGTGGTGCCATTGACAGGTGACAGTCTTACTGTGGGATCCCCACCAGGAGGAATGTGCCCTGAATTCTTGTTTTGCGGAAGCTCAGTGTCTCCCTGGATACCTAGATAGATACTGGTAGAATCATGGCTTTAGGTTGTAGCCATGGTCTGAAGTTTTCCAGGTGAGGTGGCTGAAAGAGGTTCTGAGGAGAAATTCTGCCTTTCTTAGCATTGTCCTCTTCGTGCCACAAACTTGAAGTGGATATTTCAAAGTACTCTTGGTAGAGTCTGTAAGAATCATAGCTATTCTGTGTTTATTCAACATTCCATATTCTTGATTTGGGCAGCAAAAATATTCCTACCGTGGTCTTGCTTGGTAAAGCTTGTGCAATAAGAATAATATTTTAAACAATTGAATTTTGGAAAAAAAAAGTCCATCATTCATGCCTCTTTGTTACCTTAGGTTTTGCTTCTCATTCAAGCTTAGACACCATGAATATCCTTCCTGGAGCAGAGTGTAGAGGTGGAGGAATTCGGCTTCCCTGAAGGACAGTGACTTTCCACGGGCAACGCCAACTGTGTGGTATCAGAGCAGAAGGTTTGGGCTTCTGACTGTCAGCCCAGTATTCTGCTCCTATAAATCATATCATGTCTATATCATGTCCAATTCAAACTCTATTTGTTTTCTTTCTTCCCCTCACTTCCTCCCTCCCTCCCTCCCTTCCTCTCTCTCTCTCTTTCTTTCCTTCTTTCTTTCAATTCACGGAGGGCATGTCAGAAGCTCTAAGAAGTTTAAATCAGCCCATTCAAAGAACAGATAAAATCCAGTTCCTTCTTTCCTTCTATATTTTTTTCCAGATCCTTATGTTCTAAAATAGCAAGCTTTAGCAATACATACTGTCTTTTTTCCAAGACACATTCCTCTTTCATAAGTGTGAGTTTTTAAAAACAGTTTTGCTAAGAAAGATGGGTCAGAGACAACCATTTGTAAATGGAGAGATGGAGGTAGGGAGTGATGAGGCCATTTACACGGGGCCACTCATGACTAAGCCCAGGCTCCCGTGGACTTTGGAAACTTAATTTATTCCAGAGAAGGGCCAAGTTCCAGACTATGCAACTTACACATGAAAAGGCAACCCAAACAAGACTACTTTCCTGAATTTTAAATAGAAGTCTCAAATTGCTTGCAAGTAAGCATAAAATTCCAAGTTTTACTGTGCAAATCCTATAGTATAAGCACACAGCTGGACAAATACGCAGGAAAATGATGAGTAGAATGAAAAAAACACCTTCTTTACAATATTAAAATTATATTGTAGGATGCATTTCGCTTGTTGGGAGATAAAATATTTTTACTTGTATGGTTTTGTGGTCTTCATCACCAACACAATCAAGAAATAATAAAGTATGAATATTTCCCTTTTATGTGTTTCACATTCAATTAAGAACTTAAGATTCTGAGGGGACTCACCCTTGACTCTTAGAAATATGTTACCTAAGCATATTTCTGAACAAACCATCATAACAGGAGGTTAAGGTTACGTTTGCATCTCACGTTAGCTTTCCAAACGTTTTGCCGTATGGTATGTTTGATCATGATGTATACCCTGGAGTACATTTTCCATTCCACAATTTTCCGTGTCCAGGCCAAACTATGGTCAACCCTGCTGCAAGACAAGACTCCTAGAGGAGACCCCAAGAAGTAGCCCCCAGGGTTAAAACCCCAGTGATGATTACAAAGCCAATGCAGGCAAAAAGCAAGAAGTTGTGCTCAGAAATAAAAGTCTCTATAAAGCCACAAGCTCAGTGACGAGGAACACAGGATGAAAGAGGACGGCCTTTGACACAAAACAAGTCTGACCTTAGGCCAAATGCTATCCCCCTGTGGTCTCCTCCTCTGTTCCCTAGTAGGGAAGGGTCAGGGATTGCAGTGGAATGTCCTGGCCCCCTAGCTGTGCACAGGGCTTGAAGATGGACAGACATCTAACTACAGCTGCAGGTGAAACCAAACCCAGAGAAGTGAGGTTTTTAGTAAAACATTTACATCCAGTAAATAGGACCAGTGATATTAATTTTTCTTTCTAGTTTTCCATGGATATTGATCATGATTTCTTGATTTTTATGTTGAACTATGCTTGCATGTGTATGTGTGTGTATATATATATATGTATATATATATGTGTGTGTGTATATATATATATAAAACAAATGCAACTTTAAATGTTTAAGTACACGGTAAAAAGGTGAAAACTTTAAGGCAGATAAAATTAGTCCCAAATAGCCAGTGTTGTTATTTAAGTACAAAAATAACCTTTGAATTTCCATTGCTGACTTTGCTAGGCTTGACCTTACATGAGCCTGCATTCTCAGCCTTGGTTTACAAAACTCATATAATCGGAGAAAAAAAAAAAAGATTTTGAAAATAGAAAATAAGCAATGCTAAAAGAGAAATATTCCACAAAGCATCATGTAGATAGAAATGTAACTTAAAACAGGTTGACTATTTAGAATATGAATGAAAATTCTGAGTTTGTATGTTTAGCTTGGGTTCTATTTATGCAGCCACTCTCAAAGTAAGGGAAGAAATGGAAGATATTTTTAACAATGATCTCTCTATATATATTCAAAATAGTCTCAGGGTTTAACAGAATTCCGTACTATGTTATGGCTTGGAATGAACTAAATAGATTTATAGGTAAATTTCCCAAAATAAATCATTTGAGGCAATATCATAAATGGAAAGATTCTGTACCAAGAATTTTTCTTCCCCAGAAAGATGTGGATGAATCAACACCATAAGCTTGAAATGGTAATTTTATGTTAATCATCTTCTGTGTTTCAGAGTGCATGGATACTTCTGTGCAATGCACTAGTGTGCTCTAGTGTGTGCATGTGTGTGTGTGTATGTGTGCACAGGCATAGGTGTGTGTCTGCATCTCTAGATGTTAATGGTGAGTCTGCTTTTTGTATGCAGGCTGGGTTCATCGTAGCAAATTCCAAATGAAGAAATAAATGTCCTTGACATTCCATTTAATAGACAGTGGGTGGCACCATCTTGAGGAGACGATGATGTAAGGTTGCACTTGGCACTATTTTCTTTATTTGGGCTACAAACTCTATCCAAATTGTGAAGGACTTTCCACATTAGTAATTAATAGGGCCCCATTATGCTAACTATCATCCAACTTAGGACATCTTTGAGGAAAGATAAGAGATGAATAATTTGAAGTAATTTTCTTGTAATCATGCCAATCACTTGAGCAAAGTAGTTATTAAAGGAAACAGTATTATGATGAATTATAGGACATCTAACACTGAATACCTTTTCTTATCAGCTGCTTATAGTTTCTGATGCTTAAAAAAAAAAAAAGACAAACAAGCAGAAGTCTATTCCGAAGAACACTCATCTTACTGTAAATACTAGTTTGTTTAGCAAACCCTGAATTTTAATGAGGCTCCAAAGGCAGACTTTACCATAGTTTCTGCTCATCTCCTTGAAAAGAGCTGGTTTGCCTGCTTTACCTTCCCTTCAAAGGTAGATGTAATGAGCTTGAGTCACCTCTGATGACAAGGATTCTTCCAGTTCAGATTTGCTGAAGTGATTAGACATTATTTATCTAATTAAATGTTCAAAACACATCATTATTGAAAGGAATAAATTTAGTACATTTGTTGAGCAGTGTTAACTGAAATGTAACTGCACATCATTTGACTTTTTAACATTTTATTATATCTATTAAGTCTTTCTGTGCTTAATTAAATCAACTTATTTTTTACAGTTAATTTAACATGATTTCATTTTCGTTACAGAGTCTGAATCAGATATTATGGAGAAAGCCAACTGTATACACAAATTAAGCTCTGACTCCTCAGGTGCCCCCTTGCATTTCATTCAAATCTGGAAGCTTCTGGGGATTCCCATGGTTTTAAATGGATGTTGTTTTTCACAGAGTGGAAAAAAGCTTCCTCTTCATTTTCTTCTTTTTGTAATGCAACAATTTTTAAGGCTACAGAACTATCAGGTTTGTACAATTTGCATCACTGATCATGGCCAACTGTTGGAAAAAATATTTTTTTTTAATGCTTGGGAAAAAATAAATCAGAAGAAAAATGTGAAAGGATCAGCCTTAGTTGCTGCTCCCTGGGAGCTGTACTTCTTAATTGTCCCTGCAGGAACAAGGGTGTCTAAATAATAACGCTACAGTTCCCGAGAAGGCACAGAGTAGTTGAGTAGCAATAACTAGGGGGTGGGCAATGTGGAGGAAGTTATTGTATTACTATTACTATATTCAAATGAGTGCTTCTCAGTGATCCATATTTAGCAGCGTTCTTTTCTCCGCAAGAACCCCAAACTCTAAAATGGGGGTGACAGGGGGAGCAGAAATAAAGCCACAAATGTTTGGTGCCAATCACAGCAGTGAATTGTGAAAATCTCCCCTGAGAAGTGTTAAAATGGAGAGCGTGGCTGGAAACAAACGGGAAGGAAGATTCTAAGGTTGCAAGTGATGGTGGAAAATTCTAATTAGACATTTACATCAGCTTGCAAAGCTCCTTGTTTGCCCAAATGTTGGCGTGTTTCGGGTTCTGTCAGTCTTCAATTGAAAAGTCTTAACAGGGAAGGCTTCTGGAACCATCAGGATGCTGAATTTAAAAGGTGGCCGCAAATGCATTTGCTTGAGATGAACTAGCCCATACCGGAGGACAAAATGAGAAAAGAAAAGAAAAGGGAAGAAAGTGGATGCATGTAAGACTGCAGGGGCCTCTGACGTTCCTCAGAAACGCCTGCTCTCTTGGCTCCGGGAACCCACTTCCGGCTACCACTCTCTGTGGCCACTTGGACTGGCTTCGATTCCCCCGGGGAAGTGTCCATGATGGCAAATTTGGCCAAAAGATTTTTTTCATTACCCTCCAACCTCAAGGCAGGGCCCTGGCTTTCCCTTCGGAGCCGGGAATATAAAGACATGGGGCCGTCCGGGCTGACCCGAGGGCCCTGCTGTCAATCATCTCCTCCCCAGCTCTGCTCCCTTTCACACCAGGCAGCTGGACCCATCGCTGTCAACCAGGTAACAACCCCCAGACAATAGAGGCCTGAAAGCCTGGTCTAGACACTCTTTTAGCCACTTATTTGCTGCTCTTGGCAGCTGTCGAAGCATAAATAAGCAGTTTGTAATCAGAAGGCTGACATCATCGCCGCGCGGCGGAGAGGCGAGATTGTGCCCGAGCTCTGAACGGCTTGTTTTTGTGAGCGTGACAACAGATTCTGGGGTGGGGATGCAGATTTGTACCATGCTAAGCTGGTCTTTCTTTGATTTACAGAAGACAATTGGATCAGGTTCCCAGCTCCGGGACACACCAGAATTATTTTTTCATCTGCAGGTCCTGATGGCTAGTAAAATCGGATAATAAACTGGGTGGCCGTGTGCCACGGGCTGGTCATGAGAAGGAAGAGAGCAGGGTGCACAGAAGTTTGGACTTGGGACGTTTTCTGGGCCACGGGACACACCTCTCATCAGCTCCTTGAAAGTGGGCCAATGGCACTGGTTTGGGTTGGAAACACGGAGTGGAGGTTTGGTGCTGGGTAAAGATGTCTGTACGTACAGTTTCACAAAAGGCAGCAGAGACACGGGGGTGTTTATTCCTGTTTCCCAAGTGCGGTCCGTTGTTGTGGTGGTTGTTTTTTTTTTCAAGATCAAGTTTGCCTTTCAAAGTGATTGGCTGTTATCCTGGTGAAGGAGAGTAGGCCTGAGTCATCCTCCAGAAATGTTGACTTTCCATCACCTCTACAGCTGAGAGAACCCCTCTGAGGTTTTCTCCCCCCAAAACTTGAGGACGTTATCGGAAGGAGCCTAGATGGCAAGACGGCAGACATTATTTAGGTGTAATAACTGATTTCTTATAATTATTTTGAGGCTGTTCCCAAAGGAAGGAGAGCTTCTCTGGTTTCTTTTAACAGTGTGGTTCTGATTGCCCTGATGTCTGCCTGGGACACCTGCTCAGGGTCTGTTATAAATGGCAGGCCCCGATGAATGCCAGGGTGCCAGGGAGCTTGCTACCTGAAACCCATTCAGGTGGTTTTGCCCATCTCCGGTTTCACTTACCAAAAAAAAAAAAAAAAAAAAAAAAAGGCAGTTTCACAAAAATATTGACTTCCTATCTCCCCAAGGGTTTCTGGTATTAGTTTGCTATAAGTAGCTCATGATTTAGAGTACAAAGGCATTTCCAGAATGCATGTTTAACAAAATGACATAGCAGATAATTGAAATTTATTTGCAATTTTCAAACTACAATAAACACAATTCTCCTTTTCTTTCATTAATAATCGCACGGCTAATGCATAGCAATCCCTCTGCAGCTTTTACAAGCAAACTTGAGCTGCTGTGCTGTAATAGCTGGAAAAGTTAATGTAGCTTGAACAAGGTTCCTAATTGTCCCTGTCTCTGTCATATTTGTCTACTTGAATGGTCCTAAATACCACAGCGATTAATTACTACAGAGCAGGTATTACAAGATGTTATCATCCTTCCCCAACTGTCTGGGTGAATGGAGAGAAGCAGGAAACTGTGCCAGTGTTTCATCTTTGCTCTTCCTGTAAGGCACTTTAACCAGAAGATTTAACGTGTCAAAGTTAACTGCGTTCTCTAGCAGATATTCACATTCTAATTAAAGATTAAGAACGCAGTACATTACACTGTGATTTGTCATACATGGCTTGTTAAAGAGGAAACCTACCGGGATTCCCTAACATTTCATAAACATTATTCAGGGCTTTTAATGTGGGCAAAGAGAAAGATGATTCGATTGCATTGCAGTATGGAAAGCAGGTTGCCCTCTGCCCACCCTCCACCCAGCCCCCAATAAATCACAACGTCAGACAACTTGGGCAGTTGGGAAACAGCCTTGTTGCGGAGATTTTGTTCAAACCGTGAATCAACTCTGGTTTGTCTTGGGTGGCAAAGGGGAGATCTTGGTTATTACGCCTCGGCAATTTTTTTTTCTTTTTATTACTTTTGCTTTCTGCTGTCAGCCAAGTACAGGAAGAGTCTTTGTTTGAATCTGAGTGCCAAAGGACGGCAGGAAGACGAAACAGTATTTCTACAGCAGCCTGAGCTTTCCTCTCGTCCTCGTGGCCTGATCGGCACCATTTCCAGCACTAGTGGCCCAGGACTGGTTCACCTTCTCTGATTGCCTGAGGGGTAAATTAATGAGGTTACCGAGACACTGAACATTTGCATATCCACAGATGCTTATTAGGTAGACGGTGAATGCCAGGTGCACTGAATTTGGAGGATATAGGATTTGTTAAGAATTAACATCTTTCCGCTCCTTAGAAAAGGGGTGTTTTGTCACTAAAAATAAGATGCAGGCAAAACTCCTGCTTAATAACTCTGAATAATTACACTAGAATAGAAAGCCAAGGCAAAGGAGGGCCTTCCCTGAAAGCAGCAGAGAACCCACCGGGCTGCCCTCATTGCGGGGAGACCCGGATGCGGTGGTCCCAGAGCATAAGATGAAGCGAATGCTTTGCTCTGTTTGGAATGGGGGCCTTAATTATGCTGGTAGCGTGCACAGCGGAACACGATGCCATCATCCCGAATGCAAAATTATCAATTGAAGGAGACCTTTACATTTGTAAATATTGTTATTGACTGGTCGCCAATCCAAGCTGGAGCAGGGGAGAGTTTTGCTGAGAAAATGATGTCCAAACCCGAATCACAGAATTAGTCTTGCCTATCTCTCTGAGGGCCATGGGTTCCATCCTTGGTGATTTCTGCTGGGGCTGTGTGGAAGCACATTGTTTGTATCTCATTATTGGGAGAAGTCTTCTGGTGCTCTGGGCTGTGGCTTGGAGACTCCTTCTTCAGAGCTTCAATGGGCAGATTTCATATTCCTGCCGTCCTTAGGAATACTTCGCAAAACAGAATCAGGACTCTCCATGTTTTTCAGAGCCCTGTGCGGGGTTGGGGGGAGAGCCTGCCTGGCCTTTTTGCTATCATTTTACACAGGTAGGTTTTCTTGCTTTCGATTTCTTTTTTCTTTTCCTTTTTTTTTTTTTTTCCTCTTTAAAGAAAATGATTGGCAGCACTCAACCTCAAGGAACTGATCTATCAAAATCAAGCTGGCATAAGTATTTCTTTGAGAAATAATATATATTTACCAACAGGCTCTATTCTGCCCCCTTGTTTCCCTATACCTGGCACACGTCTTCCCTCCCTGGTCAGGCCAGTGATAACCCTGTATTAAGAACATAGTCACTGTGTCTGTATGTATACATATATTTTTTTCAAAGATTCCCTGATGCACATTCTAGATCTATTTTCCAGTCCCTTTTCTTGATTTGAAAAATATTTCCAACATCTAAAGAGCATTTTGTGAGGCTCTCCCCCCATTTTTAAAAATAGCTTCTAAATATGAATGAGTTAAGTATCTTCCCAGAGAAAAGTCAAAGGGTCTTTATTTCCATCTTGCATCAGGCTTAAGCTTTTCATTTATTTTTTCGAGGTTCAGAGGTAGAGTCATTGTCAGAACAACCCCCCCAGAAATAATCTGCACATGTTTTAAAATTCCATTTGTTTTCTCACACAAATTTTTGATGCATTCAAAAATATACAGAAAAATCACCATTTTTCAACGTGGCAGAGTTGTAATGAGGCACCTGTATATTTTCATAAACCAGAGTATTTCAGATTTACTACTATTTGTGGATAATATTGTATAAGACATTTTAAAAAAAAAACCGTACTTCACCCCAGAAGGGCCTGCCTGAAAACATACACTGCAGTAAAATCACTGGAGTCCGGGTTTTTTGTCACACAGGCAGAGCACAGATTTTTTTGATTATGTAGATTTCTTTTCCTACCGCAGTTTCATATGCAAAGCATGCCGAGCCCCATCCATGCTATCTCCTAAAGCAGTCATTCTGAAACCCAATCTGGGGACAGTGCAGACTAAATAAAATTTCATTTTGATTTGGCCTCCCGCTGCGAATGGGACTGCTTTGTCTCAGCCGACAGAACGAGCGAGCCAGAAAGGTATGTCCTGTTTTGCATGGCTGACGGTGTGTCTTGCGGCTCCCGGGCAGGCCGTCCTGCATCCTGCATCCTGCTCGGGCGGGCTCCCAGCTCCTAGACTCTGCTGTCTTTCTCTTTCCCCTTCCATGGCTCCCGTGCTGCCTGCCTCTACCTGCAGGGCAGAGTCGTGGCAAACCCACACCGATGGTTTACTCTGGCATATGCTGAATAGCTCGCGTGGTTGTTTGCGTTTTTCTCACTGTCTTTGTTGTTGGGTTTTTTTTTTTTTCTATTTTGGTTTTTGTTTTGTTTTGCTTTCCCTGCACACATTTGTTCTCCCTGTGTCTCAAGGTGTTGAATGCCAAAATCTGAACGTAAAGGAAAATTGTGTAATGTGGCTAGGATGCTCCAGAGATTTTCCTGGAAGATTTTATCATGCTGAATTTTATTGTAAATTGGAAGCTGCGTTGAACAGCTTTGAAAGACTTTAGTTTTCATGGCCCTTTTGAGCCTCCTTGGCAGAAAAGCGATCGCCCATTTTAGGGAAAGGGGAAAATAGAAAATAAAGACTCTTCCAACAGGACTGAACTGTTTTGCCATCTTGGTATGTTTCTGTAAAATGCGTTGTGGTGTCTGCCTGAAGAGCTGCAAAATATGACTCTATTTTAAAGATGACCTTCATGTGGAGTCATCTCACGAGAGGCTGGATTTTGTCAGAGCCTCTCATCCCCCCCTTTTGGAGAATGTATTGGCAATCAGGGAACAGCCTGCTGTGATTTCCTCAGAAGAAGCTTTAGATACAAATGGCGATGTGCCAGGGAGGCTGCCGGTGGGAGGAACTCAGTTTTCAAGCCCAAATTTCTCCTTGGAATTGTCGTTGCCCTTGACCAATTCATATGGTACCATGAGCGAAAGAAGATCTTCCCTGGTTCATGTATTGGCATAGTAGTAATATAAACTAAATTATAGCAAGTTGGTAAAGATGGGTATAAAATAAATGAAAAAATAAATTGCTTAAGAGAAGAGCAGGGAGGGACTGCTCTCTGACTCTGGGCTCAGCACGAGTAATTCCACAGAGGAGAGAGAAGTAGAAACACATGCTAATTCGCTTCTTAGGGGTCTCATCCACCCACTCCCCCAGAAGTAGAAACAAAACGTCAGTAACTTTGTAGAGGGTCAGAAATTAACTTTTTAACCCCATCCTGTTGCAGCCACCCCAGTGTGCTGTGTCCTCTAAGAGTCGTTCTTGATGCCATTTCTGAAATTCAATGGGTGAGGTCTTTGCCATTACAATAAGTTGTCCTTTTATCACTACATCTCTAAGTTCACTATTTTGCACCTGTTGGCCAAGAGCCTTGGGAAAGGAGATTCATCAAAAGCTTTCATAAGTTGTTGAGAGCCCCCTCTTGTCATGTACAACAGGTTGAAGAACAAAGTAAAAGTTAAAGAAGACATTGAAGAAACAGTAGCCTGAACTCAGCACAAAGTGTTGTCTGATAAAGATGGCACCATCCTCCTTAGAAAAAGGAAGATGGCGGTGTCCAGTGGGATGGGCAGTGTTTGGTTAGACAGGGGTATAATTTCTAGTATCACCGGAGAGCTTGTCTTTTTGCTCTAGCCTCACTATCAGAGTCGCTTGGTTATTTTAGAGCTATTAGTTGATGAGATTAAAAAGCCCAAATTTGCTTTTTGTCTAATTTGTAAATGTTTTCACAGGGCCACTTATTGACGTTATAGGGACTTTTCTGATAACTAAGTGAACGCTTTAATAAGTAAAATCCACTATGTTGCCTCGTCAGCTTTTTAAAAAATAGTTATTTAGCAAGGATAAAATACTTTTAAAGAAACTATCATGTGTCCAGAAAAGAGGGGATATAGGTATACATACAGCTGATTCACTTTGCTGTACAGTAGAAACTAACACAATATTGTAAAGCAACTGTACTCCAGTAAAAATTTAAAAAAAGAAACAAAACAAAACAAAAAACTATAATGTGAACACTAGTTTTGAATAACAAGTTACTCATGGAGGTTTTATTTCTCCATAAAAATAAATGTTTCTATCATATGGGAATATATGTTTATACCATGCATTTGCATATATATAAAAATATATATATATATGCAGAGGATGAGAGAGAGAGGGAGATTGAACCAATTATGCTATTAAAGAGAGTCACAAAGCTTATCTTGAGGATAAAAACAATAAATATATCTAGCAGACAAAATTCTACACTATGGTTTGACTTATCATATACATGTAATAATCACCAAAGGTTAGCGTTAAGACATAGGATGTTTTTATTTGTTCATGTCTTCATCTTGACCTCTGTCTGCGGAAGGCACATTATTATAGTAAGATTTAACCTCTCAGGTGGCTTGGGGAGATGACCTCAATGGAGAATGGATGCTGCCTCAGCATCAGTCTCTTTATCCCAGTCTTCTGGTGACTGCCATGCCTGTTGGTCTTCATGTTTCAGCTCATGTTTTCCATAAACATGATAACTCAACATGTCTGCAAGCCCTGACTATAATTGGTAGAAATATTGGAGATAATGACCGAAATGGTGGTTCTTGGCATGTGAGTTTAGTTGATAGGTATTTTATTTGGTAATATTTGTGATAGCCATAATCTGACCTTCCTTTAGTTCACTCTCTGGATCCCTCTACAGGTAAGAGAAAGATAGAATACCGACTGGAGTTAAATGTAAATTGTGGCCAAAGACAGAGTTTTCTGTTTTCTGCTGACCCCTCCTAACTCTTGGGAAACAGTGGGTACCCTAGAAATCTTTCCTGAGAGGATAAATGAGCGAATGGATGACCCAGGTTGAGCACAGGAGGAGAGAAACAGGAGAGCTTTTTCACTCCTTGGAGCCCGTCTCCGTACTACCTAGAGGTCATCACACATGGAGGGAGGAGATTTGAAAGCCACCTATTCTCCACCTGGGGCCCATGGGCTTCCTAGGCATGCAAATCCACTGAAAATACATTTTTCCAAAAAAAATAAATTACATGACATGCTCACACAGGTCTAAATAGAACCCCCAAATGTTAAGGATCTAAGAGTGTAAGAAGATATAGCCAGAGAACAGTCACAAGTGGCAGGAGAGGGAAAATCATAACATTCTCTGAAAAGGTCAGTATGAAAATAAGAAAAGAAGTTCAATTTATTTACACTCCGTAACTACTCCCTGGTTACAAAGAAAGCATACAACATACAGAGACTAAAAAAGAGCAGTAATTTTAAAAAAAAACAGCTATGTGGAAAGTTCATTTTACATTTCTGTAGGCTTGGGGATGGAAAACCAAAACAATAAAGAGAATGCAAGTCAGAATCCAGACACTGGGCTCTGGTGAGGTACCACTGAAAATAACACCTTTGGACTTATTTTTCAAAGAATCACTCCAGACCTGGAATAAAACCACTTATGTTGTTTTAATAAAACTAATTATATTTAACAGAAAGGCCATTTTACTGTATCAATCTTAATATGGAAAAAATTCTCTGCTATTTCAATGTATGTGATAATAATAAAGGACATCCCTGATCCAGAAACTACATGAAGAGCTGTGAACATTTAGATTTTCTGTGAAGACTTAGGTAACCTTGGAAAATCCCCACAGTACAACAGATTGGGGAAGAGATTCAAGCAAGGTTAGTCCTTGGACAATTTGACATCTAAATCTACTGTTGGAAGAAGACTTCAACTTGTCCTATGAAATCAAAAGTTGTATGGTCAGAGAAGCTCTGTAAACTGTGATTTCATGCACATGGAAATAATCTTAGACTTCAATATTTTTATCTCACGAAAATGTCCGGCAAATTTTAACGACCAGAATAAAGGACCTGAGTGTTAAAGGTAGAGCAATAGATATTCTCCATACAAAGCTCGTCCTGAAAACAACTGAAGAATTGCTATAATGTTTCTTACAAATCCCACATCACAGTGGCCATTGCCTTGTCAAGTGATTAGGCAGAGGGAAGCCCTGTGGTTGAGCTTCCCTAGCTGCTCCTGGTTATTTAATGAGTGGGTGCTGCTGTCACAGGGCAAGACAGCCACACGGCGAAGACTGGGGACAAACCACTGGTCACTGAGCTGGATTGATCTCAGGGCAGGGACATGGGGTTCTCCAGATGGAGAGGTGAACTGAGGTCATATCCACAAGAGGAGTCCTGTGCCCTGCCCTATCATTCTGCCCAAGACAAAATGAAGAATCATGAGTTCACCAGCTCTGGATCCTTCCAGGAATGCAAGCAGACATCTAGAGACCAGAGAGAGAGTGGACTCAGCCAGGAGAGGACCAGATTATGATACAATTCGTACTTTATCCCCAAGGCCAGCAGGATGCATAAATTGCACCCACCTTTCCCATCACTAGGATGTCATCTTAGGAGAAGAAGCAGGGAAGGGGTAAATACCTGAGATTGGTCTTTCTATCCAAATGGAAGAATGAACACCAACTGAGAAAGATGGCTTAAATTATCAGGACTGACAGCTCCAAACTTGATTGGACATTTGATTAATTTCTCTCCCATACCCTCGCTCACTACCAAATGAGGCCTCAGGAAGAAGCCGAGATGAGCTGCAACCAAAATAAAGAAAATAAATTATATTTTCACTTCATATACAAGTTGCATTCTCACTGAAATTTTGCAACCACTTACACTGGAAAGATCCTAGATTTTCACATAAAGATCTACCCTCAATGACCCAAGGAAATGTTACAAATTCGATATGCCAATCTCAGAAAAAGGGGGGAAGTAACATTGAAGAAGTGTTGGCTGCAATATGTCAAATTAATCTTCTTCCGGACCTGCCATGCAATATAGCTTCAACTCCAGAGGGTTAGACCTCTTTTATGCATGGATTTCTCAGAGAGATTTCTCCATCTCTGGGAGGAATCCCTGATGCAGAAGGGTTGGGCCCCAGGTGCCCTGCAAGTTTCCTGAGTCCAAATCCCTGACTTAGTTCATGGGCCAGTCTCCACAGGAGCTCACATAGAGCCGGGTTCTCTCTCCCAGGAATTTAACGTTGGAAAAAGAAATGCCCACTTGCTGAGAATTGTTGGAACTTGGTGACATCAATACCGACACAGCAGAAGACAGATGAATTTTATGCATTGTTCCAGAAGACCTAGATTCAGCCACCTTTGTGCTCCTTCTGCAGACACGATTCATCAACTCCTCACGTTTGATGCCTTGAAAGGCCACAGTGTTATCTTAGCCAATCCCCCTCTTCTGCTTACGTTTTCTAGAGTTTATTTCTCTTGTTTCCAACTTAAGGAGATCTTATGTGCTGCTAGCAAATATGTGAACAGGAAATTCTTAGAAATCAATGCAACGTCCTAGATATTCAACCATGTGGCCTAAGGGAAGAAGTATAACGAAGAACACTCAGTCTTGGACTTGTATCCATGTAGTGAAACTGAAATGTTGTTGAATCTGGTAACAGTTACAAATGTTACAAATGTTCATGATGTCAACCAGAAGTTTTCTAGAAAGGCACATAAATATCTTCGGGAATGGCAATAGTTTACATTACGAGGATGCCATCTTAGAGGATTAAGTGTTTCAGGGTACAGGGTATAGAATAACTTTCCAAAAGTTATGCAATATTCCTTCTGCTCCATTGACTTGTATATTCAGGTAAAACATGTAACAGGGACCACAAATGTAAGCAGAAAACTAGCTTAAAATTCAAGATAAAAGTCAAAAGAATCAAGAAGTCTCACAGCATTCAAGGATAGAGTCAGAACCAAGTTGCTACTACAGGGATCTAGATACAGTAGGGATCTAATTATTTCTCTAAACAGAGACCAGGGGGCTGGAGTTTTCAAACACTGGAGGAAAATAAATGGAAATCTCAATTTTTTTAAACATATATTATTTTGAAGGTTTTCTACTAAAACACGGTCTTTGACTTTACCAGTAAATCAAGTTGGTGAAGTGGTCTAGATATAGAAAAGAACAGTGAGTGGTATGAATGAGACATAAATTAAGGCTTAGTTTTCACGTGCAGAATTACTCTGCTGTAATATTTTATATAACCATGCAGTAACCCAAATTATTTGCACTAATATTGATGGTTTTATTAAATTAATGATTATTGATAGACAATACATTATCAATCAGTGTTTTTGTCAAACAGGAAAACACTCTGTTAGTTCATAACATGCAAGGATACTATTACAAAAGAACTAGAATAGAAGTAGATAACTTTGGGGGGAAAAGTCTTCATCCAATTGTCTTAATGGTTTGTTCTGTGTCTGTGTAAAGGGCAAAAGAAGGTGAAGTTAGCTATACTATTACCACCCGCCCACCTTAAGAATGCATGTATTCCCCTTTAGTCTATTACAGACTGCTGTGTTTTTCACTTATAGACTTTTTTTTTTTTTGCTTATTAAAAAAATACTTAAATCTTTTACCATTAAAGAATGCTTTTAAGGAGAACGGTGTATATGGAAACTGACATATTTTTCAAAGAAGAAGTGACTATCTGTGGTCTAGCTAAGTGGTAACTGAGAGGGTTTTGGTTTTGGTTTGTGCTTTTGTTTTTGTTTTTATTTTCCAGCAGTCTATTAGTATTTGGAGAGCGTAAACATTAATGAGGGCGAAGTGCTCTGTGGAACAAGGGGATAGGGTTTGGAGTAATGGGATGAAATTAAGAAAAGGGAAATTTAGGTTGATTACCAATTACCAATTGAAAATCTTCTTAATGTTGAGGTCTATTAGACTGTAGGGTAATCTTCCAAGGGAAGTGGTGGAACTCCCATTGCTTAGAAGTTTAAAATTAGAGTGGACAGCACACCATCAAGGACACCCCGTGGTGAATGATCCACCCCATTGTGTGGAATGAGCCAGTTCACCTTGGTTGCCTCTATAGGCTCAAGCTTCCACATGACCTGGGGAGAGAAGGGAAGAAAAACAACTCCAGCCTGTCCCACACAGATCTACCATGCCCAAGTGACTGGGGAAACAATTTTTAAATATTTCTTCTGCTTTTCATCTACAACAGTCTTCCTGACACTTCGATAGAAACAGCTCTTTTGGCAACAAAAACATTCCCAAGATGTGTTTTCCATGTAGGAAGCTGACTTCTTTCTGAGACTCAGAAAAGCCAGTATCTTGTGTCATGTGGTGCTCCACTTTTCAGTAAAATAAAACTTGGAGCAACCAGGCAAATAATACTTTAATAATATGGCTATCACGACATTGGTGGGTGTATATGTTTCCTCATTCTTGAAAGACAAAGAGATGGAGGGAATGAGAAAGGGAGCTAGAGATTGAGAGAGGACAGCAATTGATGAGCATTGCACTGTGTTCCACGGTCCTATGAAAGTCGATAGCACCGATTACATGAAAATAATGGTTATTTCCTTCTGTTCCCTGGGAACCCATCATGGTACCTGGAAGTCCATTTCAGAAAAAGGGTCATTTCTGGAAATTAATGTGTTAGAGAAGATACAGTTATAGCTTCCAATTTTAATGAAATAGTACTTCATACTCTTTGATAGGCATTCTGTCAATCATAATAAAATAAGAAAGAAGACTATATCCACATGGGATTAGTCTCCTCAGAATCTCTTTCTATTCTGGCTTAAAAAGAACATGCCCAGCCTCACAAATGCCAGAAAGAAGAGAGGCACAAGATAATAAGCATCTCTCTATAAGCTGCTGAACCGAGTGGACAGCGGGAGTTAAGAGTGTTCCATCAGAACGATGAAAATCAGACATCCAAAGCCTAATATTCCTCAGTGCTGGAGGTGGAACACAGGAGGCTAACTGTCATGGGAAGGTGAGAGCAGAGAGAGCTTTTGCCCTGAAAGTCCGTATTGGGCAAAACCAGGCAGTCTGGGTTTCCCTGGTGGCGCAGTGGTTGAGAATCTGCCTGCCAATGCAGGGGACACAGGTTCGAGCCCTGGTCTGGGAAGATCCCACATGCCGCAGAGCAACTAAGCCCATGTGACACAACTACTGAGCCTGTGCTCTAGAGCCCACGAGCCACAACTACTGAAGCCTGCATGCCACAACTACTGAGCCCACACGCCTAGAGCCTGTGCTCTGCAACAAGAGATGCCGCGACAGTGAGAGGCCCGCGCACCGTGATGAAGAGTGGCCCCTGCTTGCCGCAACTAGAAAAAGCCCTCACACAGAAACGAAGACCCAACACGGCCAAAAATAAATAAATAAATAAATTTTTAAAAAACAGGCAGTCTCTCCAACAGAGTAGAAGGTCAACACACCCCACTCTTCCTTCATCTTCACTCTTTAACTTTCTAGTGACTAACAGTTAAAAAGTTATCCTTGGTCTTCAGCAAAGAGAATTTGGGGCGAGGGAAGATAAATATAATGCAGGGTTTCAATTTCTCTTCCAAAAATGATGCCTGCAAGAAGTGAGAGAGTTCAGAGAAAAAGATCAAAAGGGTACCTTCCACATTGCGTGCCCTGTCCTAGTTTCCCATCCCTTCCTCATGGTAAATTCCTTCCGTGTTTATGAGTTAAATGTTTTACTTGATTACAAAATCACTATAGTCGAAGTCAGTCAATAGAAATATCTCACTCCTACCAACTGGTTTCACACATGAAATGAACATTTCCCAGAAAAAAAAAAATGATTATGACATTTTTCCTCCGGTGGGGAAAACTTCTTCAGAAACTCGTGACTGTACAGGAGGAAATATATGCTTCCAAATTCAGACACTTCCAGGCAATCCATTACTGTGACTTGTTGCTTGAAATAGATCCATGTGCTGCTTATTTAACAACAATGCTTTTTGGAGAGAACCTGGATCCTCAAGAGTCTGGGCAATTGGCAGATGTGTCCTGAGCCCTGGGCTACAGCCGCGGCCCAGAGAGCGGGGCCGCTGACTGTGGTCCCCTCTGGAGAGCCGATGCTGGCAGCACAATTTTTATCTCACCAGCCAAAGAAAGGTGATACCAACTTAGAGGGGAGGTACAAAAACACCATGTCCATTTTCTTTTCTCTCTTTTGGCCAAGCTGACAAGAGAGGTTGATAGGTGAAAAGCTAAACTTTCTAGTTAAGGAAATAAGTGATGTGATTTCATGAAAGTGATTGTTTCCGGTCAAGAGTCTAGCCTGGTAAGGAACGCGTGTGTGTGTGTCCTGAGAAATCACCAAATTGCCAGTTAGGGTATCTTAAAGTCAAAATATGGAACCCGAGCGATGTTATTCATCTGAAATAAATACCAAAACGTTTTCACAACAGAAAACTACTTCTGGGAAATGTTCAAAGTCACTCACATCTACCTTGAAAACTGAGCGTGTACCATATTCAAATATCCACACGCTCACTTCTTAGGTTCAATTACAGGATGCTTTTTTTTTTTTCCTAGACCCAAACATTGCAATTTACTTTTAAGATAATAATACTTTATATGTAAATATAATTTCAAAACACTTTCATGCACATTATTTCATTTTATCTTTTAAGAAATGTTCCATTATGGGCTTCCCTGATGGCGCAGTGGTTGAGAGTCCGCCTGCCGACGCAGGGGACACAGGTTCGTGCCCCGGTCCGGGAAGATCCCACATACCGCGGAGCGGCTGGGCCCCATGAGCCATGGCCGCTGAGCTTGCGCGTCCGGAGCCTGTGCTCCGCAACGGGAGAGGCCACAGCAGTGAGAGGCCCGTGTACCGCAAAAAAAAAAAAAAGAAAGAAAGAAAGGATGATTTTTTTTATTGGGAATAGAAATTAGAGATATCCCAGTAGTACTCTTTGCTTTGTTTATC
Organism: Delphinus delphis; assembly: GCF_949987515.2. NCBI lineage: Eukaryota > Metazoa > Chordata > Mammalia > Artiodactyla > Delphinidae > Delphinus > Delphinus delphis. Next base: position 4,387,289 of record NC_082694.2, on the reverse strand, counting down.
AGCAGTGTTGAGATTCTGGTTTTTTCAGGCGATAATTTCTGTTGCAGTCAATCTCTTGGAGTCCTGGCTTCTAGTTATTCATCTGGGAGCCCCACTTCCACACTAGTCAGACAGTCCTGGCTGAAGCAGGACTGGGTTTGTGCTTTATCTCTCTCTCTCTCGATGAGATCATTTCCCAAACTTTAACAGCTAGTGCTGTAAACGACTCCCTCATGCATTCATGCTCAAGGCCCACGATCTAAGAAGGTTCCAGTAGCTTTGCTCTTCCTTGAAAACATTTTGCAGAATTCCTTCCACAACTGTGAGATAACACATGATCCCTGAAGAGCATCAGGCAAAACCAAGAGAAAAAACACAAGGTCTGCGTTCACTGTGCACAGGTCTGTCTGGCGGGGGGTTCTAAGACATTTCTCTGTGGGCTCTGAATCTGGGTGGGGTGGGAAGGATAGAGCTCGATGCTGGGGCCTGTGAAACCCTGTGTCCAGCTCGGCAAAGCCCTGGGGTTAGTCAACATTCCAGCACTCTGAGTCAAGCTTGGCTGCAGCCGTGGGACGTACAGGCAGACCGGATGAGGAAGGGAACGCATCCGGGTTGAGGGTCACTTCCAAGGTCAAGCACGAATCAGCATTCAAACCACGTGTTCCGACTTCATGCTGTTCCTCATCTTAGACCCTGCTTAACTTAGCCAAAACATGTACTCCTACTTTGACTGACAGGGAAGGTTTGAGTAAATACTTCAAAAGCAAAGGAGAGAGCAGTTTAATCATACTGAAGCTCAGAGACTGTGACTTCATCAATTTTATATTCCGACCCCATCCTGGAACCCCACTAAATTAAGAGGCATGAGGGCAGGTGTGAGGGAGGGAGCACATGGCAGTGGGAAAGATCTGTGAATTAAAACTGGTTTGCAAATAAGTCCAAAAAATATTATGTAATTCCACTGATAAGATACACATATAGATCTTATTTTATTTTGCCATATATAATACCAGAAGCCCCAAAAAAGGGCATGTTGTGTAAGAGATCTTATAGGTCTCTCATCTTAAATCACAACTGGCATCAGTATTAACTGGTCATTTGTGGGGTCACGTAAATATGAACCTGTGGGAGCCCTTGTTAACAATGGTTAAGAATTTGAAGAGGATGACCACAGAGGCTTAAACCAGGCAGGTGTGAAGGCACAGGTCCCACGGACCCGTGAAGGGGGCCTTGGTGGGCACTGAATTTCTGCGTGTTATCTGGTTCTGCTTCAAAAGGCCCAGATTTCGGCTCAGTGTGAAGGGAAACTATCTAACAATTAGGCTGTTTACAAATAGAGCACACGGCTTTGTTAAACAGGCTTTGCCCTTCAGTGGAAAGTTCAAACAGAACCTGGAAGACCATCTGTCAAAGATGTTGAAGGAGAGATTGATTCCTACATTAGGACAGAGCCAGACTTGACTTTAGATGTCCCGTTTCGTGCTACGAGTCTGACAATTTTCATCTTCTTCAAATTTTTGAAAGGAACCATTTCATATGATTCATTAATACCACCTAGGAGGCACACCAAAGTTCTTGACGCTTTCACTGTTAAGGGATAATCTCCATGCCATAAAATCTTGGCATTATGATCATTTGACATAAGTAAAGGTAGCCAAAGATATCTGGGTTCCATGAGCATTTACATGACTCCACTCAGCATGGAAGAAGCTTGTTAACAAACATGAAAGACAGCCAAGGCAACTTGGGTATTTCAAGACTTCAAAATCCATGTGTCCACCAGTGCTACACAAATCTGATGGTCCTTTCACCCACAGCTATCACAACCAACTCTTTCTGGTCACTGTAAATCTTCATATAATTGTGGTGTCATTATACGGAGAAGCTAAGGTGAGAAGCTACTAAGGAAGTATTTGAAATGTCGAAGAAGCCATAATACTGAAATGCAAATTAAGATGATGCTGCCAAGTTAAAAAGCAGCAAATGCGGAATCCCATGCCTCCCTGAGTTGATCAACCAAGAAACCAGCCCACACAGAGAGTCCAGCAGAAAAACTGTTCAGATTCCCAGCTCCATTACATTCAAGGACCAAAACAACAAGGGGAAAAAAAGGGAACTACCAAGGTCTTATTGTTTTACCTGAGTAACAGAATCATTAACGATATTAATATCTTATATTTTTATTTATCTTCTATTTTTATTCAGTCCCTCCAGGCTGTTCAACTACTTTAAGTCTACTTAACGTTGGTTCGATGTAGTCTGGCTGGTAGTCAGATGGACTTGTTCCTGTTTCCTTCCAGAGCTCCCATTCAGGAGCGTTTGCCATTGCCATTTTGTTAATCACATAAGTATGGCATTGGTTTCTAGCATCCTGGATTTTTGTTGAGCAAAGCAGCATGGTGTATCAAAGGCACGTCAAGAGATGTGACGTAAATGGAAATCGCAGAGTATCATAATGCAGCACAACAGGTGCACAAAATAGATGTTCAAAATGGTTTCTATTATTTGGCTTTTTTGGAATCAAATCAGAATCAAGAACAATAGTGGCCATTTCAGATAAATTACTTCTGCACATTCTTGCAGATTGAGCAGCTGTAAAGGAGAGGAGGGGGGAGTTGGGGATGCTGGCTCTTTAGAAGGTGGATGCAAATACATTTGTAATGTGTATACAGTATATGCAGTATATTAAACTTGCCTTTCATGTGCCATGATAAAAGTAGTTTCCTTTCCAGGATTGCATGTTTCATTAATACCACATTTTAATAATTAAACAGCACAACTCTAGAGGCAATAGCTAAGATAAAAGTTTGCAGACAATCCATTATTTCTCTCAGACAGCCCTTCTGAAGAGCCCGTGGAGATGTGGTTTAATGATTTAAGTTCTAAAATGGGTTGTTTAATAAAATCTTGGGTGTTTATGGAGTTTGGTTCTAGCGGGCAGTGTCTTTTGTCAGGTGTGGTGTTATTAATGATAGAAGATGGGGTGAGAGGCCATCTGTACATCATTATGCACTTCAGCCCACTCTCTGGCTATTTCTGTTGCGTTACAGTTACTATTTGTAATTCTTAATGTTGGGAAGGGAGAGGTTTGTTGTCTCTTCAGTACTCTCTGTTAGCGTATTCTATTTTATTAGACATAATTCCGAGGGAGAGGGGCAAAGGAAAGCAGACACTGGTTAAGGGGGATATATAATTGGGTGTAGTGGGATTAAACTGTTATTAGCGTACACTCCTAATGGATGCCCCATAAAGAACCCATGGCAAAGGCAATAATGAGTGATGAAGGAAGAGTAGGCAAGCTGAACAGTGTTTCCATTACTGAGATCCTACTTACACACAAATTGTTTAGTAACCACTCGAAGGGCACACCAGACCCCTGATGTATTTAAGCAGAGCGATTTTCCTCCAGAATTATCTGTTCTTTTTAAATCTGTAACTTCCAGTCTGCAGCATCTTTCTCACACCCCAATCCTAATACTTAGCTTTGCTCCAACATCGAGCCTCGAATATCAAAAAAAAAAATTTTGTGAAAAACTTAAATCTAATGGAGAAATATATAAATGTATCTACAAACCTGGTGTCTTCTTTGATTTAAAAAAAAAAAAAAAAAGCAAGATATGTGAACACTAATGCCCCCAGGTGATGGGAGTGGGAAATGAGAAATAAGTTGAAGAACATGATTTTTTTAGATATAAATATTCGAATGTTAAAAAAAAAGGTCAAAAGTGAAAATTGCAATGTGCTTTTCTGTTAAACTTAAAAAAAAAAGTCAGAGCCAGCATCCTTTCTTTGTGGTCCTTGTCGTTTGTGGTGTTGCAGGTAAAAATCAAAGAGAAAGTGAAAGTGTGGAAGGTTTCACAGATTTAGGTTTTACGTGATTTAGATCACGTATTTTAATGTATTGGATGGATTACTCTCTGGTATAAGTGTGTATCTGACAGATTACTTTCCACTTAAATTGTGTAAATATGTATAATAAATGTTTCCTCTTTATATTGTTTTCATTCTTTTCTCTCTCACAATAGAGTGGGGTTTTCCCCAACTTAAAGAAACATATTAGAGATTTGATGACTGCAGCAGAGAAGCCAGAACACATCATTTAGAGTTACTTTTGTGGGATATTTTTCAAACCTCACAGATTTTTGATAAAACTTTTATCTAAGAATTACTACTACACTGTATTGTACATTCATAGCAGTGAACATTTGTAAAGTGCTTCCCCCCCTCCAATAAAATCATGTATTGAGGATTATTTGAGGCTTCTGTATTTTAAAGTTTTATAAGAATTAGTGCTTGAAACTCTGTTCAATGGTAACGTTTTGAATAATATTCTTTCCCAAGTGAATATATTTTTAAAACAATTTAAATTCCATGGCTGGCTGTGTTTTCTATAAATCCTCTCTACCTTTCTTCTGTGGAAGTCTGTCCAGCTTTTGTAACTTTACAATTTGTTGGTAAAATATGAAGGAACAAAGAATGGTATTCGATGGAAACTCAGCTACCTCCCGAAATGGAATGTTTATGTAAGCAATTTCACACTATAAGGTTTACAGTTAAGGTAGCCCACATCCAAGATCTAGGATTTAACCTTCCAAAGATGCACAGTTTCATTTTTTGATGTATCTTTTCGCTTTTATAAAGTGGGTTTCGGGTTCTCATACATAAACTACCGGGCAGAGAAATAAAAAGTTCTTTGCATAAGAAATAGTATCCTAAGGTATAAGAAAACTTGGAAGTAATTTTCACTTTTTTTCCATTCGTTTTTATTGCTTTCCAAAGTGAAAACTCCATCGACTCAGAAGCCAAAGGGCCTTTTGAAAAATGCCACTTTCAGATTTCAGCCAACAGCTGAATCGACAAGGGAGGTTCTAACAAGACAGTTGCTCGCTGCCGGCTACAGTTCCCACTTTTGTCTCTTATGGAAACTAACACGGGGCAAATTGAAAGAGTGATTATTTTAAGGCTCCGCTGTCTTTCCTGATCCAGTGTCTACAGTATTTTCATAGAAAATGGGAGCAGGAAAAGCAGGGGGAGATGTCAGACCTTGTCAGTTTCAGCTGTGGTTGTTGGGCTTTTCAAACAAGCTACAGAAATCTCTGCTCTTTTTACTTTTAAAACAAAAATGTTAGTTGAACACCGACTTCACCTTTACCTGTCCTGTCTATGCTTTCCTTTTGCATTGTGATATTTAGGGAGGAAAAAAATGCACAATAGTTCATTTGGGCAGTTATGAGGGAAACTTGCGCGGCCAAAACTTTGTTCCAATAAACAACCCATGAATAATGGATTCTCTCTAACCACGGGGCACCGTATCTGTGAATGTAACTGGTTTATCCAATTGGAGATTTATTCAGACCCCTGGTTTTCTCTGTTGTTCCCTCCCCAATGAACATTTCTTCATTTGTAAATCTCACCTTTTACGGGGTGAGACAAAAAAAGGCAGGAGGTACGATAGATAGTTGCTCAAGAAGCATACATTGTTACAAATCAAATTAAGAATTAGATTGTCTTTGCGATCTAAACTTATCCTGTCCTCTATTACTAGCTGTTCTTCAGTATTCTCTAGCGATTTAACAGAATTTAAATTTTACAAATTCAATATTTTTAACCAATTTTTGATCCCCCAATTCTGACCAATTCAATCACATGATGCCTTAAATGAGTTCATAGTTTAATAACATTCTAAGACCTCAGAATATATAATTCAAGAAAGGAATGGGGTTTTTTTTGAGTGCCTTATGTTATCATGAAAGGGAGGTCTTCTGATTATGCTATGATAGCATCTATTATTATTGTGTACTTACTATGTACCAGGCACTTAGCTTGCATTGTCCCAATTAATTCTCCCAGAAACACTTTGAAGTAGCTACTATTATCCTTATTTCACAGATGAGAAAGTGAGGGCTAGCTGAAATAACTTTCCAACGGGAAAGAGTAAGAGCTGGAACCATAAGCAAACCCAGGCCTCTCTGACTCAGAACACATATTCTTGACAACTTGTGCTGCATCACAGTTTTAACCTCTGCTTGCTCACACGGGAGAGGGGAGGGTGGGACATGCCATACAATGATTGCCCACGTACTGCTTGCCGGTGTAGACAAACAGAAGCCCCCAAACTGTTAAGCTGACACATTGGAGGGCACGGTACAGATACCCATGATGGTGCTGCAGGGTAATTAGGAAGAAGGAAAGCTGTTCATAGAAAGAGCTATAAATGGAGGTTTGGTTTGTCTCCTCACTTGGAATCTCCCAGCATCTCCAGCCAGCCTCAGTGTCAGCAGTTTCCCTGAGCTCCTGCCTTGAGCACCTAGAAGGAAGTGGTTCCAGTCACCACGGCCCTTTCCCAAATCTGCCTGAACCCAGAGACCCATCTTGAAGCTGAGGGGATGGAGAAATGCAGGAGACACATGATTTTGGAGACACGTGCACCAAATCCCTGGCATCCGGGCATCTTGGACACAAAGAAGAGAGACTGTGCTTACATCGGTGGGAGGGGCTGGTCCAGACATTTACTCAATTTTCCAAGGACACAATTCTCACCTACCTCCACACACACACCTTGCACAAACCATGTTTACATATAGATTCAGAGTTAGGAGTAGGCCCCGGACTTAGGCTCCATCAGATCAAAATTGCCCATCTTTCTTTGATGGGGGAAGAAAAAGACATTCATCCTAAAAATCAGAGTTACTGCCATAAAGATTCAAATATCTGTGAGCTCTGACAATTGATGTACCTGTTGTATTTAAAGTATAAATGAAGACCCAAAATTATTTCCCAGGTGTAAGAAGGTGGAGGGGCACTCAGGTGTCACTAAGACATTTGTGATCCAGAGGGGAAAGCCAGAGAGATGGAGCTGCCCTTGGGTGGGAGGAGGGCAGAGCTGGGAAATCAGCCCTGCCCAATGCAAAATTGGCTTTTACACGTACTATTCAGTGTACACGAGCGTTTTTGTCTACACTAGTTCATTTAGAAAGATGAAAAGGAAAAACCTCAGAAGTATGCTCTCTGCTTGTTACTGAAGCAAGAGGGTTTCTTCCGACTTAATTACTGAAGTAAATTGCCAAATTCTTTTTCTTCAGTAACAAAAGTCTTCTTTTAAGGGCTGAACTCTCATTGATTCCCATTAGATCACACTATTTTTGAGAGATTTTCTATATATTTTTTGATAGAATCATTTTAGACCGCTAGAGCAAAACCCCAGAATTACCCTGAGTCATCCTCCAAATTAAAAATTCGTAGCCTTTTCAGAGTGTAAATATCCAAAATCTCCCAACTTAAAAAATCCTCATTATTCTATAAATTTGTACTAATCTTGCTAGTATATATTTGATGGTATATGTTACACACACATACAGACAGACACAGACACATATACATACACATATACACAGATACATATAATATACATACACGTATACATATATACAATATACATACACACATACATACACAAAACACATGCACATATACAGATACACACACATACACACATATATACAGTATACGTGCACATATACACATATACAATATACATACACACATGCATACACATACATATGTAATGTACACACACTTAAACATGTACATGCATACATACACATATACACGCACACATATATGTGCATACACATACACAGACCCATATATGCACGTACATATACACAATATACATACAGATACACATATACATACACATATACATCCTTTGAATTGAGAGAGGGTATGTAAGGAGTACAAGCTCTGAACCCCAAGGACAGTCTGGGTTTGAGTCCTAGTTTCTTATGCTCCTTGTGCCTGCATTTCTTCATGTTCCAGGTAGAGAGAAGTAACAGTACCTCTGTCCCTGTTACATGGTAAGCCCTATGGAACTGTTTGTTGAATGAATAAAATATCATTACGATGATAATTCTCCTCTGGACACCACTATCATAATTCAAGCTTATTCTATCCCAGTGAGGTGACACAGTTAATATGGCATTGAATTGCAAGTCAGCCTGACCCTAAAACCCACTAAAGTACATCACCATCTTTTCCTAATTTACTCTTGTCAATAAATTTTCTTTCTATACCTACTTATTTTAAGGCTTATATTTTCTTACTTGAACTTATTCTTTATATATTATGGATGCTAATTCTTTAATGATTATATAGCTAGTTGTTTAAATTTGTATTTTGAACTTCTATTTTATGGCATCTTTATGCTATGCAAATAAATCTTGTAGTGTGTTCTTTCTGGTTGTCATTTAAGAAATACTTAAACTCTGTATCAAAAGTACATTCTCTTATATTTCCTTCTAAAATTTTTAGTTTTATTTTTCATATTCAAAGCACTTGTCCATCTGGAATATAGTTTTCATGAAAAGAGTGTGAGGTAGTATAGCACAGGGAACTATACTCAATATTATCTTTATCTGATTTTATCTTTTCAATCTAATTTTATCTTTTCAATTTCTTCTCCTTCCAGTTTTTTTCTGCACCATTTATTGACAAGCCCATAATGTCTCTCCTTATTTGTCATCCCGGCACAATATAGGGGCACCATGCTGAGCTCCTGTGTGTACACTCACACACACGTGTGTAGATGTCTGTTCCCAATCTCCCGATTCTCTTCTAGTGGTCAATTTGTTTACCCTTCCACAAGCAACGCAATGATTTAGTCACTATGGCTTTATAATAAACCTTAGTACCTGTCTTCCTCCTTTCCATTAATATTCTTTTATGAATGTATTTCTTTTGTCTACATGATTTTTAATTTCCTCTTTCACTTTTCTGCTGACTTTAGGGTTCATGTTTTTAATTATTTAAAATATTTATTTTATCATTAGAGATTCATTTTTTGTTAGCAAAACCCAGAGTATATATTCCAAAAGAAGTAGCCATTGTCATTACTCTTTTTTTTAATTGAAATATAGTTGGTATACAATGTTGTGTTAGTTTCAGGTGTACAGCAAAGTGATTCAGTTATACATACATATATATCTAATTTTTTTCAGATTCCTTTCCCTTATAGGTAATTACAAAATACTGAGTACATTTCTCTGTGCTATAAAGTAGATCCTTGTTGTTTATCTATTTTATATATAGTAGTGTATATATATTAATCCCAAACTTCGAATTTATCCCTCCCCCCACTTCCCTTTTGGTAACTATAAGTTTGCTTTCTATGTCTGTGGGTCTATTTCTGTTTTGTATATAAGTTCGTTGTATCATTTTATTAGATTCCACATATAAATGATATCATGATAGTTGTCTCTCTTTGTCTGGCTTACTTCACTTAGTGTGATAATCTCTAGGTCCATCCATGTTGCTGCAAATGGCATTATTTCATTCTTTTCCATGTCTGAGTAATATTCCATTGTATAAATTTTTAATTCCTGAAGTAGCCTTTTTCAATAATGCCTGTGAATGGTAGACTCTGAATCTCTGTCTGAAAATGTTTGAATTTCAACTCTAGTCTCAAATGGTTATTTATCTGTATTCTGCAGTCTATGCTGACAGTTTGGTTATGTTCTTCCAGTCCACTTCAAATACCACTCTTTTTTTTTTTAACATCTTTATTGAAGTATAATTGCTTTACAATGTTGTGTTAGTTTCTGCTGTATAACAAAATGAATCAGCTATACATATACATATACCCCCATATCTCTTCCCTCTTGCATCTCCCTCCCACCCTCCCTATCCCACCCCTCTAAGTGGTCACAAAGCACCGAGCTGATCTCCCTGTGCTATGCAGCTGCTTCCCACTAGCTGTCTATTTTACATTTGGTAGTCTATATGTGTCAATGTTACCCTCTCACTTTGTTCCAGCTTACCCTTCCCCCTCCCCATGTCCTCAAGTCCATTCTCTACATCTGCGTCTTTATTCCTGTCCTGCCTCTAGGTTCATGAGGACCTTTTTTTTGAGATTCCATATATATATGTTAGCATATGGTATTTGTTTTTCTCTTTCTGACATACTTCACTCTGTATGACAGACTCTAGGTCCATCAACCTCACTACAAATAACTCAATTTTGTTTCTTTTTATGGCTGAAAAATATTCCATTGTATATATGCACCACATCTTCTTTATCCATTCATCTGTCGATGGACACTTAGGTTGCTTCCATGTCCTGGTTATTATAAATACTGCTGCAATGAATATTGTGGTACATGTCTCTTTTTGAATTATGTTTTTCTCAGGGTATATGCCCAGTAGTGGGATTGCTGGGTCGTATGGTAGTTCTATTCTTAGTTTTTTGTGTTTTTTTTTGCGGTACACGGGCCGCTCACTGTTGTGGCCTCTCCTGTTGTGGAGCACAGGCTCCGGACGCGCAGGCTCAGCAGCCATGGCTCATGGGCCCAGCCACTCCGCGGCATGTGGGATCTTCCCGGACCGGGGCACAAACCCACGTCCCCTGCATCGGCAGGCGGACTCTCTACCACTGCGCCACCAGGGAAGCCCTATTTTTAGTTTTATAAGGAACCTCCATACTGTTCTCCATAGTGGCTGTATCAATTTACATTCCCACCAACAGTGCAAGAGGGTTCCCTTGACTATGCTACAAAGCTACAGTAATCAAGACAGTATGGTACTGGCACAAAAACGGATACCACTCTTTATTCTGCCACCTGAGGAGTTTCCACTTTAGAACATTAAAAGAATCTTCATTAAATTATATCTTGCCTTTTTGGTGTTTGTACCCAGAGGACATTCATGGTATCTAATCTACCGTACTACTAGAGCCAGAAACCTTAGAATCCCCTTATCAGATCTTAGCCAGGTGCCCTGTCGCAAGGGTGCACAATGAAAACAATATTAAGATTTTCAAAGACTAAAGTAGTCTTCTTAATCCTATCTTTCAATCACATTTCTATATTCAATGATACATTTCAGATGTGTGTTTTTATTTCCATGTGGATTATATTCCACTTATGAAACAATATCTGAATATTTGGTCAATGGCATTTGTTGACTGTCCACAAAATTCGAAGTTTAGAAAGTAGAACACTTCAGGACAAGAACCCCACCACCCCTGCCCTGGACTCTCTGTGCACATCCTCTTTGTAGCTCTCTGGGCATTGGTGTTATCCTTGTTTCTTGTCTCTTGTTCCAAGCAGACCATTTTATCTTCAGAAATAGGATCATGTTTTACCCCACTTTGTATCTCTACAACCCAGAATAATGACTGGCATATAAGAAGAATTTTTTTTTTAATTGGGGTATAGTTGTTTTACAATGTGATAGTTTCGACTGTACAGCGAAGTGGAGTTCCCTGTGCTATGCAGCACGTTCTCATTAGTTATCTATTTTATACATATTGGTGAATATATGTCAATCCCAATCTCCCAATTCATCACATCCGCCCCTTTCCTCCCTTGGTGTCCATACGTTTGTTCCCTACATCTGTGTCTCTATTTCTGCCTTGCAAACTGGTTCATCTGTACTGTTTTTAAGAAGGATATTTTGAATGCCTGCTGAATAAAGGAATAATATAGAAAGGCAGGTAGAAACAACAGAGAGAAACCAACACAAATCAAGCAAGATTTTAAAAGCACTGCACTTATAATTATATTGAAAATGTTACTTCAGGTGGGGAAACTTTAACTGCTTGAGTTTAAACATATATTTTGGGGGGAAAGGATATTGAAACTAAGATACTTGTTTTGTAAAGAAAGAAAATGTAGAAATGCCCATGGACAGAGAAATACATTTGGGGAGTGACCTGCAGCAGAAAGGAGAGTCTAGTTCAGAGAGAAGGATCAGTATCAGAAAAAAAGAGCTTGGTTAAGAAGCACAGCATTTCCAAACTGTAGAGGATCACAAAACAGATTCCTACTTAGGAATTCTGATTTGATTCACTTTGGAATTTGAAACTGAGATGTATCATCAGCATAACAACTATGGAATGATTTAAATATTACACATACAATAGCAATACACATTATTTGAGAACCATCCATATTGTGGCATATATCAAGAGTTTATAATTTTTTTATTGCTAAACACTAGTTCACTCTATGAATATATTACATTTTGTTTATCCATGCAACACTTCATGGATATTTGGGTTATTTTCAGTTTTTGAATATTATCAACAAATCTAGATGAACATTTTTGTACATGTTTTTGTATGGGCTTATACTTCCATTGTCATTGTATTTCATAAATACATAGCAGTGAGATGGCTGGATCATATGGCAGGAGTTTATCTACTATTTTAAGAAATATAACAATTAAACAATTTTTCAAAGAGTGGCACCATTTTACATTTCCGTCAGGAGGGTGTCAGTGCTCTAATTCATCCACATCCTCATCAGCATATGTGAGGACTAGTGTTTTTAATTCTAGCCATTTGCCTTTCTAATATGTATGCAGTAGTATCTCATTGTGATTTTAATTTGCATTCCCTGATCATTAATGTTGTTGAGCATCTTTTCATGTGCTTATTTGTCATCTGTGTATCTTCTGTGGTGAAGTGTCTACTCAAATATTTTACCCTTTTATAATTGTTTTTTTTCTTTTCTTATTATTGAATTTTGAGAGTTCTTTACTTTCCAGAAAGAAGTCTTTTTTCAAATGTTTGCTTTGAAAATATTTTCTTCAGTGTGTGGCTTGGCTTTGCTTCTTATTAATAGTGTCTTTTGGAGAGAGGAAATTTTCAATTTTGATGAAGTCCAATTTAAATTTATCACTTTTTTTTTCTTCTATGGATAGTGATTTTGCTGTTGTAGCTAAGAAATCTGTACGCTGGCAAAGTCACAGATTTTTCTCTTGTGTTTTCTTCTAGAAGTTATACAGTTTTAGGTTTCACATTTAGGTCGATGATACATTTTAAGTTAATTTTTTCATATGATGAGATTATATGGGTCAAGCTTCATTTGTTGGTTATAGATACCTAATTGTTCTTGCACCATGTGTTGAAATATCTACAATGTTTTGATATATACAGTTTTTCTCGTAACTTTTTGGTTTAGTTAAACATATCAATCTTTTTATGTTTCCCTTTTGCTTTTATGCCTAGAAAAGGCTTCTTCAACTGGAGATCAAATAAATTCTATTTTCCCCAGGGACTTTTATATAAATATAAATTATTTAATTAATTAGAACCCTATAAGATTCCTTACACCAAAATGGTTCCCACTGGTTTTAAAGGTTGCATGGAAAAACTAAAACTGAAAGAACAAGAACACATAAATTTTGGTTAGGGTGAGTTGGAACTGAAATATTAGCTATTACTACATAAACAAGATGTTAAAATTGTAATATAATATCAAATATATACTCAGTACTAATAGATTTGGAAACATTAAAGAATCTAAGAAAATATAAAATGACAACATTGGCTGGAAAAGTTAACAAACTTAATATAACAATAAACACTGGAAGAAACTGGAATTGTCTTCAAAGAATTGTCTCCATGAAATGTAGATCCAAATAGTGCTGTGGGTGAATTCTTTCAAAAAATTCAAAGAAGTTCCATGCTATATAAACTGAATCAGAGCATACAAAAAGATGGAAAGTTTCCTGGTTACGTTTGCAAAGGTTGCACAGCACTGAAAAACAAAACTGCAGTCTAATCTCAATTGTGCACATGGATGTTAAAATACCTAAACCATATTAGAAGACCAAATCAATCAAATCTAGATATAGAGAGAAAAATTAACATGCCACACCCAGTTGGGCTTTAATCTTAACATGCCATACCCAGTTGGGCTTTAATCTGGGCTTTCATGAATGGTTCATTATGGGAAACCTATTAGTATTAAATCAATAGAGAAACTATATGATTACCATAAAACATTACCAAAGATCTATTTTTTAAACATTTTTCATTTTGAGCAAATTGTACGTTCACACACAGTTGTAAAAATGATGTAGAATAATAACATGGGAATAATATACCCAGTTTCCCCAGTGTAACATCTTGCATAGCTATAGTACAATATCACAGCTGAGAAATTTGTACTGATGAAATCTATCAACCTTATTCGAATTCCGCCAGTTTTACATGCACTCATTTACATGTGTTTAGTTCTATGCAATTTTGTCACCAGTGTGACCACCACCACAGTCGAGATGCAGAGCCCTTCCATCCTAAGGACCCCTTATGCTGACTTTCATAGCCACAGACACTTCCCATGTTGAACACTGATCTGTTCACTATTTCTACGATTTGTCATTTTATTTTCAAGAATGTTGCATACATGAATCATTAATGTTATATATGTATCAATATAATCACGTAACCTTTCTGATTTTCTTCACTCAGCATAATGCCGTAGGGATTCATCCAAGTTGTTGCATGTATCAATAGTTTATTCCATTCATTGCTGAGCTTTATTTCATGGTATGAATGTACCACAGTTGTTTGTTTGTTTGTTTAACCATTCACCCATTGAAGGACTTACGAGTTGTTTAGTGTAGTTTGGTTATTATGTATAAAGCTCCTATGAAAATTTATGTGCAGGTTTTTCTGTGAGCATCAGTTTTTGTTTCTCGTGAATAAATAAATAAATTCATCTTCAATTTTTTTTTAAGTGCAGTTGCTGGGTCATATGGTATGCATCTGTTTAGTTTTGTAACTGCCATACTCATTTCCATTTTACATTCCCACTAGCAATATATGAGTTTTCCAGTTTCTCTGAATCCTCGCTGGCATTAGGTTATATCACTATTTTTTATTTTAGCCGTTCTTCTAGGTGTGTAGTAATATCTCCTTGTGGCTTTAATTTGCATTTCCCTAATGGCTAATGATATTGCACATCTTTTCATGTGCTTATTTGCCATCCGCGTATCTACTTCAGTAACATGTCTATTCTTGTCTTTTGCCCATTTTCTAATTGGTTTGTTTGTTTGCAAATATTTTCTACCAGTCTGTAGCCTGTCTTCTCATTTTCTTAACGGAGTTTGGGCAGAGCAAAAGTTGTATTTTTGATGAAGTCCAATCTATCCTTTTATTTGTCCTTTTATGACTTGTGCTTTTGGTGTCATGTCCAGGAACTCCTGGGCAAGCCCTAGATCCTGAAGGTTTTCTCCTAAAGTATTTTTTCTTAAAGTTTTACACTTTTAGTATATTTAAATTTGTGATCCATTAAGTTAATTTTTGTATAATGTAGGAGACTTAGGTAAAGGTTTGTCTTTTTCTCATATTGATGCCCAATTTCTCCAGCACCATTTATTGAAAAAGCTATCCTTCCTCTATCAAATTATTTTTATACCTTTGTCAAAAATAAATTGGGCATATTTGTGTAGGACTATTTTGGGGTTCTCACCCTTATGTGTCTGTCCCTCCACCCATATCACACTGTCTTGAATTACTATGTAGTGGCCTTTTTATTATAGAGTGAGACCTTTCACTTTATTCTTCTTCAAATTCGTTTTTAGCTATTTTAAAGCCTGTGCTCTTCCCTATAAATTTAACTTGTCTAAGTCTACAAAAAATGTTGCTGGGAATTTGATAGTAATTGCATTAAACCCATAGATCAATTTGGGGAGAATTGATATCTTTACTATGTTGAGTCTTCCAGTCCATGAAGGAGGTATGTCTCTTCATTTAGTTAGATCTGCTTTGATTTCGTTCATTAGCAGTGTGTAATTTCCAGCATAGAGATTATACATCTATAATATTATATATATAACATATATATAAAAACATTAGATTTATAACTACTGCATTTGCTTTGGCATAATTATAGATTATATTTTGGTTTTAGTTTTGGTTTCTACTGGTCTGTTGCTAGTTCATAGAAATACAGTTGATTTTTCTGTGTTGATCTTGTACCTTGAAACTTTACTGAAATCATTTATCAGTTCTAGGAGACAGTTTTGTGATGTCTTGGGGTTTTCCATGTAGACAATAAAGTGATAAGGTGAACTACAAATAGCTTTCCTTTTAAGCATGCATGTTCTTTATTTCTTATTGCTCAGTAAAACTTCCAGCACTATGTTGAATGAGAGTGATGAAGGCAGACATTCTTTCTTGTTTCTGATCTTAGGGAGAAGAATTCATGCTTTCAGCATTAAATATTATGATAGATATACATCATTTGTAGATGCTCTTCATCAAATTAATTTCCCTCTGTTCCTATTTTTCTGAGTTCTCATTATGAATGAGTATTGGAATTTTCAAGTGATTTCTCTGCATAAATTGATATAATCATATCATTTTTCGTTTTAGCTTGAAATGGTGGATTACATTGATTTTCAAGTGTTGAACCAGCCTTGCACTTCTGGAAGAAATTTCAGTTGTACATGGTGTATAATTATGTTTATATATTTTTGGGTTCAATTTGTTAATATATTGTTGAGGAGTTTTTTGACTAAGTTCATGAGAAATATGGGTCTGTATTTTTCTTTTTCTGTCCTCTTTTTATCTAGTATTGATAGTAGTTTCATACGATGAGTTGTGAATGTTCCTTCCTCTTCTGTTGCTGAACAGATTGTGTAGAAGTGGTGTTACTTCCTCTTTAAATGCTCAGAATTCTCCTGTGAAACCATCTGGGCCTGAGATTTCTTTGGGGGGGAATTTTTTTTTTTTTTTTTGCGGTATGTGGGCCTCTCACTGTTGTGGCCTCTCCCGTTGCGGAGCACAGGCTCCGGACGCGCAGGCTCAGCGGCCATGGCTCACGGGCCCAGCCACTCCACGGCATGTGGGAATCTTCCCGGACTGGGGCACAAACCCATATCCCCTGCATCGGCAGGCGGACTCTCAACCACTGCACCACCAGGGAATCCATTTTAATCAATGGATTCAATTTCTTTAATGGTTTATGCCTATTCAAATTGTCTATTTCAACTTGGTGAGTTTTGGTAGTTTGTGGTTTTGAGGAATTAGTTCAATCTTCTAAGTTGTTTAAATCATGAGCATAAAGTACTATGTGGTATTCTGTTATTTTCCTTTTAACGGCTGAAGATTCTGTAGTAATATCTTGTTTCATTCCTGATATTGGTGATGTTTGTATTCTGTCGTTTTATCTTTGTAAGTCTTGCTGGACTTTTATAATTTTATTATTTGTTAAAGAACCCACTTTTGTTTCATTGTTTATATCTGCTATTTTTGTGATAATTTCATTGATTTTGCCCTTACCTTTATTATGTCCTTCTTTCTGCTTGTTTTGTGTTCATTTTGCTCTTCATTTTCTCATTTCTTGATATAGGAACTTGCATTATTAATTTGAGAAATTTCCTCTTTTGGAATGTAAGGATTTTAGTGCAATACATTTTTCTCTCAGGGCTGCTTTAGTTGTTTCCCACATATCTTGATATGTTGTATTTTCATTTCATTGAATTATGTATATTTTTAAATTTCCTTTCACACTTTCTCTTTTACCCAATGGTTTATTTAGAAGTATATTGTTTAATTACCAAATGTTTGGAGATTTTCCTGTTGTCCTTCTTGGTTTGAGTACATAACGGTCAGAAAACAAACTCTTCATGATTTTATTAAAACAAATTTGCTAAGGTTGTTTTATGGCCCAAGATGTGGTCTACTTTGTTGAATATTTTATGGGTTTTTGATATATTTTTCTTTTGGTTGATTTTGTTGTTCAGTTTTTCTATATCCTTGTTGGCTTTCTGCCTAGTAGTTTGATAAATTACTGAGAGTAGGGTGTTGAAGTCTGTAACTGTAGTTGTTGATTTCTCTATTTCCCCTTTCAGCTCTATCAGTTTTGCTTCATGTATACTGAGGCTTCACACAATTGGTACATACCTATTTTTAGGATCATTACATCTTCTTTGTGTGTTGATCCTTTTATGTTTATGTAATGCCCCTCTTTGTCTCTGGTAATTATCTTTGTTCTGAAGTCTACTTTATTATAGTAATGAGGTCATCCTTTTTTTAAAAAATAATGTTTGTGTGGCATGTCTTTTTCCATTCTTTTACTTTCCACCCACATAGGTTGTATTTGAATTGAGTTTCTTATAGACAGCATATAGTTGGATCTTTCTTTTTTAAATCCATTTTACAAATTTCTATCTTTTAGTTGATGTACTTAGATCATTCACTTTTAAGGTAATTATTGATATGACAGGCCATAAGTCTGAAGTTGTACTGTTTGTTTTCTCAGTTTTTTATTCCTCGGTTTCTCTTTTCTTGACTTCTTGTGGGATACTTGTACATCTTTTCAGGATTCCATCTTGATTTATTTATAGTGTTTTTGAGTATATCCTTTTGTATAGCTTTCTTAGTGGTTATTCTATTAAAGTTGAATTTTTAAAAATGTCACAGTAAAGTAAAATTGAAAGATTACTCTCCTAACATAATAAAAATATCTTAAAATAATTAAAAATCAGACATCAGAGCAAAACACAAAGTGTCCTCTTAAACAAAAATGTATGTTTTTATCATTAATAATGAACTTTTTATGAAACTTCTACCTAGTGCAATAAGATAAGAAAATAAACAAGAGAGGTCATACCTGGAATAGAAGAGTCAGATTTATCTTTTTCTTCTTATATTCTGATTGACTTCCTAGAAAACCAAGGAAAGAAATTCAAATTTGTGTATTGGTAAGATATTTCAATTATGTGACTAGCTATAAAATAAATATATGGAAATAAACAGATTTCTACAGTGAAAAATCGAGTAGAAAATATAAAATTCACAATAGAAAAAAAATCCTAAGAATTGACTTATAAATATGTTTATCTTTTTAAATCCTCAGAACTCTAATGACCTAAAATAAAATCCAAAAGAGCGGCAGGACATACTATGATTTTGGTTAAAAAACTAAATATTTGCAAATAACTTAATACTTCCAAAATCAAATAACATACTTTCTGTAATTTCAATGAAATTTGTAACCAGACAAAATTATTCTAGAGTAAAAAATGAATAAGAATAGCGAAGAAAATTTAGAAACAACAAAATAATGAAAGGCTTGACCTACCTACCATTTAAGTGTCTTAAAAGACTTGCAATAATTAAAACAGTGTGATGTTATTCCTAGAATAGCCAGGCAGATTAAAGGTATGGGATAAAACTCCAGAAATAAAACATAAAACATATAAGTATTTGGTATATCACAAAAGTTGTATTTTAAAACAGGGGAGAACTGACCATTTAATTAGTGTTTTTTCAAAACAGTATAAAATAGTGCATTGTAATTTTCATAAATTTAATTTCCTTTGAATGTAGGAATATATGAGTTTTCTGATCTTTTTTCTTAAAAAGACTAGCTAGGGGTTGAAAATAACATTTTCTTAAAAAGAAAGCCTCAGATTTATTTATGTAATCTACTTTTATAGTAATAGATCCTTTCTCTTTTACTCCTGGTTTGTTTTTGTTTCACCCTTATTTTTCTAACCTTAATATGAATAATTAACTTGTGTCATTCTACTCTTTCTTGTTTAATATCAAAAGTATTTTATACTGTAAATTTATGTCTAATTAGAACTGTGACAGCATCCCATAAATTTTTATATATGTGAGTTTTTATTTTGTCTATTAAATATTCCATAACCACCGTTTCTCCTGTTCCTTTGTTAAGCATTATTTATGTTTTTTTATTTGTTAAAAAGAGATGATTTTATGAGTATCTTTTATATTTTTTGATATTAACTTCTAGTTTTTTGCACTGATGTCAGACATTGTGTGAGAGAATTTCTATTTTGTGGACTGTATTGAGGTTGGCTTTGTAAACAATATAATCGTATTTAAGTTAGTCATGGACATTTGAAATGTATAGCATAACTACATATTTATTTCATCACATCAAATTGGCTTCGTGACTTAGATCTTAAATATCCATTAAGTTTTTGCCTATTATCTGGTAAGCATTCATAAAAATACATCAAAATCTCTCACTTCTATTGATTTTCTGTCAATCGCCTTTTGTGTTTTCAACCACATTTATTTATATAGTTTGCTACTAGGTAATTCTGTACATAAACTTTCATGAGCATTATCTTCTTTGGTGATTATATTCTTAATTTTTAAAAGAAAGAAAGTGTCCCTCTTGGTCTTGTCATATGCTTTTATTTGCCTTCAAATATGCTTTGCCAGATATTAATAGGGAACATTATCTCATTTTCATTTATTGTCATTAAGTGATATGTTTAGTCCCTTTTTGTCATTATGATTTTTTTCTTTTTACTTCTTTCTTCTATTTTATTTTCTTTTTCTCTTTTTGGCAGTGTGAATTATAGTCTATTTGATCAAGTTTCTCTAGTAATTATGAAGTTATATACCCTATTTTAATTTTACTACCTGATGCCTTTAAAACGCAAGCCTTAAAGTCCTCTTTTGGCTGCATCGAGCATCAGGGAATGCCCATCAAACCATGCTCTGCTGCTTGGTGTAGCCATGCCTGATCTCCATTTTTGATGCTGTCATTAGAAGCTAGAAAAACAGATTCTGAGTGCTACTCCCCTTCTTGTTTGTGACCTGCTCTTGCCCCTCCAAACTGGTGCAATTGGTTTTCTCACAGAATCTCTGTTTATATCTTGTTGAAGCGCACTTCTTTCTAGGAAGGAAAAGCAAGAGTTTTCTCTTGGTGTCTTTGTTAAATCTAGTCTGGCTGCATAATATCTGACTTGAATTTCTAAATATTTTTGTAACATCACCTTAATTTTCAGCACTGATTTCCTCCCCACTGCACCTCCTGTTTTTATATTCCTTTGCTCATCTTAACTGGAATCTGCAGAGGGAAGGTTCATGTTTGTGCTAAGGGGGCTCCTTTCTTAGCTAAGACTGATGCTTGTGGCTGCTGCAGGATATATTGTGGAAGAAGGCAAACTATCCCATTTTGAGCTTTCAAAAAATTTTAATTTCTCATATTCTGAAACTCCTTATACTGAGTGAAGTAACTCAGAGAAAGACAAATATATGATATCTCCGATATGTGGAATTTAAAGAAATGGTACAAATGAACCTATTTATAAAACAGAAGTTGAGTCACAGATGTAGAAAACAAACTTGTGCTTACCAGGGGGGAAAGCAGAAGGGGAAGGGATAAACTGGGAGATTGGGATTGACGTATACCCACTACTATATATAAAATAAATAATTAATAAGAACCTATTGAATAGCACAGGGAACTCTAGTCAATACTCTGTAACGACCTATATGGGAACAGAATCTAAAAAAAAGTGGATATGTATATGTATAACTGACTCACTTTGCTGTACAGCAGAAACTAACTCAACATTGTAAATCAACTATACTCCAATAACATTTTTTAAATTAAATAAAAAAATAAAACGTATCTCCACATATATAATTAATATAAGGACAACCTAAGAATATAAATGTAGTATCCCAAATGTAGATAGCATTGTTTAATCTTCACGTCTCCAAGACTAATATTTAAATCCATGAAGAAATTCTTATTTACTTCATATCCCTCCACGGGAGGATTTTTTGTTTTTGTTTGTTTTTTGGCCTCAACACACGGCATGTGGGATTTTAGTTCCCCAACCAGCGATGGAACCAACGCCCCCTGCAGTGGAAGCGCAAGTCTCAACCACTGGACCACCGGGGAAGTCTCCATGGGAGGATCTTTCAAAGGTAAAATAAACTACCATAAAAATATTGCTTCATAGTAGGATCGAGAATCATATTCTTAAATCATCACAATTATAATTTAATATATGTAACTTTCCATATTCTCTTGAGTTTCTCTAGAATAATTTAAATGATCAAATCTCATTACCCTGTTTGTTAATTGCTTTTAGGTTTCTTTTAAAGAGGATAAGCATATCTTAGACTGAGAACTCTCCTAACTTAGAATCTGTGTATTTTACGAAGGCCATGTGTTTTGTACCTCCAAAAAACACTGCTAGAGTAAACGCCTTCAACATAATAGCTCTGTCATAAAGAGCTTTATCATTCTGACAGTTTCTTTCATGTAGGTCAAAATGCAGCATACGACTTTTTCTCTGGTCTGCAAATTTTCTGCAGAAATAATTAAAGTTGTGGGAGCTTTTTTTAAGTCAACCCTCACCTCTTCTCTTACCTTGCACTGTTTTCAAATCCAAAATAACAAAACATCAAAACAGCACCAGAACAAAACAGTTTATGTTCCCATCTTCATCCCTCTAATTGAAGTCTTATTTACAGTGTTCGTATAATGTTCTTGAATTGTAAAGGTTAGGAGTTTGTTTGAAACCTTCAGTACAATTGAAAAGTTTATTTTCCTATGATTAATTCACTCTAAAATGGCATGCACAAAATAATAGAATCATAGTAAACTTTGGAAAGAAACTTAGAGATCATTTGTCAAACTATCTTATTTATAGAGGGGAAAGTTTGGCCCAGAGAAGTTCTATGATTTGTGTAATGAAAGAGTCATAATGTCAGTAGCATTTGTGTTTTCCAAGCAAAACAGGACTAAGGCAGAAAGTTGAATTTGTTCCCCGAATAATTCAGATCAAAAGAAGCTGAGGTATCTGAATTCAAAAGCCAGATGATATGTTTGCCCTCAAGTATCAGGACAAATTTTATTTGTAGTTTCCCTTATCCACACTATGTGTGTGTTTTCTGATTAAACATTTAGCCAGTGATGATTATTTAAGCATAAGACATTCAATTCTCGTGGTATTCCCCATCTATTAACCATTTATTATGTTGGGGTCAGACTCAGAGCAGAGCATTACATGTATTCTGTGTCACAACCATCCCATAAGGGAAGCAATAACATTATTCCTGTTTTGAAAAGTAAAAACTGAGCTCTTATGTGTGAAAAAAATCTAAGGACCTTGCTCAAGTTTCTACATCCAGTATGAAACTTAGACATGCAAGAAAAAGAACACACATCTGACTCCAAGTGGTACCCACTAGGCTCTATGCAAACCTCGGCTGGTAAAAGGTTTGTGGGGATACTTTTCCTGTTCTGGGAAGACTCCCTTGCTTCCCTTTATGGGGCTGTTGGTCTGGTCCCCACCCCTTCCTCTGTGTTATTGCTCCTCATGCCTGCATGGGGCCGTCTCTACAGAGGACTGCCCCTGGGCTCCTGGCCTCCCCTGGCCTAAGCCTAACAAGGGCAGGAGTGTAGCACCCACAACTCCCTTACCTCCATCAGGATGCCTCTCAGGTTTAATTCATACCCCAGAGCTTCCCCTGGGGCTCAGACTGGGGCTACCACTGCCTAAGAAGACTCCCTGGCTGGCTTCCTCCTGGGATCCCTACCTTGTACATCCTTTGCAAACCACTCCTCGCCTCCCACCTGCTTCTGGAGACCCCGCCCAAAGACGCTCTTCATTTTATCCCAGAAGATCTGCAGATGTGGACTCTGGCAGGAGCATCACAACCAAATCCCAACTTAACTTTGTCTGAAGCTGTGCATCTCGCTCTTCTCTTGACTATCAGAGAAGCTTTTGTATCATAAAGGGATGGTTTGTGAGGAACTGATACTCTTCTCAGAGCTCCAGACAAGGGGCCTTGTTCGGGCAAAAGTTTCCACAGAAATGATGACGTATTTTCCCTTTACAGCTTTCTCACTAAAACATTCAGTCCTTTGATTTTCCATAGTGATTCTCAGCACAAATGAAAGTTCTGTCCAGATCCACTGGAGATCTGTAAAACCAGTAGGCATCCCTCTTTCACGTTTTGCTCAGGCTGGCCCTGCCCAGTGGGCAAAGCCCTGCCTAGTGTAGGTTTTTCTGAAGCCCAGACTGGTGACCAGGCACCCGGCAGTGTGTGTCTACCTCTGTCCATCCCACGGATTGTCACGGGCTGAGGAAGCTGACCACAGCCTGCTCACCAGGCTTCAACAGCCCCTCACCTCTAGGGGAAGAGCATGTGTCCTTAACTCAGTGAGTTATGCTCCCTTTAGCCCTGTCCCTGTGTGTCCACCCTCATCTCCTACACCCTCTGCCTTGTGGTCAATCTGCCCATCACTCCTCCAGCTCAACGTGGCACCACCCTCACTTCCAGGTGAGCTGAGCCACAGCTATCATCACAGAGGTTAACTGAGTCCTTTCCCCGAATTCCACAGGAAATACATCTCCCCTCCTGACAGAATTGAGGCAGGAATCCTCCCACTTGACATAGCCGCGTAGCTAAGCATCATTTAAAATTGGTCAGTCTGTTTGGTCACAATTGAGAAAACCTGGGTGGATGTTGCCTTTTAAAATAAACATCTTTGACCGGTGACTTCAGGTGACCTTCTACGGAGGACATGTGTCACCCCAACAGGAGAATTACATTCACAATTAAAAGCTGTGTGTGTTGGTAACCTTCATGGCTGTAGAGACGCACTGCTATTGTCAGAAAGGAACTTACACAATCATCACCTGGTCCAGCCCCTGGCTCTGTGGAGGACGAAACAGACTCAGAGAAGTGAAAAGACCCCCCCCTCGGCCCCAGCAACAGCCACTTTCATCTTATTATAACACTTCGTATTGAGACACTGAGAAAAGAAGCCTACACAGTGGAGAAGAGACTTCCGTAGCTTTTCTGCAAATCACCCTGGTGGTCAGTCTACACCAGGGGATCAGTACATCTGTGTCAAAGGGCTAATTGGTCTGATTCTGAGTCAGAAGACAGAATGTCTCCCTGCATGGCTGTGCTGTGTGCCTATGAGTTTCAAAAGAAATTACTGAATCACATCTCATATAGAAGCTCAAATTAAATACCAATTCTCCTGATTTCACAAATTTTATTCAAACTATGAATAACAGAATTTACGCCCAAGATGGCTTTGTAATTCAATGAGTACTTCCCAAAGAAATTAAATAGAGAATTGAAGGCCACCGCTCAGAAGTGGAGCTAAAAATCCATAAATATATTTTCTCCTGGGGAAAGATGACAGCCAACTGCAAATAGCGACCCTAGAATGTACTGGTTGAGTAGGAGGTGACCAGTGGAGCCTCAGAGCTGGGAGGGCTCCGAGGAGAAAGGAATTGCTGGGTCAGTATGATCAGACCTTCCTCATGGGGGTTCAAGATGTCACTGGAGAGGCCAAGGCAGAGATGATATGCAGATTCTAAATCAGGGTTATTTGGCCCTGGTCTCTCATAAAATATAGTTGTAGATGCCGGGTGGAGATACTTCTGATTTTCCTATGATGATAATCTGTGGATATCTAGGAAATATCTGAAATTCTGAGTCTAGGCAAAGATTTGTAGATCCTAGAATGGTGTAAGCCATTCAGCATCCACTTGCTGAGAATCTTCTAGGTGGACACCACCTTGATGCTGAGACAGAGTGGACAGTAAGACACATGAGATGTTTTTCTCCGCCCAAGACAGCAGCCTCGCAGGGAAACAGGTCCATGAACAACCCTGTGCAACTGGGATCCACAGGGGCAAGTGGTGAGGGTCAGGGCAGGGGACTCTGCTGCAGAGGAGAAGAGGGGAGAAGCTGTGAGAAGAAGCAGACCCTCTGCCTGGGGAATCAGCCGGGCTTCAGAGAGCAGGTGTTTTAACCACCTCTTCAGCAACTGTGGAGAAAAAGCTGATTCAGAAGCAGAGTCCACACCAAGACCCAGATGCAAATACATAAAACAGCCAGTGCTGGTACCCTGGCTGTGTGACAATACAACTTGCTTCTTTTTTCTTTTTTAGTTGAAGTATAACCGATTTACAATGTCATGTTAGTTTCAGGTATACAGCACAGGGGTTCAGTTATATATATTTTTTTCTTTTTCACATTTTTTCCTTTATAGGTTATTACAAAATATTGTAATATTTTGTAAAACTTGCTTCTTGACGCTAGACGTGCACCCGTGCACATGAACAAAATAATTTCGTGTCGTGGGAGCACGGATCCCTCGTAACTCTCTGCCTTACGAATTTAGGTATGTTGCTGTGCACACTATTCAATTTGATTACATCACCAAATAAGGCAAATTGATTTACCAAAGTATAAATTGTGAGTTTTAGATTCGTTAGCCTGTAGACTCTAAGGAAACCATTAAACATGTGAATGCTCAGACTCACATCCTTTCAGCTTGGTAGGAAAAGAGAAAATGCATATTTCCAACAATGAAATAAAGGGAGCGTCTTCCTGGTAGGCATCTCTTTAACCTGGCAAACAGAGAGCCACACAGAACTTCCCTTCTGAGGCTCTGGAACTCACATGTCCTCGGTGAATACAAACGCAGGACAAAGACCCTTTTGTGTCAAGGCTCCACAAATGTGGAATCAGTTACCAGTCGATTTAAGAACAATTGGAAGCTTTTCCTGTTTTAAGATGGAGCTGAAACAATGCCTCGTGATGACTGGAAGTTGTCATAATTGTTTTAATTGATGTTATTCTTGTGTTATCTTGGTTTATTGTGTGTTTATATGCGTTTGCTTATCGCAGGTCATGCTTGAAAATGGGCTTTCAGCTCCATTTACAGGCACAGTTAACAAATCAATCAAGGCATGTATGTATGTTCCTCAGCCCCACTTGTTTATATCAGATGGGGCTGCCATATGTACACTCCATACATTTCATGCCCACATGTTTATATCACACAGATAATCCATCTGAGATTGATTTCAACTTCACTTTTAAGTCCTTAGGACCAACACAGCAAATATGCATCTTGAAATACAAGCGGAAGTTGTTATTTTGCCCACAGAAGAACAAAAAGACCTAATGCTTTTTTAACTCTTTCTCATGGATCTATTTAAAGTCATGTGCCTGTGGCTTGTGACAAGAATTTGCTGGAAAAGAAAGTGGCCATCAGAAAGCTGTGGCTCTCTCATCTCACATTCACCCCCACACACACACTCCTCTTACCAGAACTGGAAGCAAAAAGATGGTATAAACAAAGCCACAGAGACAAGCACTTGTGGAGAAATGCATTCTAACATCAAGCATTGATATCACAGCTGATGGAGAGGCGACGTGCTCAATTTACACTCTATTTATAAACGATAAACATCTATACACACATCCCTACCTGTCTTTCATTTTCCTGTATCCAAAACACTGCAAACGAACCAACAAATATGCAAGGAGAAACAAGGGACAGAGTGTGTCATTGTTTCATCTGTTCCATTTACAAAACTTACAAGCCACAAATACACGTCTGAGAAATGTGTTTTTCTCTGAGCTTCATGACATCGCTGTGTTAATTCAGACGTAATCACAGCCATGCAGCCGCTCTTGCTACCAAAACCGCACATTTACAGCCTCTTAGGGATACACACCTGGCAGTGAACAGAACTGGTGGGACAAAAACGGACTTCAGAGACCTGATATCTTTGCACCGTGAGCCGTGTCACCATCCAAAATGGAAAATAATCTCACGCGTAGGCAGCGTTCGGACTTGCCAAGGAATAAACGTGTGTGAGGAGCACCGTGCCTCCTTCGAGGGGTGGGTCTTCGGAGCTGCTTGGCTCTTGTATTTCACGTAATAAACATCTAAATCTGAACACTGCCCAGGGTAAAGTGGTTTGTAAGCAGATATTCTGAGGGAAGAGAAGAGATTGAGTGTGCACTAGTATGAAAAAACCTGAAACAGCTATTAGGGTCCATTGTATCATTCCAGCTGCTACGCAGACATACTGAGTCCATGTGTCAAAAACGCTTACTAAGTTTTTCTCTTAGAGGAAAATAAGCCATAAGCACACAATAGCCTTTGTCTCTTTCAAAGGCTGGATAACACAAGGCCTTTGCACATCTGGATTGAAGGTACCCTGGCTTCTGCACCTAAAGCTCTAACCCACGTTCCCTGTGTTTCCTCCACACTCCCCGGGTGCCCCGCAATCAGCAGACGGGGGCCGCAGAAAGCTCCGTGCTGGGCCCCTGGGGGGTGAGGGGAACGCAGAGCACACGAGACCTCGGCATCAAGGGCCTTGAGAATGAACATCCCCTGTTGAGTCCACAAACGTGTACTCTCAGGCCTCTCTGGAGGCATATCACGCATTTCAGCGAACAGGTTCGCTGGACCCTAATGGCTCAAAAAGCTTCAAGGTGGTCCAAACGCTTCCATCACAGTTGTAGGTATCCGTGAGGATGACCCTCTTCAAACGCTCAGAACAGGAACCCAATGCATAGAAAGATGGGAAATTATCTTAAGAACAATAACCATCCCTAGGGGGAGGACCGTAAAAACCATATGGGAAATAGACTCATGCAATTGTAAAGATGGAAGAGACCTCAGGGACAATAAATAGGGACTGGGAAGCCCAGAGCGGCTGAGTCATTTGTACAAAATCGTGTAGAGGGCTTCCCTGGTGGCGCAGTGGTTGAGAGTCCGCCTGCCGATGCAGGAGACACGGGTTCGTGCCCCGGTCTGGGAAGATCCCACATGCCACGGAGCGGCTGGGTCCGTGAGCCATGGCCGCTGAGCCTGCGCGTCCGGAGCCTGTGCTCCACAACGAGAGAGGCCACAACAGTGAGAGGCCCGCGTACCGCAAAAAAAAAAAAAAAAAATTGTGTAGGTCATGGCCCAGAGACAGTGCCAGGGCCCGGGTCTCCTGACCCACAGCACTGCGTTCTCTGTGCACCACTCCACCACACGTGTATGCATAAGGCCTTTCCAGAAATAGAAAGATGAGGTCCCGAAAAGAGACCTCATCAATTAAACTGTATGTTAACTTGACTACCTACAATGGAAAGACACATAAATGACGACACATTACCTAAAACTTCTTTTCATTCTAAGCTTCACCCATAGTAATATTTCAAGACAGAGTTAAAGCAACCAATCTACTGCAAAAAAGTGGTTTTTCAAGATTCCCAAAGGATACCCCCCCTTCCTTTCTTTTTGAACCTACTGTGGTTCAAATCATATCACAATGATATTTCTCAGGATAAGTGTTCTCTTCAAATATCAAAGCATTCTCCTGCAGACCTACGGTTGTCACCTAAAAGTATGTATTTCTAATCATTCATTTGCTAGAATCCTTTGAATTCAGGGAATCAGTCTTGTCGTGGAACACAAGTGTAGCATCACAAATGAGAAATGCCAGCTTCAAACTTTTCAGTGTGAGGATCTATTGCTGGCAAATAAGTGGGTGCTGGCCATGCCTGGCACTGTAGGGACTGAATACAACAGCATTCCTTCTGGAGTTTGCAACAGATAAGCTCATAAACTTAGTGAAAACTAGAATCAGTGCCTAGTAAAATTTTAAGGCAGGCAGAATGGTTTCATTAAGTACAGCTATTTTTAATCCACATCAGTGGCAGAAAGAGTGTTCACCAATAGAAATGATTTTCTTTGAAACGAATAACGCAGTAACTAGATGAGTACTATAGGCACAAACTTTGTCGGAGAAGGCTGACTTAAGTAGCAAGATCAAGAGATGAACCAGTTTGAGGAGAATTGGCTCCACCATGTAGGTTTTCTACCCAGACCTACGTATTGGATGGTTTTCCTGTTCCCCATGAGGGTGGGCAGGGCACGGATGGCAGTGAGGTGACACTGCAGTGACTGAAAGGCAATGATTCATTTATTCACTTATGGAAAATGTACTGAACACACTTGATGCAGGCGGGTTGCTAAGGGCTAAAAATATAAAAATGCATAATACAGCCCCGGCCTTGAAGCAGCTCACCATCCGATGGAGAAGAGTAACGAGTGTTTAAACCAAATGACCACAGCATGAAGAAATCTGACCTCCTGGGGTCAGGGGCCATAGAGAGCATTACCAAGATGTTACCTGAATCTTCAGGTTAAAAAGTCAGTCTGAAGATGGCTGAGTAGGAGGAAGGTGATCCGGCAGACATCATTACAGGTAAAGCATGGAGACAGACTCATTTGGGGGATTTTAGACTCATTTGGTGGAATTTCAGACTCACTCATTTGGTAGATTTCAGACTCATTTGGTGGATTTCAGACTCATCCGGTGGATTTCAAGTTGCTTAAGTGTGAGGTGATGGTTGGTTTTTATTTTAATCTCTAAGCTTTTCATATTTTCCAAATAGGATATGGTAAGCTTTTATTGCTTGTATAATCAAAAGCAAAAAAAGTTAATGCTCAAAAAAATCAAAGAAATGTTGACAAGAGCAAGAGATCCTGCACACTCTGGGCTTTTCTCTGTAGGCAATTCGGAGTCAATAAGACGTCTGTCTGTTTGTTTATTGAAGTACAGTTGATTTACAGTTTTGTGCCAATCTCTGCTGTACAGCAGAGTGACTCAGTTTTACACATATATACGTTCTTTTTTTAATATTCTTTTCCATTAGGGTTTATCCTGGGAGATTGGATACAGTTCCCTATGCTCTACAGTAGGACCTTGTTCATGATCCATTCTAAATGTAATAGTTTGCATTAAGAGTTTTTAAACAGAGACCTTGGATGGTCAGTTTGCAATTTAGAAGGTGAACCTGGCATCATTGAGAACAAGAGGTCGGCGGTGGTTACAATTCCAAGAAGGTATAAAGGACTTGGAATTGGCTAATTTTATGAATCAGAAATTTAGACACGTTTTATTTATGTTTTAATGCCCAATGTAACTTCCGTAAGACTGCCTAAAAATTTTTTTCAAATTCAAATATCTGCTGATTTTGGTCTCAGAATTTCAAATACAGTTAGGATGTTGAATTATTACATTTTAGTGTGGAGTAAGTATTATCTAGCAAAATCTGATTCCAATTTTTCTTAAGGACTTATTTCCTTTAAGAATACAAAGCCCATTATTCATTAATGTATATTGAAAACATATTCAAAGCCAAGAAATACAGCATTGAATTGTTTCAAGTGTGTCTCCTGGGTACAGTTCTTTACATGATAAACTGGTGCTCAGTGTTGGTGAGATGATCTTGGCCATCTTCAGGGCCTGGGTGTTAATTTAGGCTCTATTTACCAGGAAATGTAGGCATGGCACCTGTAGTATCAATAGCTATGAATGAATGAAAGCTTGTCTCTAAACAATCCATTTAGAAATTCAGAATTATTTTGAAGTATGCTATTTTCACAAAGATATCCTGGGAAGGTCGACATAGTATAGTATTAAACTACTTTGTTTTCTTATAAATGACTCCAGTTTACTTGATTTTAATGAACAATTGGCAGCTGAAAGAGTTTGGGACATATATAAATATATGAAAACCATGGGAATCTCTAAAATTGTTTCACCGCTCTCACAATAAATGAGATATGTTTTAAAAATCAAGAGGATGGGAAGTTAAAGGAACATTTTGTAGCCCTAATGATTTCAAGAGAAGTTAACTTTATAATGGCAACTAACCAAGGCTGCTGGTTTCTTGAATGGAATAGGTGAGCTGTTGCAGAAGTAATATGCATCACTTCCAGTGGAAGGAACTAAATGAGTCATTATGGAGACACTCATTACTGGCTGTTTCACTTAATGGCTCCATGAAAAGATGTATCAAGGGCTACAAACTTTGTGACCAATAAGAGAGTGGAGAAATAATGAGGTAAACTTGCCCAATCTTTAGGCAGATAAAATTCCAATAAGCCACAGTAGGGGGTGAGTGTTTGGAGCCCTACGTTCCTTGGTTCAGGTGCCAAGGGTTTTCTAAAGCCTGATTGAAACCAGGTAATGACTGAGAGGGGTAGAGAGAGAGAGAAGCTACCGGTAATACGATTTTATTCCTTATAGAAAAAGCACGTCTCAATGTTCTTGTCACACACTTGTTTAGACATTATTGAGTGTTATGTTTCTGTAAAACATTTCAAAGGTTGATGGAAGTTGTACATTTCCCGAATTAGAAAATAGTACACTGTGCACTCTCTAATAACAGATGTAATAAATGTATTTTGACGCTCATTTAAGAATAGCATTCCCTCTCTTGACACTATAACGTAAAGATGTAGGATGGGAAACCCTTAGACATATATATCCATCCCCATTCACATCGATACCAAAATCTATTGTTTAAATGGAGGGAGAGGATTAAATGACACACCAAGCTACATCTATCAGAGAGAACTTGATTTTAAAAAAATTCAAACCCATCCCAGTTAATCACACTTTAAATTCAACCCCAGCCTTCTCGAAGAAAGACAAGCCTACACAAACCCTCCTTCATCTTCCCTAACTTCTGATAACGTTAAAACTCGTCCTGATTTTTCACCTCAGTCTGCCCTGCTGCAGTGTAAGCTTATTACTTCTTATTTTGTCCCCTTGACTAATGAGAATAATTGGCCCCATCTTCTTTATAATATCCTTTTATGTAGGAGTAAAATAGTTATTATGTCTCCCTCAGGTCTTCTTTTCTGTAGATTGAATGTGTCCAGTTCTCTTAACCTTGTCTCCTGGGTCACATTTTCTAAATCTTTTATCATTTCAGATGCTCCCTTCAGAACTCCCTCTAATTTGTTCTGTCTGTGAAAGGTGGGATGCCCCAAACCCAGGCTCCAAATGGAGCCCATCCTGCTCAAGTCAAAGGAATAATTGCTAGCTTGCTTTGCACGTGAGCACCTCTTCACGTAAACCGCCACCGTCCGACATTCCTTGGCAGACGGTCATATCTGCTGGCTCTTTATGAAGTTCTCCAAACAGTTCACCTGGAGAGGGGGATTGGTTGCCTTTTCTCTGATGAATCTTCAGTCTTCGAAATAAGGATGTACTTGTTGGAATCTTGTCACTCACTGGACCCTTATTTTGCTAGCCTGTTTCTTCACATAAAGTTTTTGTGCTGAGTACCAGACTTTTGTTTTCCAAATTATATGAAAGCAAATTCACCTGATGTGCCTTTTTATTTTTTTAACTTAATTTGTATTCTATATTAGATTATACTTGATTTACAGTGTTGTGTTGGTTTCAGGTGTACAGCAAAGTGATTCCATTATACAGATACATGTATCCATTCTTTTCAGATTCTTTTCCCATACAGGTTATTACAGAATATTGAGCAGAGTCCCCTGTGCTGTACAGTAGTAGGTCCTTGTTGATTATCTGTTTTATATAGAGTAGTGTGTCTATGTTCGTCCCAAACACCTAATTTTTCCAAATTATATGAAAGCAAATTCACCTGATGTACCTTTTAAAAAAAAATAAACTTTATTTTTTCGAGTGGTTTTAGGTTCACAGCAAAATTGAACACAAAGCGCAGAGAGTTCCCATTTACCTCTGTCTCCACAAACAGCACCGCCCCCCCAGACCGGGACATTGTTATAATCACTGGACCTACAGTGATGCAGTAGTATCACCCCAAGTCCATCATTTAGATTAGGCTTCACTTTTGGTGTACATGCTATGGGTTTTGACAGACGTATAATGACACGTATCACCATTATAACATCATACAGAATAGTTTCACTGCCCTAAAAATCCTCTGTGTTCTGCCTGTTTATCCCTCTCTCTACTCTACTTCCTGGCAACCACTGATCTAAAATGAGTCTTATCTTTTCCAGAATGTCATACAGTTGGGGTCATATGATATGTAACCTTTTCAGATGATTCTTTTTGAGTCTCAAAAGCAAATGCCCTCCATAGTATTGTCAATAGCTAGGGCAATGGGAAATAGGCTTAAATACAGAAAACTGCAGGTGTCTTCCCAGATCCTACCGCCGATGGTTCCAGATCCACGTTTCTAGGTGGGAGCCCTGCCTCAGGCTCCTCACATGTAATGCCAGTGTGTATTCCCAATGTAATGCCCATTTATTTAATGTTTTAAAAATTCCCTTCTAAAGTCTCGGACAAAAATGGCAAATCTTCCACCATCACCCTTAACATTTTATAATCTTTCAATTTTACCATTGTTCAATGGTTGCATTTTTAAACTTTAAAACAAAAGAGCCAGAATACATCTTACTCTCTTTTCCATAAAATAAAATGTGAAATATCCTTTAAAACTACAGGGAATTACAACCAAAAAAAAACAAGTTTAAAACCTCCCAGCTGAGGCCCAGACAAATGAAGGCAAGGCAAGCCCTACCCCGCCACCTTGTATCCATTCTGAATTTCTGACCGCCAGAAACTCTGAGCATCATAGAATGGTTATTTTTAAGGACTGGGTTTGGGAATCATTTGCTATAGAGCCATAGATAACTGGAAATTTCACCTAACAGTTCTGAAGGGCGTCAATCTAGGGAAGATGATAGGATGTCGAAATCAGGACTTTGAAAGTGCTGGCTAGCGGGGACAGCATTCTCCAGCAGCACAGTACTAACCAAAAGGGCAGGACGACACCGATCTAAGTGGATGGTTATTTGACTCTCCGGAATATCTGCCAATCTCCTCCAAAGATCTGAAATGAAAGCAAAACCCCAAACAAATTGCAGGACACCAAATTCTTCCTTCTCATGGCATTTTTTGTTCCTTTCAACAATCGACACTTCAAGATGATTTAAGTACACATCTCATTTTTCTAAAGGGGCGCCCTTCCATGAGTTTAAATGTTAGCAATTCGTTATAGCATTTCTCACTCTTCAAAGACACGTCGATTCAGACTATCATCGATAAATCACCGTTTCGGTTTTTTCTAGCAGAAATCACTTCTGTTGACACAATGCAATTAGCAAGCGAACAAAGCACTAAATTCACTTGTAAGTAGAACAACACTGATTCTGCAGCCACCAGCTTCCTCCTCGGAAAGCGGCCTGTACTGTGTTTCTTCCTGCTATCTTGTATGACGGGATGAAAGTTGGCAACTTGTATGCTGAGGTGTTATTCATCACTTACCTTTCTGAGTTCCCTCCTCCTTCCTTCCTAGAGAGAGCTGCAAACACAGGTAATCTCCACTCCTCAGCAGAGATTCCGAGAGAAAGCTCCTGTTTCACTCTCTTGTCACATCAGATGATTCATCAGAAAATTTCCTCTTTTCTTTCCTTTCTTTAAAGACGAAAATATGATACAAAGCAAGGCAAGGTATGAAAGGGACCTGTCCGTCTCTCTGCTTGGTTTGAGTGTAGTGAGGCTTTGGTTTTCTAAGCAGTGGAGTCCCTCTGCCCCTTTCCTTGTCTTTTTTCCCTTTTCAGATGTTCCTGTTCAGTGCATCAGTGTAACTGAGCTAAATGCCAGGTGAACTCCCTGCTGTGTGGTGGGGATCCACCTGCCACCCAGGCCCTGATCACGGAGCTTCGAGCTATTTAACTTTGGAAATGACATTTCTTTACAGTCTTCCAAGATAGCAATTTATGTCAATCACCCAAAAACTCCATTTGCCAATCACAATGTAAATGGACTTGAATTTCCTATTGGCTTTGAGGTGAGAGGGCTATCTCTTTGACTCCTATGAGTGGTACTTTTCACTACCATATAGAAAAGTTTACTTCCCAAGGAATTTTCCTTGTGATCTCAGACCTAATCTAACCTTCCTTTTATAGCATCAGAGAAAAAAGGAAAATTCTGTACAGTGTTTTATTGCCGGGAAGCATGGCTCTAGTTGACTCACTCTACCTTGAGCTCTTGTGATCTTATCCCAGAAAAACTCATTTTATAACTCAGGGGAATATAAAAGCCCTGGAGCACCCAGATTTAGCAACGGCACTGCACCATTGCCTCCTAGGAGTAGATGCGAAAATAACCTGTAAAATAGTCTTGCATGCATGGGTTCTAAAAAAACACTTGTTTGTACAAATTAAACCATGTCTCTCTTTATTAGAATTATTAAAATTAATCTTAATAATTAAGTAATTAATTGGGTAGGATTCGATTTAATTCATGCTTACCTTCCCAAATGCATAAGGGGGGGGGCGGGTTTCCATGTGTCATTCGCACAAAGCAAACATTTGTATCCAAAGGACACAGGTAAGATTAACAATAGGTATAATAAAAAAAATTCTTACAGGATTTGTTTTCCTCCACTTCGTTGAGCTATGTGGACAACCTGAATATTTTTATTTTACTAATACTTCAAAATTGAATTTTAAAATTGTAAGAAAAGTTATTGTTATGCAGGAGGAGATGGAAGTGAGGATAGGATAAATGGAAGTGACATTCAGGTGAGAAGGTGAATGGTAGGATTCTGTTTAAAAAACTCACATTTTGCTCCCCAACAAGAAGGATTTTTTTTTTAAGATTTTTTTTTTTAATGTGGACCGTTTTTTTTCAAGTCTTTATTGAATTTGTTACAATGTTGCTTCTGTTTTATGTTTTGGCCTCTTGGCTGGGAGGCATGTGGGATCCTAGCTCTCTGACCGGGGATCAGACCTGCACCCCCTGCACTGGAAGGCAAAGTCCTAACCACTGGACCACCAGGGAAGTCCCAAAGGATGTTTGTTTTAGAAGTAATGATTTGTGTGTGTGTGTGTGTGTGTGTGTGTGTGTGTGTGTGTGTGTGTGTACTCAAAGTGCATTTAAATTCCTAGGCAAAGCTTTGGCAACGCCCATATGACTCAAATCAATCCCTTCTCTCTCTTCAAAAGAAGGATATATATTCTGGGGATCAGATCTTCACAAATCCCATTTCCTTGAGGCTGCTCTGAATTAGGCGTCTCATTCTCAAACAAGTGCTGTGTGCCCCCCTCACAGACTTATGGAATCAGTTGGTAATGCAAAGCTGGTTACTCCATCAGTGTTTGGTTTTCCAGTTAACATTTTGGTTTGGGAATTTGAAGTGGCAAATAAAAATTCTACCTTCCCTCCTGGTTTGGAATCCGTCAAGAATTAAGACACGGGAGACAGATATGAAAATATCAGCTTTATCCCTACTAAAGCTGATTTAAGAATATGTTTTAGATTTGCACCTCCTCCAACTTGGTAAGTTTACCATTTGCTCAGGGTCCCACGTGGGCAAAGCCTGCTCCTGCGAGCTTACTGAAGCCAAGGACAGGCCAAAATGTACTTGCTAGTGGACAGGTGCATCCAAGCAGAGCAGGATGTAAGGAACCCACCGTGCTTAGCTCATCTTCCAAACTCACTGTTCACAGAAAGTCCCTCCTACCCATCAGGGAGGAGGGAAGATGGGGCAGAGATAAAGTGGGACATTTCTACCTTTATTTGTCTTTCCTGGAAAGTGAAACAAAAATTTCCTTCTCTCTATGGAAACAGTAGGATTGGATAGTT
This sequence comes from Delphinus delphis, assembly GCF_949987515.2. Taxonomy (NCBI): domain Eukaryota; kingdom Metazoa; phylum Chordata; class Mammalia; order Artiodactyla; family Delphinidae; genus Delphinus; species Delphinus delphis. Next base: position 4,350,527 of record NC_082694.2, on the reverse strand, counting down.
TCCCTTTAACATCTGAAATCTTCTCAAATATCACTGGGGAATCAAATCTCAAAAGCTCACTTCACATGGACCATTCTTATTACAGTGTCTGCCACACAATTAGATCTCACTTGGTGTTACTTTTATTGTTGTTATAACTATTGTCGCCCATAAAAGTTCATATCCCAAAGACAAAGTATCCTTTTCCAAATAAAATAAAATAATGCACTTGACCCTTTGAAAATGATGCAAAATTTATGAGACATGGCTAATATTCCTTTAACAAGACCTGTTAAAGAAAAAATGATGTCAAGGAAGAATGATGCACACAGGCACCAAACGCTGACTCAGTGCTGAAACCTACATCTTCTACCCTAGTCCTCTCCTCCTTGATCTATTGTTTTCTTGGACCATAAGCACATACCACTTTTGTTACATTTAGTAACTTAACATCGCCTATAAACAGGCCACAAAGAATCCCCTCTGGCGAGTGTACTGGAAGTTTTCATTTGGTGGGTTTGGATATGAGGTATTCATGCTGCTTCCTCTGCAGTGACACTGGTGTGTGCCTGTAGGGCGGTTCCGGGGATGATTGCCAAGGAAGCCTGGAGCTCAGCTGTGACGACTCAGCAAAGCCATGATGAGGTCGTGAGGAGACAGAGGCACAGGCTTTGCCCAGCTGCACTGCCCATGAACATTCATCCAGTATATCCCTGGACACGATGAATGATTTTACTGTCACCAGCAATGTTTTAAATACTGTACTCATTCTGTCATACAGTAGTAAACCTTTGGTTATCACAGATGCCTTATAAGAAAAGCATCATTACCCTTATTCTACAGATACACAAACTGGATCTTCTAGAACGGAAGTGATTTCCTGAGGATGCAAGCATAGTGATAGCAGAGCTGGTTGAAGCTCATGTCTTTGTGAACAAAATCAGGTTTTAGTTTTTCTTTTACACCAAGACTGCCTTCTTTCAAAGGCAAAAATCCTCAGACTTTTTTGGTTTTTTGGGGGGAGAGCTGTTTCAGTGGTCTCATTTAATTATTAAATGTGCACCATGCCTTTACAATAAACTAGGTCCTGGGAATAGCTTGGAGAACAAGCGATGTCCCTGACAATTACCACACAGCAAAGCACAGTGAGTGCTGCGAAGGGGTGAGGACTTTGCATGGCACAGAGAAGCACCTGCAGAGAGGTGTGGGTATTGTGAGGGCTCCTGGAGTTCAGCAAAGGCATCCTAGCTGGTAGAAGAGTGAGCAGGATTCAGCCAAGAGGCGGGGCCTGGGAAGTTGAGGGCTGGCACTGGAACAGAAGTGGCTAAACAGAGGGAGCACGTGGAGAACAAGAGAGCCCTGAGCCTCATGGAGACCCGGAGAGATCAGTAGAGCCAATAACGGGGCAGCAGCAAAAAGTGAGGCTGGAGAGGGGAGCATGAGTCCAATCCTACGTGCATAGCTTGCCAAGCGTCTTTGGTTTTAGCCCTCAGGCAGTGGGGAACCATTGCAGTGGGTACACATATGCAGGCTGCTGTGGTTTTGACTTGAAAAAGCTAGAGGAAGAGAGAACAAGTAGGGTCTGTGGTTGACAGAGATGGTGAGAGAGGATGGTGACAGTTGTCTCCACTGTCATCTGAGTCTTTTCAGGACAGAGATGTATAACCAGCTGGACTCATCCATCTTTGATCTGAGTTAAGTTGCTGTCCATGTCAAATGAGTATCAGCGAAAGAGGTCACAAACAACTATAGTCAAATAGAGCCTAAATTCACGGAAATCTTATAAAAGATTCTTTGAAGTTGATTGGCGCCTGATAACACCAAGTACTGAAGCCCCTGGATAGGTGGAGAATAATGATGCATTTAGAGCAAATTGGGGCAATAAACTGAGAAACCTTTTTTGGGGAGATGGTCATTTTGTCCCTCTAGAATAACTCTTATTTATTTAGAAACCCTTGATTCCAGCTTGGGAATCTGATCTGGGGTCTGGGCATTGTTTGGGCATCACAGTTCTTTCATAAAGGTGATTTGGGCAAACAAAATCCCAGGCAAATTCTGTTTCAAATTCCCTTGGCTTCCACAGAAGCCATCAATTTAAGCTACCTTCTGTCTGGATTTCCCCTGCCAACAATTTGCTGCTTGATCGTTGTTTCCAATTGCTAAAGTGACCCTTAACTATGGCTGCTAGAGAATCCCCCGGTTCCCTCAAAGCAATGGAGAAATCCTAGACCAGTGGGATTTTTTTACTAGTCCTATGCCCCGTGCAAATACTTAGGTCGCTGCATTTTCTCTTGCCCTAAATAGGCACTCTTCCAAACACTGAGGATGTGAGTGACATCAAAGTGGGCGGTGTGGCTATGAAGACAAGATGCTGTCTAGAAAGACCTACTTGTCCCACTACTGGCTGTCTTTTATGGCATCAGGGAGCAGTGGTATTATAGCCTTAGTCTGCTACCCAGAAAGGGATATAACCCATTTGTGTGTGTACTAGTTTGGATCTAGTCTCTGAAAAATTAAGCATGTTATGTCATAGAATTAGCACATCTAGAAGCTAAGCAAGGAAACTTTGACTCCTGTAGCCAAAGGGATTCTGAGAAGGGACCACGAGGTTTGCTCATTTTTGCTCTTGGGCTCTGGTGGCTTTGCCTTGTTCCCTCTTGAGTTTCTCGGGCTCCTTAGCAAGCCGTGGGGGAATACCGAAGGTGACCCCCCAAGTCTGTGATTCTGCTTCAGTGAAGAACAGGGGAGAAGCTGCCTTTGGCTTGTCATTGTTTTAACTTCTCGAGGGGAGAGTTCAAATACAACCTTTTGGTATGTTACAGTGTATGGAAGCGTTTACTCATTCATGGATGTCTTCATTCATTCAACATCTACTGGACATCTTTCATACTCCAGGAACCAGGTAGACTCTGAGGGCTACGAAATGGACAGATCATGACCTTCTGCTGTCAGGAGCACCTGATAGCACCAAGGGGACAGACGTGCGAGCACATAATTAAATATAATGTGATGATGCTTATAATTGAGATATAAACCAACCGCTATGACAGAGCCCCTCAATGAGCCACCAGTGCCCTGAGGAATCTCATGGGGTGTGATATTCAAGCTGGAGGTCTCTCATCCAGAGAATCACTTTGGTTGAAAAGAAGAAGGGTATTGGAAATTGGTTTTATTTCAGCTGGTAAACACGTGGATATACAACCGAGGTTAATAATGATATATATTATTAACACACTACAGAGCCGTAAGTTATAGGTGAAAAATGTCACAGACAAGACCTCCTCTGTTATCTAAATTTTATATTTCTTAGAGAACTATATAGCCTGAGTATTTAAAAGGCTTATTTAACTTTCCCAAACCAAAGATGTTTACTTTTTAAGAGCATTAATCATTCACAAACATGGGTCACTGATACATAACAGATGCCTGTTTATTCAGAATCCAAATTGAGGAGCTCAAAAAAGAGTCATTAAAAACATATTCTACAATAATTTCTTTAATGCAAAACTCTTACTAGCTAAAGCCAAAGATTTATTATTAAAATTATAATCCTCATGGTGTGTCATAGGATCAGGACAATACCACATTAACATTAAAAATCAGGAAATTTTGAAAGACCTTAAACATTAAAACGAGGTTAAGTTTAGTAGACTATTATTGCTAAATATATTTGACTAAATGGTGATTCCCTGAAAACTTACTACTTTAGTATTTTATAAATAGTGACTGAGCAAACAAAATTATTAAGTAACCGCCCCCCCGCATCTGTTTCATGTTCTCCCCATCTTAGGTGGAGACCCAATCCTCGTAGTTTTTCAGGTCAAAAATGTGCACCCTCCTCGGACTCCTCTCTCTCTTTGCTTACTCTATTTTTCAATGCAGGAATCATCTTCTAGTATTGTGTAATTTGCATACGCATCATTTATTGTCTGTCTGCCCCTGTTAGAATGCCATCCTCACAAAGGCTAGATTTGGGTCTCTTTTCTTCACCAATTTATCTCTGAAACAACTGCTGGCACACAGGAAGTGCTCAGTAAACGCTTTTCGAGCCTAAATAACTTACTGTAATCTTACTCACTGTCTCTACCCTTTTTTCCTCCAATTTTCTCCCGAGGCCACTCCACCACCCTCTCTGGAGTAACCTCACTTACCGGTCACATCTCCCTGGACTCCTTTGCCAATTCTTTATCCTCTCTCCACTTAGAAAGGGACCACAGGAATCATTGCTTATACCTCCTCCCTCTCTTGTCCTCCTCACTCCTTAAGTGACCTCATCCAGTCCCAAAGCTGAGAACACCAGCTCTGTGCTACAAACCATCAAATATATACCTCCAGCTCAGACCTTTCCCCTCAAAGCCACAATTGTATCAAACTACCCTCTTACTTTCACTTGGGTTTCAATACTCACCTCAATCCTAATATGCCCCAAGTTGAACTTCTATCTTTTCCCTAAGATAAGCACACCTGTAATCTCCCCCCATCTTAGTTAAGGGCACCTCATGCTTCCAGTTGCCCAGCCACAAACCCTGAATGATCCTGACCTTCTCTCTTTCCATCACACCTCATGTGTCTCGTTAGTATCTTCCAAATATACCTAACCTCTGACCTCCAACACTCCATCCTCCATCTTCTCTAGCCTGAATGATTGCTTTCTAATCAGTTTCAGATTATTCTCTAATCTGTAGCAAGCAAGGTGACCCTTCGTAAACGTAAATCAGATCACTTGATCCCTCTGCCCAAACCTCCCCCGCCGCCAGTGTCTTCTAGACTCGTCAGCGTTACATCCAAAGATTCTCCCATGATACATGGGGCCCCAAGTCTTCCAGCTCCTGAGTACTTCCCCGTTCTCCATGCCTACACTCTTCTGCTCTGTTACACTGTCCTCCTGCTGTTCCTCAGACACGCCTGACACACTCCCACCCCAGGGATTTTGTGCATGTTCTTCCCTCTGCCTGGAATGCTTTCCTGCCAGATGTCTTCAGGGGTTTATTCCCTCATTTTCTTCAAGTCTCTGCCCAAATATCACCTTACCTGAAAAGTCCTCTCTGGTAACATGATATAAAAATAGCCCCTTCAGCAGTCTCCATCTCCTTTTATCTTTCTGTAGTTTTTGTACTTCTTACACCACTTAATTTTGTTATATGTATTTATTTGTTTACATCTGTCAGTGTACAATGTAACCCTTGAAAGCTAGAGATTTTTCTATTTTATTCACAGCAAAGTGCAGGCATAAGCATAAACAGTTTTTAATAAATTAACACTATTTTTCTGACACTACTTTTATTTTTAAAAACTTGTTCCTTACTGGGGGATAATGCACTGTCAAAAATAGGACGTTATTCCTATCTGACACCATACATATAAATTTAGTCAAAATGGATCAAAGACCTAAATGGAAGAACTAAAACTATAAAACTCTTAGAAGAAAACATAGGGGTAAATTCTTTGTGACCTGAGATTTGGCAATGGTTTCTAATACATGACACCAAAAGCCCAAGCAACCAAAGAAAAAATAAGTAAGTCAAACTTCATGAAAAATTTTTTTAGTTGTGTGTCAAAAGATACCATAAAAATAGTAAAAAGACAACATACTGAATGGGAGAAAATATTTGCAAATTAGATATCTTATAAGAGACTTCTATCTAGAATATGTATAAAATAAAGAATTCTTACAACTCAATAACAAAGGTAAATAATCCTATTTTAAAATAGGCAAAGGATCTCAATAGACATTTCTTCAAAGAGAATTTATGTAAGTGAACAAAAAGTACATGGAAAGATGCTCAACATCATTATTCCTTAGGAAAATGCAAATAAAAACCACAGTGAGATGCATTTTCACACCCACTAGCATGGCTAAAATGAAAAAAAAACAGATAATAGCAAGTGTTGAGGAGGATGTGTAAAAATTGAAACATTCATATACTGCTGGTGAAAATGTAAAATGAAGCAGCAACTTTGGAAAACAGTCTGGCAGTTCCTGAAAACATTAAACAAAGAGTTACCATATAACCTTCCCACTCCACTCCAAAGCATGTACGCCCCCCAAAAAAGAAAGAAAATCTATGTCCACATAAAAACTTGTGCTTGAATATTCATAGCAGCATTATTCATAACTGCAAAACAGTGAAGACAACACCAATGTCCATCAGCTGATGTGTGGATAAATAAAAACCACTTAATGGAATATTATTCAACAACCAAAAGAAGTAGCAATACATGGTACAACACGGATAAACCTTGAAAACATCATGCTAAGTGAAAAAAGCCAATCACAAAAGACCCCATATTGTATAATTCCATTTTTATGGAATGGTCCAGGATAGGGAAATCTATAAAGACAGATGGTAAATTAGTGGTTGCCAAGGACTGAGGGGATTAGGAGAATTGGGGCTGACAGCTAAAGGGTATAGAGTTTCTTTTGAGGGTGGTGAGAATTTCCAAAATCGATTTTAATGATGGTTGCACAACTCTGTGAATATCTAAATATCTATGTTACTCATTAGGTTCTATGTTTATTGCCTGTCTTCCTCAGAATGTGAGCTTAGTGGGAGTAGGTACTTTGTCCCATTCACTGCTATTCCCATAGAACCTAGAATATTGTCATGTATATACTAGACATTCAATAACCAATGTTGGATACACTCTAGTTACAGTATTGCAATAAACTGGAAGACGGGAAAGCAGTGATTGTAATCAGAACATCTAACAAGTGCTCAGCCTACGTGCCCATGGCAGGAGCAGTATTTGGAATTTTCTTGAACAGCACAAATATTTTAGGTTGAATAATTATATTCATTGGAAAAAAATAGTTTTAAGAGATTCCTTTGATAACCAAGAGTTTAATGCATTATTAAATGCCTTAATGAAGGGTCCTCTCATAGAAATTGTTTCATCTAAACACACTGGAATCTCATTTTAACTTTGCTAATTAAGTTACACAAAAAGAAATGCAGAAGAGATCTCAGCGAAGACCAGCCGCAGGTCCTGCTTCGTAGACAACATACATTTGATTCTTCTGACACATTTTAATGACTTTGTAGACAACCAGCTAAATCATCCTGATTATATAATCCAGTGTTAATAATTACCTTCCTGAATTTATAGTCAATTTTCTAAGGAATCCAACTATCAGAGAAACATCTGTTTGTCCCTCATCCATGATTTGTTTCTTGTTTTTAATTTCACTACTGAAACCAAAATGCCATTTAAACTACTTTTAATTCAAAATCCAAAATTCCACATTGCTCATGCAATGGAATATTGGACTGTCTCTTACCTAATGTAACGCTACAAAGCTATTTATAGACGCCGCAGTGTCTGAAAGATATAAAAAGGGTTACTCCCAGGTGGCTGCCTCGGGAAAAATAAAATACTAAAATAGTTTGGGAATTGATCACAAGGTCAAAATACAAATATATATTTACCACCTAAAATATCCCACACGGGCCTTTATGAAGTTCAAGATTTATTTTAAAAATATGAAATTCTCAGTAATCCCAAAACTCAAGTCACTTGAATCACATTTACTTATTTCACAACAAATATTTGCACTGCCCATTTTGTTCAAGGCAAGAGTAAATTTCTTCCTATTCCTCCAAAAGAACAGATGCTTTTAAAAATCTATGTATAATTATCACACAAAAGAGAAGCTCCATTAAACTATATCTAATTGCTGTTAACCAAATAGGTCATTATTGTTGTATGAAAAAATATTTTGCAGATGTAGCAAGGCTTTTTAAAAAGCACGTGATCAAAGACACTTTCATGGCTTAGTAGTAATACAAAATTGACAATGTGAAATAAAATGGTGTGCGGAAAACAAGTTGTGTTGGGTTTTCTCCTCCCTCTCTAGGGCTGTGGAGGTAAAGGGAACGTATTCACCTGGGCTTTGGGAAGTGGGAGTCCGGCCAGTGGTCCGCAGGGTACCTGCAGTTACAGGAATAGTTTTCACAGGCTGGTGATGGCGCCCCCTTTACCTCCAGGGGACAAACTCCACACAGCCCACCCCCACCAATGATTGCTGTGATTCTTCTAGAAAGAGGTAGAGAGAAACTTGAGGAAAAAGGAGGAAACATAAAACAGAACTGAACATTAATCCACATCAAAATATTTAGAATACTTAATATTTAAAACGTAAAACAGTGTGAGAATTCAAGGTCCTTTTAGGACCTTCTCACAGTCACCGATTATCTTATTTAAGCAAGATTCAAATGAGAACTTGGGAAACTCCAATCCAAAGCAGTGAGTCTTTGTAAATTCCAAAGACTTTACAAAGTGGGAATGGGAGAGAGAGAATACAGAGAACCACTAACCATCTTCCTCCACTTTACCAAAAACCACACGCTCCCTGCAGCCAAAACAGAACTGTATTCTAAGTTTTTAGCTTTTGCAAAGAAGTATCTCTTAATTTTTCTTTAGCATCTTTATTGGAGTACAACTGCTTTACAATGGTGTGTTAGTTTCTGCTTTATAACAAAGTGAATCAGTTATACATATACATATGTCCCCATATCTCTTCCCTCTTGCATCTCCCTCCCTCCCACCCTCCCTGTCCCACCCCTCTAGGTGGTCAAAAAACACAGAGCTGATCTCCCTCTGCTATGCGGCTGCTTCCCACTAGCTATCTGTTTTACATGTGGTAGTGTATATAAGTCCATGCCACTCTCTCACTTCGTCCCAGCTTACCCTTCCCCCTCCCCGTGTCCTTAAGTCCATTCTCTAGTAGGTCTGCTTCTTTATTCCCATCTTGCCCCTAGGTTCTTCTGACCATTTCTTTTTTTTTTTAAGATTCCATGTATGTGTTAGCACATGGTATTTGTTTATCTCTTTCTGACTTACTTCACTCTGTATGACAGTCTCTAGGTCCTTCCACCTCACCACAAATAACTCAGTTTCGTTCCTTTTTATGGCTGAATGATATTCCATTGTATATATGTGCCACATCTTTTTTATCCATTCATCTGTTGATGGACACTTAGGTTGCTTCCATGTCCTGGCTATTGTAAATAGAGCTGCAATGAACATTGTGGTACATGACTCTTTTTGAATTATGTTTTTCTCAGGGTATATGCACAGTACTGGGATTGCTGGGTTGTATGGGAGTTCTATTTGTAGTTTTTAAGGAACCTCCATACTGTTGTCCATAATGGCTGTATCAATTTACATTCCCACCAACAGTGCAAGAGGGTTCCCTTTTCTCCACACCCTCTCCAGCATTTATTGTTTCTAGACTTTTTATGATGGCCATTCTGACCAGTGTGAGATGATATCTCATTGTAGTTTTGATTTGCATTTCTCTAATGATTAATGATGTTGAGCATTCTTTCATGTGTTTGTTGGCAATCTGTATATCTTCTTTGGAGAAATGTCTATTTAGGTCTTCTGCCCATTTTTGGATTGGGTTGTTTGTTTTCTTGATATTGAGCTGCATGAGTTGCTTGTATGTTTTGGAGATTAATCCTTTGTCAGTTGATTCATTTGCAAATATTTTCTCCCATTCTGAGGGTTGTCTTTACATCTTGTTTATGGTTTCCTTTGCTGTGCAAAAGCTATTAAGTTTCATAAGGTCCCATTTGTTTACTTTGGTTTTTATTTCCATTTCTCTAGGAGGTGGGTCAAAAAGGACCTTGCTGTGATTTATGTTATATAGTGTTCTGCCTATGTTTTCCTCCAAGAGTTTGATGGTGTCTGGCCTTATATTTAGGTCTTTAATCCATTTTGAGTTTGTCTTTGTGTATGGTGTTTGGGAGTGTTCTAACTTCATTCTTTTACATGTAGCTGTCTAGTTGTCCCAGCACCACTTATTGAAGAGGCTGTCTTTTCTCCACTGTATATTCTTGCCTCCTTTATCAAAGATAAGGTGACCATATGTGTGTGGATTTATCTCTGGGCTTTCTATCCTGTTCCATTGATCTATATTTCTGTTTTTGTGCCAGTACCATACTGTCTTGATTACTGTAGCTTTGTAGTATAGTCTGAAGTCTAGAAGCCTGATTCCTCCAGCTCCATTTGTCTTTCTCAAGATTGCTTTGGCTATTCAAGCTCTTTTGTGTTTCCATACAAATTGTGAAATTTTTTGTTCTAGTTCTGTGAAAAATGCCAGTGGTAGTTTGATAGGGATTGCATTGAATCTGTAGATTGCTTTGGGTAGTAGATTCATTTTCACAATGTTGATTCTTCAAATCCAAGACCATGGTATATCTCTCCATCTGTTTGTATCATATTTAATTTCTTTCATCAGTGTCTTATAATTTTCTGCATATACGTCTTTTGTCTCCTCAGGTAGGTTTATTCCTAGATATTTTATTCTTTTTGTTGCAATGGTAAATGGGAGTGTTTTCTTAATTTCTCTTTCAGATTTTTCATCATTGGTGTATAGGAATACAAGAGATTTCTGTGCATTAATTTTGTACCCTGCTACTTTACCAAATTCATTGATCAGCTCTAGTATTTTTCTGGTAGCATCTTTAGGATTCTCTATGTATAGTATCATGTCATCTTCAAACAGTGACAGCTTTACTTCTTCTTTTCCGATTTGGATTCCTTTTATTTCTTTTTCTTCTCTAATTGCTGTGGCTAAAGCTTCCAAAACTATGTTGAATAATAGTGGTGAGAGTGGGCAACCTTGTCTTGTAAGGAAGTATCTCTTTAAAATATTAATACTCATTCCCCGTCTACTGCACATTTGATGTGATGCTTCAGATTGAATTTGACTCTTACTTAAATTTGAAGGTTTGTGTTAAAGACACACCCAAACATCTTTTCTTTACATTTAATATTTTTGGCGCAGTGGTTAAGAATCCGTCTGTAGGGGACATGGGTTTGAGCCCTGGTCCGGGAAGATCCCACATGCCATGGAGCAGCTAAGCCTGTGCACCACAACTACTGAGCCTGTGCTCTAGATACCACGAACCACAACTACTGAGACCATGTGCTGCAACTACTGAAGCCCATATGCTCTAATGCCCACGTGCTGCAACTACTGAAGCCCACGTGCCTAGACCCCGTGCTCCGAAACAAGAGAAGCCATCACAACGAGAAGCCCGCGCACAGCAACAAAGAGTAGCCCCCACTCGCCGCAACTAGAGAAAGCCTGCGTGCAGCAACGAAGACCCAACACAGCCAAAAATAAATAAATAAATTATATATATATATATATATATATTTTATATATATATATATATATATATATATATAATATATATATATATATTACAGCCAAACCATGTCTCTTTTGTTTGAAGCCTGGAATCCTCTGAAATTCCATGAAGGACTTCAGTTCACATCTTTCCTGAAACATTTGAAAGATTCCTCCACCCACCTTCCACATTTTTAACCCTATATTTGATTTCCTTTTCCATCTTTGGCACGTTAACAAGGAATGAATCTTTTCTCTGTCTAAGGGGTCTTGCAAGGAGGATGGTGACTGGCTGGCGGCTGTCACTTCATGTGGTCCCCACAGCTGTCCAGGGGATGCCCCTCCCCTAAGCCCAGGATGCCCCCTCACACCTACGAGGCCCGCTCTTCTGCAGGCCATGCACTCTGTCCAGTGAGTTGCCTTATCTTCCTACATGAATATTCCTCTCTTCCACCTCAGGAAATCCTTTCATGTATCTTGTTCATTTTCCATGTCTCACGTACATGTTTTTCCCTGATTTCTCTAGCGTGCCTACAATGAAGGGAGAAGAGTTAAACTATAACAATAAAAAACAGAATTGGAAAAAGAATTACCTCTGCCTTCAACTCATAGAGATTGAACATCAAAATAGCCAGGATTTCAGAAGGAAAAGAATTTATTCTCACAAAATGCCTTGGTGTCAGGGACATGTGCTGGGGAGCAGGTGAGGGGAGACTCCCGCACCTTCTGGTTGCCAAGGTCATTCCAAATTCTGAAACATGCTCACCTGGACAGTTTGCCTCTAATCCCCTCAGTCAGACAATTTCCCTCTTTAACCGTAATGATGACTTTTGCCATAAACTCTTTTTTGTCTGGTATTAATGTTGCTACACCAACATTTGGAAGTTATTAGATCTGTTTCCGTTCTTTTATTTTTAATATTTCTGTGATTTTTGTTTCATATGAACAGGATATAGTATACTCTTTTTAAAAATCCACTGTGCTGGTGTCAGTCTCGAAATATGTGTGTTTAATCTATTAACAATTATTGCAACTACTGATACATTTGGAACTTGTTTTACTGCAATTCTTTTTCATTGCCCATTTTTTCTTTACTTCTAACTGTGATTCCTGTGTGTTTGATACAAAGTTTTCAGTATTCTTTTCGTTCACTTACCCCAGAAAATTAACATAAATGTTTCTAGCCAGATCTACGGTGATTTGGTGTCTCTGGTCCCCTTAAGACAAGGGTCTTAGCCCACACTGTGTGCTGAACAGGACCCATCCCTTCTTCTCCTCCCACCATCTCTCTCAGTCTCTGTCTCTCTGTGTCTCTCACCACCTCCTCTGTCCTACTATTGTTGCTTAATACACTTTTAAGTTCCATCTTTAAAAACAAAAGAAAAAAGTTGTTTTTGTTTCTTTTTTACAATCAGTTGCACTATCAGTTTTTCTATGATTTTTCTATCCCACTCCTCTCCACATTTATTTTTCTTCTTACTGAAGTACATCATCAGGAATTTTTTCAATAAGTTCTGCAAGTAGTAAACTCTATCTCTGTATTTCTGAATTTTTTTAAAAATCTCCTTAATGAATAATAAGTTCGCTGGGTGTAGAACTCAAGGTTGATGGCACTGAAGGTATTTATCTGTGGTCTTCTGGCATCTCTTATTGCCAATGAGGAGTCTTCTGTCAGACTTACTTGTAAACCGTCTTTCCTTTCTGGTGGCCTCTTTTATATTATACTGTTACACATTGATATGTATAAAAGTGGATTTCTTTTCTTTTTTTTTTTTCTGTTTTTGGTTCCTTATTTGAAAGACGTTTTTAATCTAAGAACTTATATTTTTAATCAATGTTGGCAAATTTTCAGCCATCCTTTCATCTAATGACTTCTCCACCATTCCTTCTATTCCTTTCTCCTGAAGTCTTAGTTGACCTATGTCTGAGCGTTTTGATCTTTCTGACCTCCATAAGTTTATGTTTATATTTACATAAATATACTTATTGTTTTATTAAAGTATAGTTTATTTACTGTATATATCAATATATTTCTTTATATTTTGAGATATGACTGATCTATAACATTGTTTTAGTTTTAGGTGCGTAATATAATGATTTGATATATGTATATATTGAAACAATCACCACAATAATTTAGTTAACATCCATCATCACAGAGAGTTACAAATCATTTTTTCTTGTCATGAGAACTTTTAAGATCTACTCTGTTAGCAGCTTTAAAATATATTTTAAAGTTTATAGAGAGTATTTTTAACTATAGTCACCATGCTGTACATTATACCCCTAGAACTTATTTATCTTATAACTGGAAGTTTGTACCTTTTGAGAATAGATGTATAGAAAGAGTATTCCTCCCTACTCTCTCTCTCTCTCATACACACAGATACCTCGAAAATATTGTGAGTTTGGTTCCAGAACACTGCAATAGAATGAATATCACGATAAAGCAAGACACATGAATCTTTTGGTTTCCCAGTGCATATAAAAGTATGTTTACACAATACTGTAGTCTATTAAGTGTGCAATAGCATCATGTCAAAAAAAACAATGTACAGACGTTAATTTAAAAAAATTTATTGCTAAAAATGCTAACCATCCTCTGATATATATATGTGTGTGTGTGTGTGTGTGTGTATCATCTCATTCATTCTTTGCAGCAATAAATACTTCCATTTTATAGATAAGGAAAGTGAGAGTGAGAAAGAGATTCTGGGTGAAATTTTCAGTACTATCTCTCAATTTTCTAATTCTGTTATAATATGTCCAGTCTAGAATTCACCTCATCAATTTTGTATTTTATATGAATTACAATTTTTTTTTACTTCCAAGATTTTCAACTTATTTTCCATGAATCGCTCTTTGTTTAACTCCTGTCTTCTGTGATTTATTATTCTTGTTACAGGCCTGTTGCATCATTGGTCTCACTGACGATTCCTAAGCACACTTAAAGGCATTTTAAAGGAATTATTCTGTTGTTTTGATTTCTGTCTAGAGGGTATTTATATTTGCATTTTTTACTTTTAGGTTCCATTTCTCAGCACTAGAATTCTTCAATACACCTTGAAATTTTGGTTGGTAGGCTCGTCTGTGAAACGTTCCATCGTACTGTGTGTGTGTATCTCTTTCTGGGCTCATCCCTTGTGTAGGACCCTTTTTGGCACCCTGCTTCACCCCACTGGGGACCTGACTCCAGAGGCAGGTGTTACATGGTCGTAGAAGTTCTCGGTGTCCTGTCTTGTAGTGACACTGAGAGCACATATTCAGGGGATGTCTGCCTCTGTCCTGAGGATGAAGCAGTGCCTGTGTCCTGCGCACACAGGTTCACGGAGGCCACCACCCACGAGAGCAGCACCAGGCAGGTGTCTCCAGTCTTCTCCCACCAGCCTGGGAGCCCTACTCCAGACCTGTTTTCAAGCAATAACCCCAACTTCTGGCCCCCATCCCATTTGAAGCATCTTTGGACCCTGTTACCCACAATAGGAAAATTTATTGTTCTTACATAGTTCGAGACCTGAAGCCCAGCAGGTACCCCATTGACCTCAGCACTGTGCATTTTTCTCTCTTTGCTGGTCTGCTGAGAGGCTTATCTTATTGAGCAATTTTCCCTTTTTGTATTTTCCCTTCTGGATGGCTTCAGTGGCACAAGGGTTAAGAGTTGCAGCTCTGGAGTCATTCTCCTGAGGATCAAATCTCAGCTCAGCCACATGCCACCTGCATGCACTGGGGCAATCTCTCTGCCTCACTTTCCTCATCTGTAAAATGGAAATACTTATTACTTCAAGGCACTGCGTTTCAGTTCTTCACATGAAGCACTGAAACACAGTGAGCAGTCACATCATGCCAGCTGCGATATCAAGATCACAGATTAGGGCTTCCCTGGTGGCACAGTGGTTGGGAGTCGGCCTGCCGATGCAGGGGACGCGGGTTCATGCCCCGGTCCGGGAAGATCCCACCTGCTGCGGAGCGGCTGGGCCCGTGAGCCATGGCCGCTGGGCCTGCGCGTCCGGAGCCTGCGCTCCGCAACGGGAGAGGCCACAACAGTGAGGCCCGCGTACCGCAAAAAAAAAAAAAAAGATCACAGATTAGTCCATAGTCTTGATGAGGGAGTATAACATTACAGGTTTTTAACAAATAATGTGTTAAAGATAGCACCAAAGAAGACAATTACTAGAGAAAACACTGTTAATTTTCTGGGTTTAATTATTTTCTAATGTACATATACATTTATTATTTTTATAAAATGGTATCATTCTTTAGGTACTTTTCATATAATTTGATTTGTTTCCTAGCAGCATATTATGAGCTTATTTTTACGTGAATAAGATTCTACAATAAGAGTAAAATAGTCATATTCATGGTTATCAATAACACTGTACTGGATATGTTACAAATCAGAACATTACAGACAATATTCTTTTGAAAAGTGCCATAACAGCATCTATTCCAAGACTTATGAAACATACTGACAAATTATGTTACAAAAATGTTTTCATTTTGGATTTCTAACCCAATGTAGGAGTATTGTATATATTTTCAATGTAGACGGCTCTATCGGCACTAGTGCTTATAGCATTTTCCGGGCAATATCAAACCCAGATTTCTGTCCAGTGAATGTATGTTGAGCTACCTTGTTCCACTGAGGACTTACATTTCAGCTTCAGCACTAAGTCTTATGTGATCCTCCACTTCTGAGATTTTTATTTTGAAATCTCAGCTTCAAAAAATCAGTTTTATTTGTAGAAGTATAAAAACTGCTTTAGTGAATTCTGTCTGAATACTCTAATTTGCACTCTGTAAAAATGTAAAATCTGATTTTCAAAAGAAGTTGAACTACGCATTTCAATTTAATTCTATTTTTTTCAGATAACATATTCTGTGATAGATCATGATTTTGAAATGTGAGATTTGTTTTGCAGTCCAGTATATGACCAACTTTGGTAGGCATTTTGTGTGCATTTGAAAAGACTGTACATTCTGCAATTGTTGGGTCTTGTGTTCTGTAAGTGTCAGTTAGGTCAAGTTGCTGGTGTCATTCACATCTTCTATGCCTTTAGTGACTTTAGTTCTAGAAACAACCGACTCTTCTAGTTGTTCTGTCATTTACTGAGAAAGTAGTATTAAATTTTCCATTGTGATTGTGATTATCCACTTCTTTTAGTTCTGAGAGTTTTTGTTTTGAACCTCTCTTATAGGTTACATCATAATTATTATGTACACATTACAGGCAGACCTCAAAGATTTACAGGTTCAGTTCCAGACCACCGCAATACAACAAATATCGCAGTAAACCTAGTCACATAAAATTTTTGGTTTCCCACTGCATAAAAAAGTTATGTTCATGTTGTCCTATAGTCTATTAAGCATGCAATAGCCTTATGTCTTTTAAAAAATGTACATACCTTAATTAAAAAACGCTTGATTGCTAAAAATGTTAGCTATCATCTCAACCTTCAGCAAGTCATAATCTTTTTGCAAAGGTAACATCAAAGATCAGTGATCACAGATCACCATATATATAATAATGAAATATAATAAAAATATAATATCATAATATAAATATAATAATGAAAAGATAATATAACAAATACAATAATAATGAAAACTTTTGAGATATTGTAAGAATTACCAAAATGTGACACAGAGGTACTGAGTGAGAAAATACTGTTTGTTAGAAAAATGGAGCTGACAGACTTGCTCAACTCAGGTTTGCCACAAACCTTTAATTTGTAAAAAGTGCAATGTCTGTGAAGTGAGTGCTATAAAACCAGGTATGTACATAATAATCATCATGTACCTAATAATAAAGTCCTTAATATAATTATGCCATCCAGATGTATTGATCCTTTTACTGTGATGAAATTTCCCTTTATCTCTGGTAATACCCCTTTTCTTCAAGTCTACGTTGGTCTTAATACAGATCAGCTTTCTTATGATTCGTGTTTGCACAGCGTATCTTTTCTATCCATTTAACTTTATACCTGTTTGTGACTTTGCATGTTAAGTGTGTCTCTTGTAGACAATATATAGTTGGGTATTTGTCTATATTCAAACTGCAAACACTGTCTCCCAAGTGCTGGTAGCAACAAACGTCTCTGTTCAATTATTTTAGCTTCCATCTGCTGCTTTTTTGTTGTGTTCCCTAACGTCTTCCCTTATATACTGTTTGATAGAAATCTAAAGATCTGGGAAAAGATTTTACACAAATTGGGGGTTCACCCCGCTTTGCAATGCTCACACTTCTGGGTTTTATTCCCTAAGCTCTGGCTGCTCAGCCAGCTTCTAAAACAGTCTCCTGACACCTCAAGCCAACCATGGCTTTCTGCCACCCAAACCATGTTCAGATTAGGGAGTGTCCTCGGGTAAAAGGCCATAAACTCCCAAATCTCACCTGTTGTAACCCATCTTCCAAAGTCAGATCCCGCTCCTCTAAGTTTCTGTCTGCTTTGTCTCTCAAAAGTAACTGCAAGTTCTTTGGGTTTTTGGGAGTTTACTTTTTATTTTGATTTTACATTTTTATCCTACCCTTAGGAGGGTTCATTCCGCCAGACTAATTCACTGTTCCAAAAAGCAGGAAACTGCACCATGTATTTTAAATAGTTTATGTAATTCAAAGAATCTACAATTTCAAATTCTATCGTGTCTAAATATCTCAAACGCCAGTAAGTCTTGAGATGAGCAAAAAATTTTTATGAAAAGCAAAAGCAAAAACAAAATCCTGAGGAGTTAGCACATCATAAATCAATAATGCTGTTTCCTATTTTTGCCTATAGTTGCAGGAATAAAACAATGCATAGGAAGCCACAAGCCACAGATAGGTACTGAGCATTTGAAATGTGGCCAATGCTAGTAAGAAACTGATTTTTTTTTACTATACTTAATTTTAAATAATTTAAATTTAAATAGCTACATGTAGCTAATGCCTACTGTACTGAACAGCAAAGATACAATGCAAATGAAACAAACAAGTGGTTGAAATCAACAGAAAGTAGAAGTCATTTCTGATGTGGTAATAGAGATTAACGTGGCTTAATAAATCAAAAAAATATAGAATTCCATCACTTTATAACGTAAAAGGTAGGGGGAGGGTTAAACTAGGAGTTTGGGATTAACATACACACACTATTATATGTGAAATAGATAATCAACAAGGACCTACTGTATAGCACAGAGAACTCTTCCCAATACTCTGTAATGACCTATATGGGAAAAGAATCTGAAAAAGAGGACATATATATATGTATAACTACTCGCTTTACTGTGCACCTGAAACTAACACAACATTGTAAATTAACTATACTCCAATATAAACTAAAAATTAAATTAAAAATAAAATAATATTTAACTTTTTATCAATATACCATTTTCCCCCAAATATTATATAGCTACTGCTCTAAACTATAATTTTAGGAACAGGAAGTAAATGACAAAAAATTTATAAAATAAATTTACTAATAAACATTTCATCATGTAGATTACATGATACTGTATGGCCCCAAGTCAAGGTAAAGCCCACCAGTAGTAAACTTGGTTTCTTTATTTAGTTATTTTTAATTTATTTATTTGGTTGTGCCGGGTCTTAGTTGCGACAGGCGGGCTCCTTAGTTGCAGCTTGCGGGCTCCTTAGTTTCAGCTTGCAGGCTCATTAGTTGCGGCATGTGAACTCTTAGTCACAGCACGCATGTGGGATCCAGTTCCCTGACCAGGGATCAAACCCCGGGTCCCCTGCATTGGGAGCTCAGAGTCTTATTCACTGCGCTGCCAGGGAAGTCCCTGAACTTGATTTATTATGTTTAAATATGTGTGTAAGGTGAGTCACATCTTACTTAGGAGGATTTCAGCTAAAGTGAAAAAAATGATCAGAAACACCCTTTATATCCACCACAGAATAACATGGTACGAACACTCCATAAATTCACTATAGACTATTTTTCCACTCAAACTGGAATAGATCATTGTTTCTGAGGCTGAGCAAAGAATGGTGCCGTTGTCTTGTGTTTGGAGGCCACCCTGTGTGAAGAGCACTTCCTGTGTCCATACCCCCAGGACCCCACTCAGAGAGGAGAGGAGACAGCTCTGTGGTCACTGAAAGACCAGAAGCACCAGGCCTCTCATTGCCTGAACCCTACAGCAATGCTCATGGAGAGCAAGGCGGGGGCGGGGGGAGCTCGGCCTGAGCTCTTGCCATTTTTCAATGCTTTCTCTGATACTTCCTCTCCGAAATGTATGAACTTGAATTTCAGCAAGTTAAGTGTGCAGATGTGAAACTCCATGACAACATTTTTGAGGAAATTATCAGTAAAAATGGAAAGAAACCAAAGTTGTTGGCCCTAATTGACGATGTTTCAGTCACCCAGAAAATCCAAACTGCCTTCTTCTTAAACCCTACTTGCTAATTAAGGCTTTAGACTCTTCTTGGATTCACGGGAACATAGAGTGAGATTGTCAGATGATCTCTGAGCCCAAACAATTACCACCCAGAAAGACTGACCAAAGGGAAGCATGTCCTGATTAAGGTGTCAACACAAATTGTCTGCCGTGCTTCTGGTCTTATAGTACATTTACCCTGACAGTCTCCCCTCTATGGATGTCTATTTTGGTCTCTACTGGAATTATCAGTGTTACCCGAATGGTGCGTTGCTGCCAGGCTATAGCAGAAATAAATAGAAGCCTGATTAGCATTATTCATCTGTTTAGAGAAGCCCTGATTTATAATTTAAAAAGTTCCAAATACGTTAGGAGGATAGGACTTTATCTGTAATTTCATTATGTTTAACCCACTCTAAACAGCAGTATGTGATATTTATATTTTTAAAAACTAACATAGGAATACTCTTCTCTCTTTGACCTCTTACCCTTTTGATTTTTCCATTAAGGAAACTAATAGTGATAATACTAATAGCACCAACATATGAAGTCATGATCTTGGCCTTTGGAAAAGTCGTCTTTACCCTTCCGGTATAATTCCTTTTGAATCTTAAATTAAACCCTCTACCAGAGGTACTAGATTCTCTACATTGATTGGTTGGCTCTACTGCTTGATAAGAAGAGTTGTGATTTTATTTGAGGATGGAATCATTTTTCATTTTGAATTACTGCATGATTTTCTTCCCATACAATTCCATTTTGAGCCACCCATGCAAATTGCCTTATTTATTGCCCAAAGATCAGGGCCCCTAGTTTGTGTGTTTTCTCCATTCCCCTGACATTACTTGCCTTATTCCCATAAACCAGTTTTGTGACTTTCAACTCTCCTTTGTTTCTTTCCATCAGTCGTTTTCTCTTCCATTGCTCTGGTGTTAGATCGTCAGGGGGCCACATTTGAACCATGTTGCTTTCGTTTCTGTTATCATCCACAATCTGAGAACTGATATCGTTAGAAAATTGCTTTCTACTGCTTGTCTGCCTTCTTTCCACAAGTCTTTTGTGATGTGACTTTTTCTCCCCTGTAGTCAGAATACAGTGAGAAATTGGAGAAGACACTTCTGGATTCAGAGCTGTTCCTCTCACTGATGCTCTCTAGAGAAGTTTCCCGCTCTGGGAAAAGCCTGGTTCCCTGCCCAGTTTGTTCAGATCATCACATGGCCACTGCTCTCCCACTCAGACAGAAGCTGCAAGTGGGATGCAAAATTCCATGTTGGTGAGGACCCTGCATTACCATGTTGGATGTTTCCCAATGTCAAGTACAACCTTCTTTTTAAGTCTTTCTTCTTAAAAACTCAAACGATGTTTTGATAGATTATCTTACATGTCTCTTACTTTCCTCTTGGAGGAAAGAGTAACAGTGATATTATATGTAAATAACATCCTACCTCAACTGATAACTTTGTGATCATTTCTCTTCCACGTTCCCTTTCTGTTAAAGTCATCTTGCAAGATGATTTTTGCTAAAAGAGGCCACTAAAATTTGTCAAGTGATCTAATGGATACACTTTTGAATCCCAACCACAAGCCAGGCCATGGAGGTAAAATGACCCATGGACACTGCAGCACGAAGTCATTCACGGGCATGTCGTGGACTGGGGAATGGCCCAAGGAGGGCGCTGGAGTGAAACCCCACTGTCACTGCTTTGCGGTCAGTGTGAAAGGCTCAGAGTACAAACCCAAGAGGCACAGACAATCTAGGTTGGTGAGTGTCCAATGGCGTGCATGCTCTCTCTAAGCAATCAGGTAGATGAGGATTCTAGGATCTTTATAAGAAAATCTGATACAAAAAAATCCCTCATCCTCCAATTCCACAGATAGAAGCACTGGTTAAGGATCCCTAGATCACAGCATCTGCACCACAAAATACAACCAAAACTTAGATTTCTGTCATCAGAGGTTGGATTTCTGAGAATTACAGCTCGTCTAAATGACTTACTATCTCTATAATTTCTGATAATATACTTAACCTCCCCAAATTGGTTTCCCCATAGAATTGCTGTAAGGATTAAATGAGATGGTGCTTATGACACGCCCGCCCGGGGTAAGAGCTTACTAAGTGAGTATTGGTCCTGCAGATGCTGCTGATAATAACAATGGTAGTTTCACATCTACTACGGAAACAAAAGGATCTGCATACCAGGGCCCAGAAGCTGAAAAGTGCAGAGTGACAATAGGCTATTTACACCTTGTCACAAACAAGCCAGAAGCACTAGGCGCTTTGCCGGGCAGAGAGTTAAATTGTGAAACTGGGCCGGAAGCCAGAAGGTGAGGATGCAGGTAGAGGAGGAGTAGAGGGCAGATCTGGGCAAGGGAAGCACCCTCCAAGCTGGAGTTAGCGGCGGCAGCAGAGCTCCTTGAAAAGGACGGCATCCTTGCTGGCAGATAATAGCTCTGCTCTCCACCTGGTCCCCTAGAGCTTGTCACCAATGCGCAAGTTCCAGGCCTCGAGTCTGCCTGGTGGTCGGTGGGGCTCAGGTCCTCCGCCTTCACCATTTGGGCCAATGTGGAGAGATGGAACTTTACTGAGGGTGGGGCTTCAGCTGGTAGAGGCCAAGGGGACTGGTGATGCCTTCCACCCAGGTTCTAAGACTATACAAATACATACACTAAAGGTGATTGAACGATTCTAAGTGTTTCCGTAGCTCCCACGTTGAGGGTCTACCAGGTTGCTCATGGCTGTCGGGTCTCTGTATAACCGTCCTCAAGAACAGACCTCCCAGTCGATAGAATCTGTGTACCAGAGCAAATGGGAGACAGGCAGCAGAGGAGGTGCGTTAACCCACTCGCCTCTGGTCCTGCAAGCTGCCCTCCCCAGAGCTGGGGCTGACCAAGGTCATGGCGGCCTCATCTTCTTAACTTTCCCATGGTGATTCTTTTCCTGAAAGCTTGAATTTTTAATTTTACTAAGCTAATGATAAGAAAAACAGTTGTACAGAAGCCAAAAAAATAAAGTTAAGAGGATGGTAAATATTTAAATGTAAGTCAGCTTTAGATATTTTTAACCAAGTAATATGCTAGCAAAACATTTCTTGTTGTTCTTTAATTAAGCAAAGATGCAGAAAGGCCATAAAATACTGTATCTTGCAGTCTGCTTTTACTTGGATAAACAAAAAGCTCTTCTTTGCCAAGTCTCCTGAGTCAAGAAGTAGAAGTGTCATGTCAATGAAGTTAACTGTTAAGAACAAAGTATTTTAACTTCAAATTGTCATTCAGGAAAGAATTTTGAGGACTCCTTTAAAAAGAATTGGCAGTTGTCATTTAATATATGATGTGATCTAAAAGCATATTATTTTTTAATGTTACCTAGGAGATTTCATCGGCTTCATGACATTCTTAATCTTTGGTATAATTGTCTAAATTGATAGAACATCTTTTATTAAATGGATAGAGGCACATCCTGCCCTTTCATAAGTCAAGTAAACAGGTGTGATTATTCAGGGCTCTGAGTTCTCACATCCTTTGTCTCGCTTTTTTTTCCCCCCAGCCCTCCTAAAACTCTCTGATAATGAGAAAAGTGACATTGTCTTAAAGCATAAGAAGCACCAAAATTATTTTCTCCCTGACCTTTGTCGTTTCTAGAACAAGTAGTTTCTGTTAGCAAAAGAGTTCAAGCTTTTACTTAGGAAGGATCCCTGGCGTCGTGCCACAAGAGAAACATTTATTGTTCCTGATAAGGAAAGTGATGAAGCCCTCATCTTCTCTCAGAAGACCATTCAGCCAAAATAAAATTGAAGAGTATTTTACGAACTACTGAGGAAAAATTTTGAAGGAAGACAAGGGAAAACATTCCATAGCTTACATTTTCTGCAGGTACTCACAGAGTTTTAGGACGTGGACTGTGCCTCTGGAATCAAATGAGATACATTTCCAGGATAATTCTCGGCAGCCTTTGGATAGCAGCGGCACATTTAAACTGCTAAACTTTAATGTGGTAAAAGTAAGTCCTGTAAAGAGAATCTTGGGGAGGATGGCAACAGAAAGATTACATGAAATTCACATAATATGTTGTCTACACTTGAACCTCTGCAACTGGCTGTTTCTTGGATTGAGGAGTTCAGATTCAGTTTTCATCTCCTTCTGAACCTACATCTGTGTCTTTTCATCGAAAGTGTTACCAGCACTCGTTCAGAAAGGCAGTGCCTGTGCAATAGCTCAACGGCCGGTGGCCAGCTTCTTCTTTTTTTTTCTGTTTTTCAAAACCAACCAGTGTGATCTATGTATCCTTGTAGGTTGCAGAGTCCACAAGAGCAGAATGACACGGTTGTCGTTAATTCTTAAAGAACTCTGGATTAAACGGCTGCAAAGGCAGAGTTATCACAAAAACCTCTTCACTGGTACCGAAAAAGTGTGGGTTGCTTTTGCACTGTTTTCCACTCCGCTGGCGGTACAGTGTGTAGTCAGGGGAAAGGCACCAAGTGTATCAGAGCCACATAAAAGGAAGCGTGCATTTACAAATAATAAGATTCATTAAGGAAAATAATAGAAGAGGCAGTAATACTCATTAACTCCAGAATTCATAACTTGAGATTTCTCATTCACAATAAGCTTTGTGGTATGCCACAGTTTTTAATAGTCTAGCAGCTTTTTTTAATCCTTTCCTTAAAAGATGATTGGCTTTGAATGTTAGAATATGCAAACACACATAAAAGACAGCCTTCCCTGACCATTTCTTTGTGTTTGGGTATATATTTCTGTATGGCATAATATTTCCACTTGCACTGGCTTCCTGGCATGAAAATGTTTATTGCGCTCATTAGCTAAGAGGGTATCGGCAGTGGTCCAATGAACACAGATCTGCCTTCTGATTTCAGCCATTAAATTGCAATGGGGATTCACAGGCTTAACGTTGTGGGTGTGAGAATAATAAAATGGAACTCCATCTTTTAGCCCAGTTACCATGGATGCAGTTAAAGGTCAGAGTGCCAGCTGCTAACTAGTTGCCTTTTGAGCTGTGTTTCCCCTCCTGCTCTGTGTTTTCAAGCACTTCCGTCCCTCTAGGTCTGTCCTGGAATACCTTCACCCACTTTAGTGACACACTAGCCTCTCCGCTAAGACGGCAGGCTCCCTCTTTTCAAGACAATGTCCGCATGGGTCTTGTCTTTTATTTATGTTTTATAGATAGGGAACAGAATCAGAAGGTAGAGGCCATAATAAAAATACAAACCGCTGTTGCTTCAGCTTCCTGAATTCCTGGCTCATTTTCTGCACATCGCTGTACATGCCCAGCCAAAAAAAAAAAGTATAGTAAATTCCCATCTCCGTTAAAACTGGTAATGGGTTCAGGCACTGATGCATTCACAACATGAAACATCAACTTCTTCATTCGGCCCAAAGTCCTAGGAGTTAATTCCCTGTACTGCATGAGGTGTCAGGGTAATTACGGCAGATCAGCCCTATTTCTCCGTACGCTGCCCAGCATCACGAGCCCCCCTGTTTACGGATGCACCAGCACAGCATCACAGTGCTTTCATTCAGCCGAGGTTTTTAATCGAAAGGGTTTGGACAATGTCAGATTTTCAAACAGAAGAAGTGGGGTGGGGGGAATTAAAAGTAGCCAAGCAAAATAAAGTGCATGGGAAGAAAGCCGAAAGCTCTACAAAATATTTCCTGATGTCAACACTTCATTTCGGTAGATTTAAAACCTCCTATTCCTTTCCAAAAGAAGGTACTCTGAGCCTTTCCCTGGGTAACCTAACTACATGATCACATTTTGAAATATTTGGAGAACGCGTAGCTTAAAAAAAAATCACTTTGGGAAAGTTTATTATTTTTTGTTCTATTTAGATATAAGTCCTAACTATGTGTAGCTATATAAGCCAGAATACAGAGAAACTTACCAAAAAAAAAAATGTTGTGCCCCTCTGTTTTAAACATACATTTATATAACTTGTCATTTCATAAAAATAAATTAAGTATTATATGAGCCAAATGTTTCAATTCCACACAAGAGTGGTTTCTGGGACTCTTGGCAGAACGCTGCTATATTCATTTTTATTTCAAACACAATGTGAAGTCTTTAATTTTAATATACTTTGTAACTATAATGGTTATAAGGCATATACTGTATTAATTCATCCTCATCCTTTTCTGGTCCTGGGCAGATTTCATTGAGGAACAGAAAGAAGCATCTATTTCATGTATCTTACATACTTTAAAATTCTGTGGGAGAGTGGGTGGGATGCAGACCAGGGAGAAAGAGAATTTGGAACTGGGCCCTCGGGACTCAGCGCCCTAAATGCTGACACTGGCTCTGGGCTCGGGCGTCTTAACCTTCCACATCTCTGGTCCCCAAGTTCAAGTGACGGACGGGTGGAAAGTCGAGGGGCGCCACTCGGGGTGCTTCCCCAGCTCCTGAGTCCCGACGCACCTCCTTGGGGAGCCGCCTCTCAGCCTCTCTTTAGTCTGAGACAGAAGAGCGTCGTTGGTCGGCCGATGGGAGCCTCTCTGCAGCAGCCCCATGTGATGGCAGCGTGTCCAAGACCCCTTTATTCCCTGGAACTCTGCTAGCCAACAATCAGAGAATCAGCAGGGAGAGAACACCAGGAGAATCCAGCCCAGGTTAATGGGAGATACCCTGCCAGAGAAAGGTGGGGCTGATTCCCAGGAAGAGGGAACAGAGTGACAGGGACAGATACATATGTAAATCTATTAATCCCCAGTGATAGCCCTGAGGCTTCAGAGTGACCTCCATAGCAGAGTGGTATTTCTTCATTAAAAGGGCTGGTGGAGGGGGCGGAAGAGAGAAGTCATTTTCCTAAGCCGTGTGGCAGTATTCTTGGGGACACCAGAATAACATGTTTCCAGCGATCACGGAGACTTCAGCCCGACTCTTCCTCGGCCACACTTCTAATCAGAGAATTTCTTCCTGTGCCTTGTTTACTGTTGATATTTTCTGGCTGATTGGAGAGGAATGACATTTTGACAATTTACTGTAGCAGTAAGCACTGTACAAACAAAAGGTGCTGATGAAAACGGGAACCCATTATTATGTAAATGACAGCTGAGTAACACAGAATCCATCTCCCAGTCACCATCATTGAGACCAGTTTTACTCAATGATAATAATTTTCATGATTGCAGACTTCAGAGTGATCAGAAATATGCTTTAGCTGTTGCATTTATCTACTGCTGGTACTTGACCCTTAATTAAATTCTGAAACTTTTTTATATACTAAAGTAAAATACAGCTGACACTTCTGTTCAAACAAAGAGGATCCAACACAGAGCTACCAAATAAGATAAAGGTATTTCAGACTTACCTCGCTGTATTTATAGTAAACATGGATGGTACAGTGTATTTTGAAAGAGAGCTTAAAGTTTAAAATGCAGATGTGTGTTATCAAGCAATTTCAGTTCTGTGCTTCAGCGCTGCTCCTCTTAAATGGTGCTAAATATCTTGGACACGTCATAATAAAAAAAGAAATCTGTTTAAAAGACATGTAAATGTGCTCTGAAAATAAGTTCTGTGGACTCTTTAAATCTTCCGTCTTAATATCTAGACTATTCAAAGCGAGCCTTCAAAATGATGCCACTTATTAAGATACACACAGCTTGGTAAGCTGGCATTGAGTTTTGTAAAGGAATATTTTCTTCATACATTCGTGCTTGTCTTAAAAGGAGAAAGCCAAGGCAAATCTTAAGACAGCATTTTGGCTTTAATGAAAAATTGATTGGTTAAAACAGATGTCAACGTGAAAATACAAAGAAGTCAGGCATTATGTGGGTATCAGCTGTATTTTAAGGATGCCTGACGGTAGAATACACTTTGGCTAATGTGTTCTTATTCTCTTGATATCTTTCTAATGCCCCAGAGCATTTATTTATCTTGGAGTTTCCAGAGTCTCAGGGTAAGAAAAAAGATCTTCGTTTTGAATATGCTAATAAGTAAAAGTCAGCTTGAAGGGGGCAATTGTATAAGCCCGTTTTTAATATTTCCTTAGATATAACCCTTTCTAACCAGGTGGCTTGTGGAGCCAATGAGCTAAGAAGGTAATTACTTAAGTGGGTTTCACAAAGAGTAGAAAGATGATTGTACCACATTAAATAACAATTGTGTCCTTAATGATGTGTTGGGCTGTAATGCAAACATCCCTCCACCATCACTGGCAGGATCTCCACTGTACCTTTCTAACGACTCCCATGGCTTCCATCCCCCTGCCTCAACTCAGGGCTTTCAAGGCCTGTGTAAACACCGAGTGAACTGGTATATTTTTTTAGACTGCAGGGCCTGCAGCTGCGTGGTCATTGATAAATTGGCTATGAATTGCTGAAATACTTCATATGAATATAAACACTGTTGCAGCTTTGTAGCTGGGGAAATAAAGGAAGAAAGAAATGTGTTTGAGTTGAGAGAGAAGACTACAGTTCAGAGCACAACCTTCTAGAGGTTTCCTTCTTGGTAGAGTGTAAAGGCCCTGTTTACACGAAAACCAGCATGATGGGTCCGATAAGTGTGAGGGGGGTGGGAATGCAGAGGAAAAATTCGTTATTAAAGAGGGATGTTTTAAAGAAACTGAATCAAGTGTGGTTTCGCGTTTAGGTATCTGTCTTGCAAAGAAGCAGGAAATACTATTACAGCGTATTAGATTTTATTCCTTTAGAATATATGGTATTCTCAGCATCTGCATCCACTCCACTTTGTGTAGAGATATCATAATAAACATACCCAATATCTGAGTTAGGAGTCACATGAGATGCTACCTAACCCTAAAAGAAGAATTTTCACAGTGATGTAAACTTGAGAGAGAGAAAAAAAAATGAATAGGATAATTAGCGCATGGCTATACATTTTCTTGACTGGTCTTGGATGCTATAATAATGACTATAGCCCCTAATAGTATCTCTGTGTAGACATGCATGCTGAATCCTTAGATGATGATGTAATTCCTAATGTTAAAATTAATACATTTGTTTTTTAAAGATTTAATACCAATGAAATGGACAAAATGCAATCAACAGTTCAAATACGGAGAAAAGACTTGGCACTAAGTTCTAACTCTTTGATTAGCAAGTTACCCATTTCAGAGAATGGAAAACTAAGGTGCCTAAAATCAAAAAACTCCTCTGAAACTTCACTGTCAGTTAAACATATGGTGAAAATTGAAATGAGCAAATCTCTCACCTCTTATCTTTTTTGTCTGTTTGTTTGTTTTAGTCAAGGAATGAAGACATAGGGACAAGTATAGATTACTGATACGGAGACGTGTGTGCCACAGGGAAACCATGATCCAAGCTCGTGTTGAAACATACTGTGTTATTGTTCTTAGACTGAACTTTGGAAATAAGTACCACAAATTCGAATTCTGTCGTCATGGATGAAGCACCTGTGATGTGCCAATCATGGAGCTTTGCAGATATAAGAACACCACCCCTGAGCATGAGAAGGAAGAGGAGGAGACATCACTGCTGGGTCCTCTGCCTTGTTTGATGCTTCCTTCCTGTTCACAGTTGTCCGTGAGATAGGTATCAGATCCCCCAGGAGGTTGCCTAACTCTCTGCTTTCTCAGAGCCTGGATTGAACCCCGGTCTGATGGACTCCAAAGCAAGACTTGTTTACAGCCTGAGATGATCCAGGGACGAGAGGGAACAGTCAAGGCTCAAATCCAGATGCCTCAGCCACGTGCAACAGGCGCTGGAGAAGAAGCTATGCAAGGGACGATAACAGAAGCCACCTCTCATCCCAGATATTCTTGTAAAACCAAGTATGAGCTTGGTTTGCTATATGAGCAGCTCCTACTGGACTCTAAGGAGTCTAATTATTCAGCAAGGATTTTGCCCTGAACTCTAGAGAGTTAAGTATTTTGTGTCCATCTTACAGATGAGAGACATAAAATGCATAAAGTAAAATATTTCTCCGAAGCTATGATGAATGAATTATAGAGCTGGACATGGGAGAAAAGCCAGAGACGCTTCCAGTGGTGGTAGAGGGTATCAGCCTTCCCTTGTCACCATATCTGATTCCAAAATAGGCTTCCTAACTTTGTAACATTCTCAGGTGGGAGAAGTCAAGTGTGATACACAGCACACAAACTGCCTCAAAATATCTTGGGCACACTTTTTTTTAAAGGGGAACTCCACTTGAGTAATAGTCAATTATTTAGAGCCTTTTAGGTGTCAGGCACTGTTCCAAGTATCTGATGTATATCAACTTCTCAAAACAACCCTATAAGGTAGGTATTATTGGTTTTATCCCCATTTTATGGATGAGGAAACTGAACCATGAAGACTAGGTAAGTTGCTCGATGCCATGCAGCTGGAGAGTAGAGCCAGGATTTGAACCCAGGATGGGCTTCCTGAGCCTGGACCATTGAACTGCTCTGGACCATCCTGCAAAAGCAATGGTGGTTGGTCAGAGTGACCCATCCCAGACTATGGGCAGCAAGAAGGTTAGAAACGTTGATTAAAACCCTATTGTGAATGGACTCAGCTAGTTATTCCTTTTAACACATGCTTTGCATTTGGATGCTTTCATTTTCTCATGGCGCATATAAGAATTCAAATTAAGGTCCGCAAAATTTTTCTCCTACCCTCAGACCGAAATACAGTTACATACAGACTTAGTTCCAGTGACATCTATGCCTATATATATTATATTTAATGTTTCTGTATTGTAGCTAAATTCATAGTGTAACTTTTCGATGCCAACGGGCCAATTCATATGGAAGATACTTGCCAAAAAATTTATTCTTGAAGCACTTCAGGAAGGGACATAAAAGGAATAATAAAATGTCAGAGGATAATATATAATTATTTAGGGTGAAGCTATCAACTATAGTACTGGCTGAAAACCTTTGAGAAAGGAAAGTTCTCCGTGTCTAGGTGATTTCTGAATTTCTCTTACGTTGCTGCTCTGTTATCTCACTCAATGTTGGGAGATGGCCCAGGGTCCCCTGCAGTTTGCAGAGCATGTGACAACCTTCTTTCTCCTTCGCCACCAAGGAGGAACCACAGTCCTGACCTCTTTCCCACCTGGCCCATCACATGGGTGCACTATGGAGAACCCCCCTTTGCCTTCAGGAGCTGAAGGTCTCCAGCTCCAGCGCACACTGGCCCTTAGGGCAAAGCTCGGGACCTTCCAAACTGGAGCACAGTGTTTGCTCACACGTGACTGGGGTAAAGGTTTGTGATGTGTGCTTATGGCTTTTCATACAAACTAACTGAGCCACCCCTGTGAACCCAATACTGCACTCTCTGCCCATCCCTGGAGCGAGCGTGGAGACCCCTGTGTTCTTTCTAGCTTGAGAGACCCTGGCTGGCTCCGAGGCCCCCCTGAGGCTTATGTGAAGATGCACGTCCTCAAAAGGCTCCCAGGAACCCTGAGCTGCATCAGAGGCACTTGGCTTTCTCACACGATGATGTTCTCTATTTGGGTTCCCAAGAAGCAGACACAGGGATGGAACGTAGGCTGCAAGAGGGTTAGTGGGGACATGTATAGGGACCAATGTCCAGGGTGGGAGGAAGGAAGGGAATAGAGCAGAACTGCACAGAGGGAGATGCCAGGCTGCGGTGTCGACAATGTCCCAGCAACCTCGGGGGGCTCCGGGGCTAGGATGGCCCTTCATATTTGTTTCAGAATGGAGCAAAGGGGTCAGGCCTTTAAAACCCCACATCGACTGGTCACTGACACGGGGTAACCCAGCATGACCTTGGGCAAAGAGCTCTCTCAAGCCGAGGAGGCGTTCAGGAGAGGCTGAGAGATGAGAGCCGTCTGCTCCCACCGCACCCACTCCCAGAACGCACGAGTGGGAAGCACTGCGGACGTCCACTGTCCCCTCCCCATCTTCTCTGAAACCTAGACTCCTGTGCTGTGGATACTACTAAGTGCTGAGCAAAGGAATCCCGAGTAATAGCAAGTCTCAGAGCAGGACAGGAGCTTAGAGGCACCCGGGTTCGTGTCCTTTCTGGGTAAGAACCACCCCTACAAGGCTCCAGACAGCAGGTCACCCAGTTTCTATTTGGATCCTTTCCAGACAAGGACCTCATTGCTGGGAAGTTCTAGACATGGAGCCCAATCTTCTAGGTAGAAATTGCTCTTGGATAATACCAATGGTGTTGACACATTGTTAGCAGTGTAGTGGAAAGCAGGAAAGAGTAGTATGTCCGTGCAAATTCGTTTGGATCAAGGACTAAAATAATGGCGTAGCTATTTATTTGTTTTCGTTAACTTCCTCTGCAAGCTCTTCTCCGTGGAGTAGTCAGAGGGATCTTCCTTTTATTTAATTTTAGTCGATATACAATATTATACAAGTTACAGGTGTACAGTAGAGTGATTCACAGTTTTAGGGAAGGTCAAATTAGGACTCTTCTAAGCTCAACGCCCTCCACTTGGGATGTGGCCCATCGGCCTTGTCCCAGCTGACAAGCCCCTCAGTTCTGGAGCCTGACCACGGTTCAGCCGTCACCTCCTACCCAGCGTGCTCTCCTCAGCTGCTTTGCTCTTTTCACTGTTGGGCAGACACTCTTACCTCATTGTGCTTCAGGCCTCTGTACTTGCGGGGACACCTGTCCTGTGTGCTCACCCCCCAGGTTTGTTAAGTCCCCATTCAAATGACAGTTTTTCAGGGAGTCTTCCGGACACCCCATCTCAGAAGAGCTTCTCACCCTTGCCAGATGCTCTCTGTCTCTCTTCAGCCAGTAATCATTCTCGGTAAGGAGTGTGTGTGTGTGTGTTTGTGTGTGTAAAGTTTTGGTCACTGCTATATCTCTAAGTTCCTAGAACAGTTCCTGGCCTAGAGGAGCATTAAACAAACATTTGTTGAGAGGCTGTAAATGAAGGGATCAGTGAGCAAATAGAATCATGCTGAAAAGTTATGGATAACGGAGTTTGTAAGTTACCGACATGTTCAAGGAGGTCTCAGAGTAAGTCTTAGTTAAAAGAAAATCATCCAATAAATGTAACTAAAAATGTTTATTCTACCAAGTTATGATCAAGGAGGAGAGAATTTATATCTCAGTTCTTTTACAGGCACCATATTGTAAATTCCTGTATCGTTTATCCCCCCAAAGCCCCTACCATGGCAGCATGGTGCCGTGAATGGGTGAGACGCCCACTAACTGTTTGTTGAACTGAATTAATTTAGCATACCAACACACCTCGACATTCAACAAAGCCTCCGGTCACCTGACGCTGTCATGAATAGAGAAGGTTGGCCTGTTTCAAGTATCATTATGTTTTTTCTTGATCATCTTTAATACTATTAGACTAGCACACCAATTTTCCTCAATATGCGTGTAGATGTGGTGTTAGGAAAAAACATGAAATATTGCATTGCTATTTAAGAGAATTCACCAACTTTCATAGGAATGAAAGGCCCATTCAGTGGAACTCAGAAAGACTAGCCCATGAACAGCACGTATGGGGTGGGCTCTGCACTCAGCCCCGCCGTGGGCAGAGGTGCTGCCTTAATGGTCCAGAGGGATGCCCGGGACACACACAGCTTCTGGCGGGACCTTGGGTGGCCCTTTGGCTGAGTTCCTTTATTTTCCTTTGGTAAACCAGCCACTCTGCCTCCTTATGAAAAATTGGTTCCGTGTGTCTTGAGGCAAGTAAACGACGGTCCACGACTCTCCCTTCGAGCAAACCCATGTCTCCAGGAATGCCAGGAGAAGTGAGTCCTCTAGCAAGGCTCAGCGCCCCTTCCACCGCAACTTTGGGACATGTCAACACGGGGATCAGCTGGTCAACAATACACAGTGGTCCATCTCAGTAGAGGTGACTAACCTGGACAATCACACTGATATTGGAAGCATCCCACCCGCATTCCAACACGAGCCAAATCTCACCAGGTCAAGGCCAAATCGCCCATCACAGACGCCACGGGGGAAAGCAAGAGAATGAGGGAAACAGAGGGGCAAGAAGAGCCGAATAGACCAGAGGCCCAGGGGCCACACAGGAGGCAGCAGTGGGCCCTGTGTGTCCTGTCTCTTTGCAAAGTCATGAACCATGCTAAGGAGACACTTTACTTTTTTCATTATCTCTCAGTTTTTCTCATAATGAAAATAGCCCATGCTTTTCAAAAACAATTTAAGCGAGACACTCATGCCTGTAAAAGTTGAATGAAACCACTTGTAATCCTACCACAGGCAGATCGGCACTTGTTAATCTTTTGATGTGAACACTGTGAATACCTTTTTCTCTATAGAATGTAGTTCATATCTACTAATAACTCACCATCTAAGAATTCTGCATCTCTGCAGTGTCCCCGAAAGAGGAGTAATCGCTGTACTCGTCATTTCTGTATGTTCTCTGGTCCCTTCATCCGATGAATATTTTTTTAAGTGCCTACTGTGTTCCAAGAAATAGTCTCCAGGCTCCTGATGCAAAGTGAAATGTTCTTGTTTTCACGTGGGTCAAAGTGAGAAAAGAAAGTAATTACAGTTCCGTGAATTATAATTCAGTGAGTAGGTGCATCTTAGCCGGAGACTGAGACATTCCAAACACATGATAAATGAACTCAGTATTGATGAGCAGGAGGCAGTTAATAGGGCAGAAGTGAGGGGGAGGGGGCCAGGAGTTGAGAATAGACACTGTGCATTTGAGGAACAGCCAGGAGGTCAGCAGAGCTGGCGCCCAGGAGCGGAGACATAAGGCAGAGGCTGGGTGATGCTCGTCGGAGGGTTCAGCCAGAGCTGACATTTATTAAGGCTACTCCGAGAACAGTGTAAAGTGTGGAGGCGGGAGAGTAGACCAGTGGACGGCAGGGAAGGCTGACCTGGGCCCAGGTGATGAGAAGCTCTTGAAGGACCCGGAACAGAAGGAAGCAGCTGGGCGCATGGGGGAAAGGAGGAGTGGGGACTGGAGAGGGGTCCACATCGGGGTCAAGGCGGTGGGTGGAGTACAGTGGGCAGGGGCCAGCTTTCTGGGGAAAAGGACTAATGAGGGTTAAGGTGCCCGGGCACCAGCTCAGTGGAGAACCCGACAGCAAACCCAGGAAGGGGAGCTGGACCTTAGTCACAGGAACTAAACTCTACAGCAGGAATCTTTGCAAAAGTTGGGGGTTGGTGGCTATACAGGTGTTTGGGGCACAATCCCAGACACACTGGACACCAGGAGCCTGTGCAAGACTATTCTCCCTCCTTGAGCCCCGCTCCAAACGGCCACCTTCAGAAGAATCACTGCACACACGCTGTTCCCCAACTTGTTCTGTATTTCACTCCTCATATTTCACCTAAATCCATCAAAGGAACAAAGATTTCTTGGTTTGTGTGTGTGTGTGTGTGTGTGTGTGTGTGTGTGTGTGTGTGTGCGCGCGTGTGTGAAAGCTACTTTCTCCTTTCCTTATCACTGCCAATTCTTACCTAGATTTCATAGGAAACTTTTTTTTTTCTGTTCTCTCTAATTCTTTGTTTCACTTATATTCCTTACAGGGGTCTTACTCCTTTTTCCTCGAAAGAGACTTACTGTGATGTCTATATAACAGAGGGCTGGAGTAGGAGAGGAGGTTTAGAAGAAAAATTAGAAATGTTGCAATTAGAAATTTGCAACAGAAGCTACACACGCACACAAATCTCCGTCTACAACCTCATCTTTTAAAATTAAACCGATATTTCCTCAAGCTTTAGCATTTTCGATCAAACCTTTAAAAGGATTTCTTAGCGAATTTCATCACCTTATGACTTTTCTACTTGGTTTAATTTACCAGCAGAGCAACCGTCCTGATATTTGGCTCATTGCGGTTATGTAGCTCTCAGCCATGCAGGTGCAGGGGATTAAACAGACTTTTGTATAGGTTAGATCGTGAACATAAACACCACGTGTAATACATTTCTTTTGGAAAGTGTATACTGAGTTCCCAAGCAACACACTTCAAATTGGAATGTAGAAGTTACCTGCACATAATTTGAAGTTTCCTGAATAGACGCAGATATTGATGTATGTAGATATGTCTAGATAGAACTCTGGATGCATGATATAATTGTGTTGTAGCTAAGATAATGTTCCACAGCACAGGGAAAATCAGCACGTTCGTGAATTATCCGTATGTGTAACATCAGTTGCGAAGATCTATTCATTAGTTGAAGAAAAGCTTACCCTCAATCAGAAAACAAAAAATTCCCTGTAAACACTGTTTGATGCTTTTAGATTCCGGGAATGCATGGCAACCTCGATGGAAGTCCAAAAACTTGTGAATTCCAAACACATTTTCGTTTGCTGCTGACACTTGTCAACGGTGGAATAGCTTTAAGTTAAACCAAATCTTACGAACAAGAATCAGAAGAAAACATAATTAATCAAATCACAGCCTTGCTCTTCCCTATCACAGATTAATCTTGAGGCAATAATATTACAAGCAGGAATTTAGAAAAACATGTCCCCGAAATAGACTATAAAAGATTGATGCCCTATGAGATGTTAACGGTTATTCCGTTGAAGGAGAAATCCGTTGGGTAGGATTGGCGTACGGAGTTAATCACAGTCAAACCAGGCTTCTTTTTTTCTAGAACTTGGAGGCTTTCCTATGCTGACAGGTGTTGTGAATTTCTAAGGAGGGACATTATTCTCTCAAACTGATCTGTGCCTCAGGAACTTGAAGTGGCAGGGAGTGAGGTCTCAGGATGGGAAGACTTGTCAAAATGGATGAAAGTCCTGACTGGTCCAAACTGCACTTCAGGCCTGAAATTGACCTCAGGATATCCAGGTGCCCAGGGCTGCTTCATCACAGCTTTGTCACAAAAGCAAGTCTGAGAAATAAGGGATAGAGCAAGCAGTCACTATATTCATGGCTTTCAAACAAATTTAAGGGAAAGGAGAAAAAAATAAGGAAAGTTCCGCAGAGTTGCCTTTTTTTTTTTTTTTTTGTGCGGTACGCGGGCCTCTCACTGTTGTGGCCTCTTCAGCTGAGGAGCACAGGCTCCGGACACGCAGACTCAGCGGCCATGGCTCACGGGCCCAGCCGCTCCGTGGCATATGGGATCCTCCCGGACCGGGACACGAACCCGTGTCCCCTGCATCAGAAGGCAGACTCCCAACCACTGTGCCACCAGGGAAGCCCAGAGTTGCCCTTTTTTAAGAAGCATGATGTTCTAGGAGGGGGTGGGTGGGAACGTGGGAGAGGGGAAGAAGGGGTCTCTACTGCACCAGAGGTCACCGAGGGGCCGGAGTGTCGAGTCACCTCCACCCAGCCTATCTAGTCTCTGCAAACGGGCAGCAAGCATGAACAGTCCTGACTTCACGGACGTCTTGGGGGGATGGGCCAACTTAACCGCAAGGTCGGAATCCCCTGAGACATTCAGAGTAAACCGCCACTGGGATTGGTCTTTGCCTCTGAAGCTAAACCCTTATCGCTCCACAATGAGGGTGCTTTACGTTTGGACTCAATATTTAATTCATTGATGCTAAGCCTGAAAACTGAACGTACTGTCAGAGTTGGCAAGGGGACGTGAAATTTATGTTTTAATTAGTTGGCCATTTCATCAAAAGGTAGACACGATGTCTGTGGTTTTGAACTTTGAAATAAACCCTATGTGAGGGGAAGAATTGCCAGGCACATAGAGCCCATTCATGTGCATGTTTATGGTTTCTCTACCTGCGAAAAGGAAAACGTTTGTGAAGGTATTTTATAGGGGAAGTTTACACAGCTTTCTTGTACATCAACTTAAGCCAGTGCATAGTTCACTCAGCAGAACATGAACTTGCGGTGTGGCTACTTAAATTGTTGGGGGTGGGAATTTTTTGCACGGAGGTTTTTCTAAATTGTTCAATAAAGATACCACACACGTGGGAAAGAAAGCTTCCGGGGAAATTGGGTAGGGCTCCTTTTTTGAAAGTATGTGAACTCGAGTACTGTGAATTAAACTTTAACAGACACTGCGTGTTGGAAAGGAAATTGGAAGCTGTTGCTAAGGATGCCACACAAGCAGAACGGTTTGCCAGTGCTTTTCGGTAACAATTCAGTGAAATCAATGAGATTACTCACATAACCCAAGCCTTGACTTTGCTGATACCAAAGCTTTGGTTCTCCTCGGTCAAACCCTTGGGGTAGTCAGTGCCCAGGAAACAGCCCTGTCTAAACTGGTCACACGCCCAGGCTACAAGACAACAACCCTCAGGACAGATGTTCCAGGGAGAGTGGAAGGTCATTAATGGCTTCACCCCCATCCTTGTAGACCCAAAGCCTATACTCATGATGCACTCTGCTCTAAGAGGGCTAGGAAACCAGTATCTTTCATAGTAATGACTTCCAGTTTACAGCCTTCGTTTGTTATATTTCCTCAATAGCTGTTGTGTTGAGATTAACTGCATAAATGGTCTGCAGCTGTCTGTTATGAATTAAGGGAGTTTAATCAAAGTATTTCTAATGTACAGCATAATGATAATACATGGGGGAAGTACTATTTAAGAGATAATGATGGCTTCAGAAGATCACTGTTGTAATGTTTAGTGCATATGCCTTCAGCATTGAATTTGTTGTTGTTCTGAATATGCTTAATGGATCACTGAAAGGCTGCCTAATGCGGGATTGTTTGATGGGGCTGACAGAGCTGGAATTAGCCCATTGCTGTTTACTGCATACAGCCATTAAGATTAATTGCTGCCAGATAATTTTGACTGTTTTTATCTTCTGGAAAAAGTGTCACTAATGGGTTTATAAATTGGTTCCCTATTACTAATAGTAAGGCCAGTGTAAGAGGATAGAATGTCAGCTAATTCTGAAGATAAAGGTAAAAAAGTATAAAGTACTCTATGGCTTGCTAGTTTTCAGGGATACTGTTATCTAATAACAGACACGCTGATATATGATGCTCATTAATGCGATTTCTTGAGCTTTGGGTTGAACCTAATAGATGCTAATAAAGTCTTGTTTGATGTCCCATTAAAAAAACTCAATCTGTTTTCTACATTAAGGCCCAGTGTTGTTTATCGCATCTCTGATGACTAAAACCCAAATTCCAATCTGTTCCCAGACCAAGCTTTTTGGAGTATCTTTACACCTATTTTTGTTTTTATGTATGTGAAACGTATAGAGAAAAACTAAAGAAGAATTAACAAAGTTCATGAATTTGCAGTCATGATAAACGGTGTGTAAGTTATAGGCAAAGTTCACAATTTGGGCTCTTTTAGATCATGTCTAGGCAAGCTTCTAGAAACAGTGTATTGCCCTTCTAACTATTGTTTAGGGGTTGTTTGCAATTGAATACAATTTTGAACATATATTTTAGCTTAATAGTGATTTTTAAAAAAAACTTCACATACCTAAATCTTAACAGATTACAGGATTAAAAAGTTCTAAGTATATTTCTCTAACTGAAGTTAAACGGATATAATTTTTTAAAGTGACGTGATTCTTGTAGGTTATCTATGAAGCAGTCACAGTCATCTCCGTGAACTAACCAACCCAGCTTCCCACACTGGTTTGCAGAAGTTAACATGTTCTGAGTTTTGCCAGTTTACTGCAATTTATAACAAAATTCCTTGTGCATTGAGTTTCAAATAGATTCGTTATTTCTGAGTGCTGAAACTCAGTGGAAAAAATATGAACCAGACAGATAGACTGAATATTTAACCATGGGGAGAAACGAGTCATTCATGAGTGATGAAGTTCTTCTTCAAGAAAGGATGGTGAAAATTATGAGGTGCTTCTTTTGTGGAGTCAAAAACATATTTATGTCTTTCAACTACTATTTTTTAATATTACACTTAAAAGTTTTACATTTAAAAATACCTGAACTCTTGTAGTGTATATAAGGTAACATATGACAGTTTATTTTTCTTCCTTTTTTTTGTTTGTTGTTTGATGGTGTTGTTTGATGAGAATGGGAAAACACCCCACAGATCCTGCATACTATTCTCTGTGGAATGAAGGTATGAAGGTCAATGTAAGTAAGTTTTAAGAAAGCCATTCTGCTGTCTTTTACCACCTTGCTCTAAAGTGAGGTGAGGTCAGATGCTGAATTGGGCAAATGCTTTTTCTCTTAGATAGCTTTAATATTTAACTTAGATTCAATATTTCACATAAAGCAATATGTACACTGGCCCCACCCCCCAAAAAAAGCCATGTGGGTGGAGTTTGCAAGGTGCTGGCATTCTCCCCACCCAGCTGCCGGCTCTCGGGGCGCTGGGTCGTGGGAGCAGATGAGTGCAGGGTAGGACCTGTCTCCCTCCTGTCTGCGATGCAAGCCCTTGCTCAGGGGGCCACGCTGAGACAGCTAAGTGTCCAGATTCCATCGGGGCATTTTCGAGCACAAAGAGCTCCTTGTCAACTTTTAGTTGTACCTGCTCACCTATCCAGCCTAAATATAAAGACCTGTTTCCACTGGAAGAAAACGCTCGTTTCATTGTCTAGCCCGGTTTGCCACCTGGATGGGCCCCCACCTCCTCCTGAAGGGGGGAGAATGGCTGAGCCGCCTTCCTGGCATCTTTGCGGTCCTCACAACAGTGGGATGTCGCCGGGCATCACGTGGTCACAGATTCCGAAAAAGACCTGTATTTAACCCCCCTCCCCTCTTCCTGTCTCCTTCAGACCCGGAATTCCTGGGCTTGGGGCACCTTTTCAGAAACAACCGTAACAGCAAACTCCCCCCATCCCACCCCGTAAATGTGAATATGTTCTCACCTCTTAGATGCTTTACATCTGTTGGTTTGAAAAACGGAGACCGACTGTGCTCAGCCGAGAAACCAAGAGGAAACCTAATATTTCAAGACTGTGTCTCTTCCCGAGCAAGGAAAATGCAGACCGACCAGTCTTCAGTGGGAGGAACGGAGGGAAAACAGTGACAGGAGGGAGGAAGTCGCCTGAAATGATGTGCACGGTTTTGGGTTCGGGATGGGAGATGGCGCACGGGGGCTTTACGCCATCTCACGATTGGAAACATGGTGCTCGGATTCAGCTCCAAGCACATCCCAGAGCTTTAAACGCCGTCTGTGTGTTCATTCAACTTGGCAACAAAATGCAAAGTGGCAGCAGCAGGTACTTTAGGACTCTTCACAGTGTGGAGATTTTCACGGATCCTGAAACCGTAGGCACACAATTCCTGCTGCCGGGAAGGAGCTGCATTTGCAGGATCCCCTTGACATCTGCCTCATTTCAATAATTTCCAGCCATTGAACCTCTGTCTGAATGAGCATTAGGAAACAGAGGCAGGCTTGCTTACTAATTTGAGTCTCTCTCTCCAGTTTGAATGTGATGCTTGTGAAAGCACTCGTTGACGGTTTTGATGTCTGCGGCTTTCCCTCCATATGACCAGACACGTTCGCACAGTCTCCATGTACATCAAGGTAGGGAAGGGGAGCCTGGTGGTGGCTACCTTTACCTCCCGTCAGCAGTACCATCAGCTGAGCTGTGCGGACATTTCTCTGTTAAGAACTGAGCTGTGACCTGCAGAGGCCGTCGAAGACCCTCCCAGGCGAGGTCATGCCCTTCAGTCATTACATCCTGGATTTGAAACTGAGACCTACCCGTTTGCCCCATGCAAAGAACAAGTGCTCTGACATCGATTTGCCCTAAGACGTGATGAGCTGCTCTAACTTGACCCGTGGGGGGGAGTGGAATACCTCACCTGTGGGTGAGATCCACCTTGGTATCCATCAGCTTTGATGAGGACACATCTTGAGAGACAAGCCAATGGGAGTGGTTCAGATACATCTGCGACATGAGGACTCTTAACACCTGTTTGTGCAGCCTCTCCTCCCCCCAAACTCTGTCCTTTGCCTCCAGTCAATGTTCTTGGTCCATTCGGAAGAATCGTGAATATTCTTAGTCATCCTAAATTACTAATATATATTCACTAATGTCAGAGATCTGTACAGGTGATTCCCGAGCTTATTACAGGAACACGTTCCCGCATTGCTACTGGGCATATTCTCCATGTCTCCTTTTCCAGATTACTGACTCAATTTAAGATTACATCCTCTGCTCCTTTGCTTGTATTGCATTTGCCCTGTAAAACTCATTCCCTTCACATCACAGGACGTCTAGACACACGGGGGGCATTCCGAGACTGGGCATGAGATGTGTTTGATGCTGTTTCTTTAACGTGATCCACTCTTTCTTTGATCTGCGAAGCTCCCCACCATCCTGTCATGGTTATGGGGATCCCGGGATTGAGCATCCAAGGCTGCTTAAGTATTAATTGTCTCGCGTCAGATGATTTTTCTCTCGGCCACATTCAGCCTGCTGCCTCTGCAGTATGGCGTGCAGTGCCTCACTGCATCACTGAGGAAAGAAACGGTAAATTAAGTAGATTTTCAAATTGCCCATTGAACTCACATCATTAAATAATTCTATAAGAAATTCATAAGCGGAGACAAGTAGAAAGATTAAAATGCTACAAATTATATGTGGGGCGTAGCGGGGAGTGTATACCTTTTTTGTCCTTTGTTCCGGCCACAAAGCACCCACAGCTAGGCATGGTTCTGCCCACGGCTTAACAATGAGTACCTTTAAGGAAGCGTGACCCCTGAGTGCCCCCAAAAGGGAGATTATTGTAACAGCATTTTGCTCATCTCTAGGAACTGGTTTACCACACCTTGCATCGCTCAGGTTACACTTGCCCCAGAGAGGCATTAAAGTTTCTATCTTTCCCTCTTCCTTCCTCCGCCCTGTGTTTCTGCACCTCACTTCCCATCCTACCAGCAGCAAGGAAGTGGGGAAGGAACAGCGCTTCTCTTGCATATAAGATACTTTCATCTCCTTCACCCCACAATACCAGAAACGTCCTAGCCAGCCGGGGTCATTGGTGTTTTTCTCTGCCATTCTTCTTTGTCATTCCATCCTACCTCTTTGATGGCTGTTGAGTCTAATCACCCTCATTTTCTCTCTTTCTACCTGGTGTGTACACTTCATGAAACCAAGGGCAGTTCTATTTTCAAACCACTGACCCTCAGCACACAAAATGGCACCTGGCCCACAAGTAGTGCTCTGGCATCTAAGGCTATGTAACAAACCACTCCAAAATGTAGTTGCATAAAGCAAGACCATCCTCATTCTCTCTCATGGGGTCTGTGGGTCAGGAACCAGGGAGGGGCTAGTTC
The DNA here is from genome assembly GCF_949987515.2 of Delphinus delphis. Classification (NCBI taxonomy): domain Eukaryota; kingdom Metazoa; phylum Chordata; class Mammalia; order Artiodactyla; family Delphinidae; genus Delphinus; species Delphinus delphis. Next base: position 4,308,012 of record NC_082694.2, on the reverse strand, counting down.
CTGACCCACAGTCTCAACGGTTCTGCCTCAGGGTCTCCCATGCAGTTGCAGGAGACATAACAGCTGGGGACTTCCTGAGCATCTTTTTCTCTTCCATAGGCTCAGAGCCTCTCAGTTTGGTCTCTCTCCATCTGGTTAGTTGTGCTTCCTTACAGCGTGGCTGTCTCAGGATAGAAGGCTACTTTCGTCACAACTAAGGGCTTCAAGACCGAGTATTCCTGCTGCAAGGCAGACGTTATGAAGACTTTTTGGACCCAGGAGTGGGAGTCACACAACATCATTTCCACTGAATTCTCTTAGTTACAAGTGAGTCCCGAGTTTATCCAGATTCTAGGAGAAGAGAATTAGATTCTACTCCCTACTGGGAATGTTCTAGAAGAGCATTGGTTTCCAGAGGTAACGCTGTGTCCATCTTTGGAAAGTAGAATCTGCCACAAGGAATGTCCAAGCATTGTTTCTAAAAGAAGTAAATAAATGTAAAAGAAGTAAATAAATATTTTCTGAATGATTTCTCTGTCTCTCCTACTAGAGATTTCCTCTAACTTCAATTTTCAAAGAGCTCTGTTTTCGTTCCAATATTTCAAAATCTCCACTAGCAACTGCATTCTGTCCTGTTTCTGAATGGTGCTCTGTCTTCTACCAAGTCTGCTCTTTTATAGATTATCTTCCCGAAACATTGGTTCTCAATTTTTACTTCAGTCCGTGTGCTTTCTCCATCTGACTTCTTTATATTGTGACCCACCAGAAAGACTTTGTTGAGCTTAGACTTCTGTTATTTGTCTTGGGATGAGTCTAGAAAATCCAATACACCCCCCTTACCTCAGCAGTTATATCCCAACCCACTCCCATCCTAATGAAAATCACTTAAATATTTTATGAATTTCCTCTTTGTTCATACTTTTCAGATTTCTGTTCTCATGTTTAACCTCTCTCAAGGCATTCAATTTGCTGTCTCTATAAACTAACTAGACACAATCAATTCAAATTTAGCATGACTGCACTCAACTATTTTCTACATAAATTTATCTTCTTTACCCACTTCTCAAAGAAGCCTGCTGTAAGAACCGTTCAATTCCTTGTTCATAACAGTATTCTTCCCAATAGCTAAAATATGAAAGTGTCCATTGATGAATAAATAAACTAAATGTGGTATGTACACACAATGGAATATTATGCAGCCTTAAAAAGGAAGGAAATTCTGGCACCTGCCACAACATGGATGAACCTTAAGGACATTATGCTGAGTGAAATAAGCCAGACACAAAAAGACAAACTGTGTATGATTCCACATGCATGAAGTTCCTAAAGTAGTCAAATGCATAGAGACCAAAAGTAGACTAGTGGTTGCCAGGGGCTAGTATAGTGGGAAATAGGGAGTTATTATTTCATGGGTACAGAGTTTCAGTTTCGCAAGATGAAAAGTTCTGGAGATGGGTGGTGGTGATGGCTACACAACACTGTGAATGTACTTAACACTGTGAACTGTACACTTCAAAATACTTGTTAGAAAATTTTATGTTGTATGTAATCTAACACAACGTTTATTTTTTTTTAATTGTTTAATTACTTTACATTTTCCTGGTCAAGTTTTGTAAGCCATATCCTTATCTCAGCTTTGCTTCTGGGAGAACCCACGAAGACCCCTCAAACCATTTTGTTAAAAATCACACATTGTGGAAGCAAAACCCATTTGTGTAATAAAACTGTTCTCTGAAACCATGATGGGTGATCTTTAGCACTTATAGCTAAGGATGCGGACGCAAGTGGTTATCTTAGTAGTAATCTACAAAGAAGTGGTAGGATTGTGGGAAAGTGAGAAAAGTTAATAGAGGATGCACTTGTGAGCAGGAGAATGCCAGAGGTGTCTGAGCTCAGATCTGCTGGGGATCTCCGAATACGCCTCAGAGTTGTCCCTTTTTATCTCTCTAGCCCTTCGTGATGCTGCTAATATCTGGAGGGTGTCATGCCCCCCATTTGCTTTTCTGCACTTCTGACCCTTACATAGTCATTTCCTTTATTAAACACCCTCTATTTGAAATACCTAGAAAGGGACAAACTCAGTGCCAGCCCCTTCTCCACACACGAGCTGATCTGATATCATCCACACACTGAACCCATGACAGCATCCATCTCTCTCCAGACATCATACAAGGTGAAAAAATTATTTACTTCATCTGCTGTATTTAGTTAATCTGCTGTGATTGAGATTTTATTTTACCCCTAAAGAATCCAAAAGGTTGTTTAAAAAAAGTTGGCCTGAAATGTACACTGTACTTCATTTAATCATTTCTCTCCATTTATTTATTGTTTGTTTACTTTTAGCAGCATGTGCGATAGACTGTTGGTTCACTGGACACGTCGGTACTTCCTAATGTGTCATATCCTGTCCATGGCCGAGTCTAGACTGTAAGGGAGACAGACTTCTAAAGAATTATCTCTGCTTCCACTTCTCTTTGAAACAAACTGAAGTGTTCTGTTCCAGGTAACTCCACACTCTCTTGGACCCAGGGTGCGTTCGTCTTACGATAAATCACTGGTATGCAAGAGCCAACCCAAGTCCCGCCAGCACATTTAAGGCTTGTCTCACACTGACTCACATTCCACTGGCCAATGCAAGTCACGTGGCCACGCCCAACATGAAGGGGGCTACAAAGCATTTTGCCGACAAAGGGAGGGGAAAGAGAGTGCTGAAAAATAACTCTCCAACTTTACCATGCATCAGAATTCCCTGGAGAATTTGTTACCCCTGATTGTAAGGCCCCAGTGCCAGAATTTCTGATTTGGTAGGTATGGGGCCTAATGATGTGCTTTTCTAACAAATTCCTGGTGGTGCCGATGGTGCTGCTGCTGCCCGTCCAGAGAGGACACTGAAAACCATTGATCTAAATTCTCACCATTGGCCTCCAGAGATGCCATGCAACCTCTAAGTGGGGAACAGGAGAGTGTGAAGTGCAAGAGGAATGAAAACCCCAAATGATGACGTCTTAGGATAGTCTTTGTGAAAAACATGCAAAAGGATCTCGGTTTAATTAGCCTAAAGAAAGGCAGCTGACAGAGAAATTAATGACAGTCTTCAAGTCTGCAATGGGAGAGGAGCAGCTGTTTTTCAGTGGACGGGAAGAGGATGACAATGCACCAGGAGAGATTCAAGGAAGCCGTGAGCAAAGCCAGCCCGTCTGCAGGGCTGTAGACATGACAGGTACACTAAGGACTCTGAGAGAAGCAGAATTAGATCATTTAAAGCATGAATCATTTCCGCTCTATAATTATTTGACTTTTGTCCTTTCACTGGAGCAAAATGAGAATTGTCTCTGAGGGTCACTTTTGGCTCCATAATTCTGTGGTGAGGATAAGAGAAACAATAAGGAAGACCAGAGGAAAGAACACCTTCTGCATTTGTAAGTGCATTCCAAGATACCAGCAATTGTTTTTTAGAAAAGCAAACATTTCTTAATTTTGTTGTCACCCCTAACATGGGATGAACCTCATCCCATTGGGAAGGTGTCCCCTTTGGGGGTTGACTGAAAAAAGAATGATAACACAAGCCAGAGGACCTGACTCTGAGTCTAGATTCTACCATGTTTTTTTTGTTGTTGTTGTTGAATGGTTAATTACTTTAATCTTTCTGAGTTTCTTGTCTGTAAATGAGGATACTAATTTCAACAACACTAGGGTGTTGGAAGGATCCAAAGAGCTAATAAATGAGAGATTGCTTTGCAAATTGTAAAGTGCGATTGGAATACTGGGTTTGTGGTGGTATGAGGTGGGGCAGCGGGGGTGGGAGGGGTGCTGTCCATCACAGGTTGCTGTGCTTCTCCAATCGGATTTTCAAGCATTAGTAGGGGGACGGTTTGTATTGCCTACCTCAGGTGACGAAGGTTCAGTTAATTGGGTTCTCGGTTAAGGCATATTATGAACATCACTTGTCACAAAGGCCCTTCTCTAGTCTTATTTTATGATTTCCCTTTAACCCCATTTTCAATCCTGTCCTCTCTCCCCAACCCCTTATTTGACATATATATCTATCTATAGATAGATAGATATAGATATATCTTTATTATACATAAATCCTTGAAACAGTATTTTTATTTATGTGTGTAAGATAGTGTGGTTTAGATCTTGCTCTGTGTTTTACTCAGCGCCATGTTTTCTTCAACCTACCCATTTAATATCATATACCTCTGATGACCACTATACCAGTAATTCTTTTTTAATCAGATTCTTGACATAAGTAATAAACTTTTATTTTGCCAATTAAGGACATAAGACAAATAAATGTCTACCATTTACCCTTCCTAACATTTCATCAAAAAGAGGATTTTAACACCAAACTTCTAAAGGATAGACTCCCAAGCAAAAGGATAGCTTTTATGTTGAATCCATCTAAATGGTTTAGATTTGTGGGCAACCTCACCCACTGCTCTTGTTTGTGGACCGGTGAAGCTTGATCATGGGCTGAAAACGTGAAAACATTGGAGAGCAGCACAGGTTTTCCATTACTGCCATCTAGTAATAGTGCAGACTTTGTGGGCCCAGAGCTGGCTTCATGGGCAGGTAATGCCCCACACTTAGAAGGTCCCTGTGCTTGGTTTAATGCACTGCTGTCACCATTTTTTTTCCTTAGGCTATTCAAACTTTTTATTTTTTTTAACATCTTTATTGGAGTGTAATTGCTTTACAATGGTGTGTTAGTTTCTGCTTTCTAACAAAGTGAATCAGCTATACATATACATATATCCCCATATCTCCTCCCTCTTGCATCTCTCGCCCACCCTCACTATCCCACCCCTCTAGGTGGTCACAAAGCACAGAGCTGATCTCCCTGTGCTATGCAGCTGCTTCCCACTAGCTATCTATTTTACATTTGGTAGTGTATATATGTCCATGCCACTCTCTCACTTCATCCCAGCTTACCCTTCCACCTTCCCATGCCCTCAAGTCCATTCTCTACGTCTGCATCTTTATTCCTGTCCTGCCCCTAGGTTTGTTTTTTTTAGGTTTCATATATATGTGTTAGCATATGGTATTTGTTTTTCTCTTTCTGACTTACTTCACTCTGTATGACAGACTCTACGTCCATCCACCTCACTACAAATAACTCAGCTTCGTTTCTTTTTATGGCAGAGTAATATTGCATTGCATATATGTGCCACATCTTCTTTATCCATTCATCTGTCGATGGACACTTAGGTTGTTTCCATGTCCTGGCTATTGTAAATAGAGCTGCAATGAATATTGTGGTACATGACTCTTTTTGAATTATGGTTTTCTCTGGGTATATGCACAGTAGTGGGATTTCTGGGTTGTATGATAGTTCTATTATTAATTTTTTAAGGAACCTCCATACTGTTCTCCACAGGGGCTGTATCAATCTACATTCCCACCAACAGTGCAGGAAGGTTCCCTTTCCTCCATACCCTCTCCAGCACTTATTGTTTGTAGATTTTTTGATGATGGCCATTCTGACTGGTTTGCAGTGACACGTCGTAGTTTTGATTTGCATTTCTCTAATGATTAGTGATGTTGAGCCTCCTTTCATGTGTTTGTTGGCAGTCTGTATATCTTGTCTGGAGAAATATCCATTTAGGTCTTCTGCCCAATCTTAGATTGGGTTGTTTGTTTTTTTAATATTGAGCTGCATGAGCTGCTTGTAATTTTGGAGATTAATCTCTTGTCAGTTGCTTCATTTGCAAATATTTTCTCCCATTCTGAGGGTGTCTTTTCGTCTTGTTTATGGTTTCCTTTGCTGTGCAAAAGCTTTTAAGTTTCATTAGGTCCCATTTGTTTATTTTTGTTTTTATTTCCATTTCTCTAGGAGGTGGGTCAAAAAGGATCTTGCTGTGATTTATGTCATAGAGTGTTCTGCCTATGTTTTCCTCTAAGAGTTTTATAGTGTCTGGCCTTATATTTAGGTCTTTAATCCATTTTGAGTTTATTTTGGTGTATGGTGTTAGGAAGTGTTCTAATTTCATTCTTTTACATGGAGCTGTCCAGTTTTCCCAGCACCACTTATTGAAGAGGCTGTCTTTTCTCCATTGTATATTCTTGCCTCCTTAATCAAAAATAAGGTGATTGTATGTATGTGCGTTTATGTCTGGGGTTTCTATCCTGTTCCATCGATCTATATTTCTGTTTTTGTGCCAGTGCCATACTGTCTTGATTACTGTAGCTTTATAGTATTGTCTGAAGTCAGGGAGCCTGATTCCTCCAGCTCCGTTTTTCTTTCTCAAGATTGCTTTGGCTAGTCGGGGTCTTTTGTGTTTCCATACAAATTGTGAAATTTTTTGTTCTAGTTCTGTGAAAAATGCCATTGCTAGTTTGATAGGGATTGCATTGAATCTGTAGGTTGCTTTGGGTAGTACAGTCATTTTCACAATGTTGACTCTTCCAATTCAAGATCAAGGTATATGTCTCCATCTGTTTGTATCATCTTTAACTTTTTTCATCAGTGTCTTATAATTTTCTGCATACAGGTCTTTTGTCTCCTTAGGTAAGTTTATTCCTAGGTATTTTATTCTTTTTGTTGCAATGGTACATGAGAGTGTTTCCTTAATTTCTCTTTCAGATTTTTCACATTGTTGTATAGGAATGCAAGAGATTTCTGTGCATTAATTTTGTATCCTGCTACTTTACTAAATTTATTGATTAGCTCTAGTAGTTTTCTGGTAGCATCTTTAGGATTCTCTATGTATAATATCATGTCATCTGCAAACAGTGACAGCTTTATTTCTTTTTTTCGATTTGGATTCCTTTTATTTCTTTTTCTTCTCTGATTGCAGTGGCTAAAACTTCCAAAACTATGTTGAATAATAGTGGTGAGAGTTGACAACCTTGTCTTGTTCCTGATCTTAGAGGAAATGGTTTCAGTTTTTCACGATTGAGAACGATGTTGGCTGTGGGTTTGTCATATATGGCCTTTATTATGTTGGGGTAAGTTCCCTCTATGCCTACTTTCTGGAGGGTTTTTATCATAAATGGGTGTTGAATTTTGTCAAAAGCTTTTTCTGCATCTATTGAGAAGATTATATGGTTTTTCTCCTTCAATTTGTTAATATGGTTTATCACATTGATTGATTTGTGTATATTGAAGAATCCTTGCATTCCTGGGATAAACCCCACTTGATCATGGTGTATGATCCTTTTAATGTGCTTTCGGATTCTGTTTGCTAGTATTGTGTTGAGGGTTTTTGCATCTATGTTCATCAGTGATATCGGTTGGTAGTTTTCTTTCTTTGTGACATCTTTGTCTGGTTTTGGTATCACGGTGAGGGTGGCCTCGTAGAATGAATTTGTGAGTTTTCCTCCCTATTCTATATTTTGGAAGAGTTTGAGAAGGATAGGTGTTAGCTCTTCTCTAAGTTTGTATAGAATTCACCTGTGAAGCCATCTGGTCCTGGGCTTTTGTTTGTTGGAAGATTTTCAATCACAGTCTCAATTTCAGTGCTTGTGATTGGTCTGTTTATATTTTCTATTTGTTCCTGGTTCAGTCTCAGAAGGTTGTACTTTTCTAAGAATTTGTCCATTTCTTCCAGGTTGTCAATTTTATTGGCATTTAATTGCTTGTAGTAATCTCTCATGATCCTTTGTATTTCTGCAGTGTCAGCTGTTACTTCTCCTTTTTCATTTCTAATTCTATTGATTTGAGTCTTCTCCATTTTTTTCTTGATGAGTCTGGCTAATGGTTTATCAATTTTGTTTATCTTCTCAAAGAACCAGCTTTTAGTTTTATTGATCTTTGCTATTGTCTCCTTCATTTCTTTTCATTTATTTCTGATCTGATCTTTATGATTTCTTTCCTTCTGCTAACTTTGGGGTTTTTTTGTTCTTCATTCTCTAACTGCTTTAGGTGTAAGATTAGGTTGTTTATTTGAGATGTTTCTTGTTTCTTAAGGTAGGATTGTATTGCTATGAACTTCCCTCTCAGAACTGCTTTTGCTGCATCCCATAGGTTTTGGATCATTGTGTTTTCATTGTCATTTGTTTCTAGGTATTTTTTGATTTCCTCTTTGATTTCTTCAGTGATCTGTTGGTTATTTAGTAGTGTATTGTTTAGCTTCCATGTGTTTGTATTTTTTACAGATTTTTTCCTGTAATTGATATCTAGTCTCATAGCACTGTGGTCAGAAAAGATACTTGATATGATTTTAATTTTCTTAAATTTACCAAGGTTTGATTTGTGACCCAAGATATGATCTATCCTGTAGAATGTTCCATGAGCACTTGAGAAGAAAGTGTACTCTGTTGATTTTGGATGGAAGGTCCTATAAATATCAATTAAGTCTATCTTGTTCAATGTATCATTTAAAGCTTTTGTTTCCTTATTTATTTTCATTTTGGATGATCTGTCCATTGGTGAAAGTGGGGTGTTAAAGTCCCCTACTATGATTGTGTTACTGTTGATTTCCCCTTTTATGGCTGTTAGTATTTGCCTTATGTATTGAGGTGCTCCTATGTTGGGTGCATAAATATTTACAATTGTTATATCTTCTTCTTGGATCAATCCCTTGATCATTATGTAGTGTCCTTCTTTGTCACTTGTAATAGTCTTTGTTTCAAAGTCTATTTTGTCTGATATGAGAATTGCTACACCAGCTTTCTTTTGATTTCCATTTGCATGGAATATCTTTTTTCATCCCCTCACTTTCAGTCTGTATGTGTCCTTAGGTCTGAAGTGGGTCTCATGTAGACCGCATATGTATGGGTCTTGTTTTTGTATCCATTCAGCCAGTCTGTGTCTTTTGGTTGGAGCATTTAATCCATTTACATTTAATGTATTTATCAATATGTATGTTCCTATTACCATTTTCTTAATTGTTTTGGGTTTGTTGTTGTAGGTCTTTCCTTCTCTTGTGTTTCCTGCCTGGATAAGTTCCTTCAGCATTTGTTGTAAAGCTGGTTTGGTGGTGCTGAATTCTCTTAGCTTTGGCTTGTCTCCATCAAATCTGAATGAGATCCTTTCTGGGTAGAGTAATCTTAATTGTAGATTTTTCCCTTTCATCACTTTAAATACGTCCTGCTACTCCCTTTTGGCTTGCAGAGTTTCTGCTGAAAGATCAGCTCTTGACCTCATGGGGATTTCCTTGTATGTTATTTGTTGTTTTTCCCTTGCTGCTTTTAATATTTTTTCTTGTATTTAATTTTCGATAGTTTGATTAGTGTGTGTCTTGGCATGTTTCTCCTTGGATTTATCCTGTATGGGACCCTCTGCACTTCCTGGACTTGATTGACTATTTCATTTCCCATATTAGGGAAGTTTTCAATTATAATCTCTTCAAATATTTTCTCAGTCCCTTTCATTTTCTCTTCATCTTCTAGGACCCCTATAATTCGAATGTTGGTGCATTTAATGTTGTTCCAGAGGTCTCTGACACTGTACTCAATTCTTTTCATTCTTTTTTCTGCTCTGTGGTAGTTATTTCCACTATTTTATCTTCCAGATCACTTATCCATTCTTCTGCCTCAGTTATTGTGCTATTGATTCCTTCTACAGAATTTTTAATTTCAGTTATTGTGTTGTTCATTATTGTTTGCTCTTTCGTTTCTATAGGTCCTTGTTAACCATTTCTTGTATTTTCTCCATTCTATTTCCAAGATTTTGGATCATCTTTACTATCATTACTCTGAATTCTTTTTCAGGTAGACTGCCTATTTCCTTTTCATTTGTTTTGACTAGTGGGTTTTTACCTTGCTCCTTCATCTGATGTGTTTCTCTGTCTTCTCATTTTGCTTAACTTACTGTATTTGGGATCTCCTTTTCACAGGCTGCAGCTTCGTATTTCCCATTGTTTTTGGTGTCTGCCCCCAGTGGTTTAGGTTGGTTCAGTGGGTTGTGTAGGCTTCCTGGTCAGTGGACTGGTGCCTGTGTTCTGGTGGATGAGGCTGGATATTGTCTTTCTGGTGGACAGGACCGCATCTGGTGGTGTGTTTTGGGGTGTCTGTGACCTTATTTTGATTTTAGGCAGCCTCTCTGCTAAGGGGTGGGGTTGTGTTCCTGTCTTGCTAGTTGTTTGGCATAGGGTGTCCAGCACTGTAGCTTGCTGGTCATTGAGTGGAGCTGGGTCTTAACATTGAGATGGAGATCTCTGGGAGAGCTTTCACTGTTTGATGTTATGTGGAGCCAGGAGGTCTCTGGTGGACCAATGTCCTGAACTCGGCTCTCCTACCTCAGAGGCTCAGGCCTGACACCTGGCCAGGTCATGAAGACCCTGTCAGCCACACAGCTCAGAAGAAAAGGGAGAAAAAAAGAACAAAAGAAAGAAAGAAAGAAGGAAAGAAAGAAGAAGGAAAGAATAAATAAAATAAATTTATTAAAATAAAAAATTTTAAAATTATTAAAAATAAAAGAAAATTTTAAGTAATAAAAAAGGAAAGAAAAAGAAAGAAAGAAAGAGAGCAACCAAACCAAAAAACAAATCCACCAATGATACCAAGAGCTAAATACTATACTAAAAAAAAAAACAAAAAACTGACAGACAGAACCCTAAGACAAATGGTAAAAGCAAAGCTATACAGACAAAATCACCCAAAGAGGCATGCACATACACACTCACAAAAAGAGATAAAGGAAAAAATATATACATATCTTTTGGGAAGTCTGAGATCTTCTGCCAGCATTCAGTAGGTGTTCTGTAGGAGTTGTTCCACATGTAGATGTATTTCTGATGTATCTGTGGGAAGTAAGGTGATCTCCACGTCTTACTCCTCCGCCATCTTGAAGGTCTCCCCTGTCACCATTTTTTAATTCTCAATAATGTATGAACATGAAGCCCTGAATTTTCATTTTGCCCTGGGCCTTGGTCCTGTATGGGTCAGACAGCCTCTGTCACAATCTCTCACCTCTGCCACTGGGGTGCAAACACACCAATAGACCACACATAAGCACCTGAGAGGGGCCATGTTCCAATAAAACTTTATTTGCAAAAACAGAGAGCAGGTTGGTATTGCCCCAGAGACCACAGTTTGCTGACCGTTGGCTTAGAACACAGGCTATGGGGCAGGACAGAGTAGGTTCAAGTCCTGACACTAGGACCTCTGACTGCATGACCTAAACTCCTCTTGATGTAACTTGTAGAAGTATGATGATAACACAGGGCTTTCTCCCAGGGCTGCTGTCAGAATTAAGTGAGATCATAATACAAGGGGCCTCGTACCCTCCAGGGGCAAACTTGCTAGAAGTAGAGCTATTCTCATTTCCATTCTTTATTCTTATTTTCGTCCAGCTTAGCCAGATTATTTACACATCCCAATTCTCCCATCCCTTTGGGAATCTTCCAGAATATATATCAGAGGAAAGAGGACATCTCTGATTACTTTCCCCTTTCCTTTCTTTCAAAGTAGGCTTTTTTGGCTAAAATGAGCAACAGCTCTCAATAAACCAGAACACAGTCTGCAAGCAGTTGCTGCTGACTCTTTGTGACTCTCATATGGAGTTCTGGAGTGTCAGAGCCAAGGTACAAAATCTCATCACATTTCCCCACCACTGGCTGGTGAGAGGGGCATAGCTCACACCTTCCACAGGTAATGTGGTTGTTTCTGCAGCACTTTACACCTTCGATCTGAGGCAATCAAATGCTCTTATATATTTCCTATGGCATCAAACTTCTCTTCCATCCATCATTTATAATAATATGATGAGTGGCTTCTTACCTAGTAGAGGTTTTATGGTAAAAACTTTTTTCCCCTTTAATTTCTTTCCTGATTTAAGGCCTCAGATCATAGCCTTTGGGTCATAGATACCTCTGAGATATGGAACCTAAAAAAAAATTATGCAAATGAACTTATTCACAAAATGAAAATAGACCCACAGACATAGAAAACAAATTTATGGTTACCATAGGAGAAAGGGTGGTGGGGGGGAGAGATAAATTCGGAGTTTGGGGTGAACATATACACACTACTATATTTAAAACAAATAATCAATAAGGACCTACTATTTAGCACAGGGAACTATACTCAATATTTTGTAATAAAGTATTAGGAAAAAGAATCTGAAAAAGAATATATAACTTTTACAGAGAGTCACTCTTCTATACACCTGAAACTAACACAACATTATAAGTCAACTATTTGAATAAGAATACAATAGACAAAACTGAGGGTATTTACTGACATAGAGAAGGGTAAGCATTCAGTTTGCAGGAAACTCATTTGACTAAAAGCAACCACAAATGTTCTGGAGTTACTTAATTGGCAAATCTTCGATGAAACATTATTTTAACAATAGTTGAATTGAACAAAACTTTTCAATTTCGTGTTTCTTTTATAGAGCAAAGTCTATGTTTGCATCCAAACTGTTCTTACTTTGGGGAAAGGCAGTCCGATCCACCACAAGCCAGAGGTCAGGAAATGATTCTCAGGTCCTCCCCAACCTATAGACTTTTCTTCAACCCACATGAAGCCAAATGGTGTTATTTTAGCTCTTCGTGGCTGTCATACTGCCCCTCCCCCATCCTGATTACCACTACTTCTGCTCAAACCCTGGTTATTTCCCCACTGAACCACTAGAACACACAGCTAACTAGTCTTTCACCCCTCCCAACACTGAAGATGAGTTATGAAGGTGAGCTCTAGAATTTGACTGCCTGGTTAAAAACCCAAATCCGCCATTTATGAGCTATATGAGTTTTAGTCTCAGTTTCTCTTTTCACCTGTAAAAGTGTGGGTAAAAATAGCTGGCTCACAGGATTGTTGTGATGATGGGAATCAGTTAATCCATAAAATGCTTCCAACAATTTCCCAGAGTATAGTTGCATTTAATAAAAGCCTACTATTTTGTCATTATTATTACTACTATGACTATTAATCACAGTCATCATGCCTGCACCTTAGCATGGACTCTGCAGGCAGGCTGGTTAGGTTTAAATCCTACTGGGAAACCTCTCAATCATGTTGCCTACCCTCTAACTGGGTTTCCTTATCAGCAAAACACATTCTCCCCCAACCAGGTTGGAGTTTTTAATTCTTCTTGTCATGGCCTAGGTAGCCTAGGTTTACCCACATGGAGTTAATGATAGTATCCACATGATAGGGTTTGGTGAGGATTAAATTAGAAATTTCAGCAAAGTGCTTAGGACAATGTCGGGAACACTTTAAATGTTTAGCAAATGTGGACAAGCATGTAACTGCTGAATCATTAATAAAAAGCAACACTTAGGTCCCTCCCCTGCTTAAAACCACATAAGAGTTTCTCATCAGATGCAGCCATTCTTCTCCACTTTTTAGAAGGTAATAAACTTAACGTACAAAAATTAACATAACATAACAAAAATTAACATAATAAACTTTGTTAATTTTTTAACATAAAATTTTTTTTAATGACCATCACATAACAGCTCTAATTTCTCTAAATAGTTGTGTGAGACTTCAGCAACCTGGCAGACCCAGCTGATGGGGAGAGCTCCCCTCCTGATGGGAACATATAAGTATGTTGAAAAGGATATAATAAGTTCTAATGCATAGGCAAATTCAAAGGACAAAAGGAACTTTCCAAGTAAGAGGAACTGAGAGAGTATCAAAGCAAGAACAGACACCATTACAGCTCACTGGAGTATATTCCTGACACAGACCCCGGGGTCTGGGACTGGTCCTTTAACACCCACACTGGGACAGGTGAGGAAACCTCTCACATTCAGAAGGTGAAGAGGTGGAATAAGTCATTTTTTTAAAGACTGAAGTTGTAAAGAGTTACGTAGTCCATGACAAGGAGAATTAAAAACTCCATTTACCAACCTGGGGGGGAAAAATGCAACTTTCCATCTGCCTTCAGCTATAGGAGAGAAAAGATCTCCTACAAGAAATTAAAACCCCCAGGCTTGTGCCATGGGTGTATGTGAGGTCCAAATTTGTATTATTATCCCTGCGCTGTGGGAGCACCAAAATGAAAAACTAACAAGAAAATTTCATCTGTAATATAAAATCCCAAGAAGCCTGAAAAAGAAAAACAGGAAAACTGCTTTGTAGGGACAATTACACAACCCAGGGGCCATGTGGACTCCTGCCTACTTACAAAAAAAAAAAAAAAAAAAAAACCCATAAAACACAAAGACTCCACGTAAGCACATAAGAAAAAACGTGTTATTATAGATGCAGATTTACAACCTCAATAACTGAACAATAAGAAAAAGACTAGGAAATAGCTGTTGAAAATGAACAAAGAATTTTAAAAGTACATATATATGCGTATATATGTATCATAACAAAAGAACAAGAGATACAAAAAGCAGACATTTTTAATAACAAACTCTTTTAAACTTCTAGAAGCTAAAATTGTAGTCATCAACATGTTTAAAAGCAGTGGATGTGTAAAACAGCCCATTAGACATAGCTGACAAAAGAATTAATGAACTGGAAAACAATTTGAGAAAATCACTGTGCCGCAAAAAAATAAATTCATTAAGAGGTTAAATTTTTTTTGACTTTCTATGTCTTGTGTATGTATTTTTTAATTAATTTTTATTTATTTTATTTTATTTATTTATTTTTGTCTGCATTGGATCTTCGTTGCTGCACATGGGCTTTCTTCTAATTGCGGCAAGCGGGGGCTGCTCTTCATTGCAGTGCGCAGGCTTCTCTTTGCAGTGGCTTCTCTTGTTGCGGAGCACGGGCTCTAGGTACGTGGGCTTCAGTAGTTGTGGCACACAGGCTCAGTAGGTGTGGCTCATGCACTCTAGAGCACGAGCTTAGTTGCTCCATGGCATGTGGGATCTTCCTGGAGCAGGGCTTCAACCTATGTCCCATTCATTGGCAGGCGGATTCTTAACAACTGTGCCACCAGGGAAGCCCTTTAGTTAATTTTTATTGGAGTATTGTTGTTTTACAATGTTGTGTTAGTCTCCGCTGCACAGCAAAATGAATCAGCCATACACGTACAAATATCCCCTCTCTTTTGGACTTCCCTCCCATTTAGGTTACCACAGTGCACTACGTGAGTTCACTGTGCTACACAGCATGTTCCCATCAGTTGTCCATTTTATGCATAGTATCAATAATGTATATGTGTCAATCCCAGTCTCCCAATTCCTCCTCCCCCACCCCTTCCCCCTTGGTATCCATACATTTGTTCTCTACGTCTGTGCCTCTATTTCTGCTTTGCAACTAAGATCATCTATACCATTTTTCTAGATTCCACACATATACGTTATTAAAATATACAAGCAGCACATACAGCTCAATATCATAAAAAACCACAACCCAATCAAAAACTGGGCAGAAGGCCTAAATAGGCATTTTCCCAAAGAAGACAAACAGATGGCCAACAAACACATGTAAAGATGCTCAACATCACTAATTATTAGAGAAATGCAAATCAAAACTACAATGAGGTATCACCTCACACCAGTCAGAATGGCCATCATCAAAAAATCTACAAACGAAAATGCTGGAGAGGGTGTAGAGAAAAGGGAACCCTCACACACTGTTGGTGGGAATGTAAATTGATACAGCCACTATGGAAAACAGTATGGAAATTCCTTAAAAATCTAAAAATAGAACTATCATATGACCCAGCAATCCCACTACTGGGCATATATCCTGAGAAAACCATAATTCAAAAAGAGTCATGTACCACAGTGTTCATTGCAGCACTATTTACAATAGTCAGGACATGGAAGCAACCTAGAAGTCTGTCAACAGATGAATGGATAAAGAAGATGTGGTACATATATACAATGGAATATTACTCAGCCATAAAAATGAAATTAGGTCATTTGTAGAGACGTGGATGGACCTAGAGAGTGTCATAAAGAGTGAAGTAAGTCAGAAAAAGAGGTTAAATTTTAAAGGAGTTAAACAACAGAGAAAATGCCCCATATTAATCTACTAAGGATTCCACCAATTAAAAAATCAAGATTTTTTTTTTTTTCCAGTACGCGGCCCTCTCACTGTTGTGGCCTCTCCCATTGCGGAGCACAGGCTCAGGACCCGCAGGCTCAGCGGCCATGGCTCACGGGCCCAGCCGCTCCGCGGCATGTGGGATCTTCCCAAACCAGGTCACGAACCCATGTCCCCTACATCTGCAGGCAGACTCCCAACCACTGTGCCACCAGGGAAGCCCGCAAGAGGATATTTGAAGAGAAAATAATTGATAATTTTCCTGAATTGAAAAAAGCCATGAGGCTGCAAATTATAGATATGTCCCAATTTCTTAGCAAACAAAACAAAACAAATTCACACCTAGATCCATCCAAATAAAATTAGAAAACATGAAGCAAAGAAAAAATCTTGAAAGTAGTTAGAAGACAGACATTATCCACAAAGGAAACAATGTGCTAAATGCAGGCGTCTCATCATCTATAATAGAGACCAGACAAAAGTAGAATAACCTGTCAACCTATAGACAATTAAACTAATATTTAAAAGTGAGAGTAGGGCTTCTCTGGTGGCACAGTGGTTGGGAGTCCGCCTGCAGATGCAGGGGACATGGGTTCAAGCCCTCGGAAGGGGAGGATCCCACATGCCGTGGAGCAACTAAGCCCGTGAGCCACAACTGCTGAGCCTGCGTGTCTGGAGTCTGTGTCCCGCAACAAGAGAGGCTGCGACAGTGAAAGGCCACGCACCATGATGAAGAGTGGCCCCTGCTTGCCGCAACTAGAGAAAGCCCTCGCACAGAAACGAAGACCCAACACACCCAACTAAATAAATAAATTTTTTTAAAAAGTGAGGGTAAAATAAAGACATTTTTAGATGGATATTTAGAAAGTATAGCAGTTATAGATTCTTAATAAATATTAAAGAACACATTTAAAAGAAATTGAATACAGAAGAAAAATAGTGAATTGTAAGAAGCATTGATGACAAAAGAAATTGGTAAATATGTAAGTAAATATAAACCAATTTACCTGGCATAAAAAATTTAAAATATACCTTACCTGGAAGATTTTAAAACAATTATTCAAAATACTGATCAACAATAACATAGAAGATAGGAGACAGGGGAGATTAAAGCTAAAATGTTCTGTTTCTTTGGGAGAGAGTATAAATGTTGACAGACTTTTTCACATCAAAAATTCTTGTTAAAGAATAGGGGTATTGAAGAACCAGGTTTTCTGGAACCTGAAGCTTTCAAATCCAGGAAGGAAGTGAGGAAATTAATTGAAGATATGCTATCAAATTAATAAAATCAAAGAATAGAAAAACTAAGAAAAGGAAAATCATTGAAAATAGAAAACATAACACAGTATAAGATATCCAAATAAAGCAGTAATTACAGTAAAAAAAAATTATTGAATTCCACCTGGGAAGTTTGAAAAAATTTGAAAAGAGATAAGGAATAAACCCAAAGAAAATTGAAAGCAAAAGCAAAAAAATAACAGATATTAATGAACTAGAAAATATAGAAGTAAAAAAGAGAATCAAGAAACCTAAGGGGGAGGGGAATTTAAAAAAAATAAATAAACACCCTGAGGGAAATCACCATTTTTTGTAAGCCAATCCTTGGCATTTAAAGAGAATTTGGTAATTTTCTCAAACAAGGCCTCTCATACTCTGAGCTGCCAAAACATTAAGAAGCGTTTGCTCCCAATGACTCAAACGCTTCTTAATGTTTTGGCAACTCAGAATATGAGAGGCCTTGTTTGCGAAAATTATGTATAACTGATTTACTTTGTTATAAAGCAGAAACTAACACACCATTGTAAAGTAATTATACTCCAATAAAGATGTTAAAAAAATGAAAAATTAATTAATTTCTTACAAAAAGAAGCGTTTGTTAAGCCTGAAATCCATATAACTTCTCTTCCCTGTCAGCATGCAAATTTTCAAATGCCCTTTGAGTCAACCAACCATAGAAGTCATTTGCACACTGTACTTGTTTCCACTGGGTGATCATTTCAGACCTCAAAATTGATCCAATATCCTGAGGGCTTTTATCTTCTTGGTGGGACCCTGAAGAGAAGCAGATGCTGCTTCAACTGAGCAAGAATGTGGAAGTCACAAGCTGTGTAGAGTGTATGTTTTTATCGCCTGACCTCCAAGCTGTATCTCACATATACCCAGAAGAGAGACCTGGCACTTAAATAATTAGTTCTTGACTAGGAAGAACAGGCTGGATAGTTCACAGTTCTCCTTTCTTTTTCTTCATTTTCTTTTATTTTTTCTTTATCACCTTCTGTCTGGCAGGTGGAAATGATAGATAGATAGATAGATAGATAGATAGATAGATAGATAGATAGATAGATGATAGATAGATACATGATAGATAATACATGTAGATAGATAGATAGATAGATAAATAGATGATGCATAGCTAGCTAGATAGATGATAGATAGACAAATAGATAATAGCTAGATAGATAGCTAGATGATAGATAGATTGATAGATAGATGATGGATAGATAGAGAGATAGACAGATAGAATCACAAGAGTCAGTCTTGGCTCTAAAGACCTCTAAAATGATCACAGCTATGCTCTCAAACTGAACCGTGTCTAAAGGGCTCCAAAACATGGAGAGGATGCTCCATGGTGAATTCCACAGTGGAGGCACTCCTTGGAAGAGAGGGGGTCCCTTTTCCTGCCTCGTTGCTCCCGTCAGAGGAAGATAAGCAGCCCCCAGTAGACCACAAGCCGGGAGCTGAACGCAGCACATTAAGAAAACTCTCCAAAATACAAACCACAAAATATTGGTTCTCATCAGAAAGAAAGAACAGTGAAGGAGAAATGAGGAAAAATTGAATCCTCCTCCCTCAGCCTCAAAACGTGACTTGGAGCTGGGTAGGAGTCTTTTATTACACAGATAATTCTGAGCAAGAAATCCCCTGTTGGGACAGGGATCGCCTCTGGGCTGAACAGGGCATCTAGTTCAACGCACCTCCGTGGCCTTGCTGCTCCACAGGTGAATGTGGCCTGAAATAAAGGTACGAATTATCAGCACAGCACATGGGGACTTAACCTTCCAAGACCCTCCATTAACCTCATACCTCCTCTGTCTACAATTACCAAGTGGAAAAAAGGTCCTGTGTGTGGCCTGGCAGAAGCTAACGCAAATGTTTCACTGACTTTTGAATTAAGAAAGAAAAAAAATAATCCTAACTGCGGCATATAAAAGATGTAGCAATTTAGGGTTTGGTTGTTTCCTATGGAAGGTGTATGATTTCTCCCCCCCCTCCTCTGTTTTTCCCTTTAAAAAAAATAATAATTGTTAAGTTTTTTCAACATTGTGGCTTTAGGAGGTAATTTGCTAAATAGGGCAAAATTAGCTGATTTTTGTACCATTTAAAAAGAACATTTCCTTTGAAAGCATATAAAATGTATTAAAGCAATCTTCGAAGTCTTTACCCCTGCTTGAGATTTTAATTTACTCTGAGCTAATAAATTATCCCCCTTCTCAGAAGCTATTGAAAATATTCAGTTAAATCCTTTTTAAATTTTAATGTGTTCAATTGAATCCCGAGCAATTTAGACACACACACTCACAGCTTGGGGTGGTCAGCGCACCAAGGCACGACTGAAAAGGGGTCAGATTAACGGGAACCTTCCCTGCCCCCTGGGATTACCAAGGTGGTATTAACGAATGCGATTTCCCCTACACGTACAGGTCTGATTGTTGGATAATTACTTTTCCACAACAGCATTTAACAAACGCTCCTGTTTGAAGCCAAGACCATTTTCTCTACAGCTGGAGGAAGCTCAGTAAAGGCAGGGGGACTTAGGAAAGCAGGAAGCCGGTGGCTCTAATCAGAGCTGAAACGGGTGCCAGGGATCACCTTGGTTGTAGGGTTTGCCGAAGCACAAAGGCTCACTTCATCTCAGGCAGGGCTCTGCATTACCTCTGCACACTTATCAGAAATATTTTTTCAGGCTATCAATTATTATATTTGAACCTTGCATCCTGACTCCGGGGAGCCCTTAGCAAGCTGGAGCAAAAATCAATCCAGTTTTACAACTTTTACCTTGGCACAGTTCCAGCTCTGTCCGTTACCCAGTAATTTAAAGATGCCATAGCTCTTCCTGTGGCACAGATATATCCCTAAGTGTGACATGTCCTTGATAATAACAATAATTTTGTAAAGTTTGCCCAGTTGAGCCTGAGTCGGGTCCACTCTCGCGGAGGTTGCGAGCATCACCTTAGTATTCCACTTGGTGGAAGTACGTGGTCAATAACCCTTGACGATGGTGGTTAGCAAAATTCATTGCTTTGTCTTCCTTTGCCTCCCCTTCCCATGCTGTCTGTTACGTAGGACAGCAGCCTCGCAAGCTAATGCTATTTGATCAAGTAGGAGAATCTCTTGCGTTTTTAAAATCACAAATTGGGAATAGAGTCCTAGTCCCATTTGGAAACACGTGAAGCCTTCTAGGATGTGAACACGTGACCCTCCAGAACTTGCCTCTTTGATTGACACCACGGGGAGGTGGTCTCGGCCCAGGGAGTAACCGCCTTTTTGCTGACGTACACGTGTGTGCCTTAAGGGATAGGCGGTATGGCCGGCCCTGGGATGGAAGGCTGTGTACCATATAAGCCAGGGCGGCGTGATTTTAAGAGGATACAGAATTGCTCAGGAAAACATTTGCGACCTCTCGGAAGGTGGGACCTTTGGGCGCAGCTACTGGTCTCAGATACAGATGAGTTGGTGTAGGTGGCAAAAAATGAGCAGCCCATTCCAGGCTTTGGGATATCTGTGAAGAAAGAGGAATAAAAGAGGAAGGTTTGCCTTAGAGCAGCACTTGAAAAGACTTTTTAAGGAGGTGTATTTTGGAAGACACGAGCATCTCAGTCCCTTTAGGGAATCCTCATACATAGATGAAGCAGCGATCAGCTCGAGCTGGATTTCAGATTCCTTATTCTTGTAGGTGGTACATTCCTTATCCTTATGTGGAGTTCCAAATGGGCTTCATCTGGCTTCTGTGCATCTCACTTCTGGATGTTCCCTCGGAGCATTTAGCCAGAGGCTGCCGGGTCCCCTTTCTCTCTTTTAGCAGCTCTCCTTAGCATGTTTTGGTAGCTGTAATTGCTGTGAAATCAAAATTGAACAGACATTAAATAAAAATGAGTGTTCAGAACCTGAAATTTTTAAAAACCAGCAAATTACAAGGAGGACAACTCTCCCGTCTCCCATCATTCATTCATTCAGCCATTCTGGTTCTGTTATAATTTGAGATGATAATGCCAGAAGTAAAAATAGAGTCAGCTCATGTACAGAATTTCTACTTTTATTTTGAAGGGATTTAAGAAGGTCTTGTTGTTTTGCTTTTTGCCTTCTGTGTTTTTTTTTTTTAATTTTTGTTTTGCAATAATTATAAGTTCACAGGAAATTGCAGAGGTCTGGTGTACTCATCACCCAGTTTCCCCCAAAGGTTACATCTGACATAATTATATCACAATATCAAAACCAGGAAACTGAAAGCGGTACAACACATATGCATAGTTCTGACAGTGGTACAACACATATGCATAGTTCTATGTCATTTTATCATGTTGCCCATTTCATATTCTTATAACCACAGTCAGGATGGAGAACTAATCTATCACCATCTTCCTGTTTCCTCTTTGCAATCATACCCGCTCCTCTCCCCCACTATCCCTAAATCCTAAATCTCTATAATGTCATCATTACAAGAATATTGTGTAAAGGAATCATACAGTAAGTGACATATTGACCTTGACTTTTTTCACTCAGCACAATGCCCTGGAGATCTACTCAAGTTGATATGTATATCAAGAGTTTGTTCCTTTTTATTGCTGAGTAGTATTCCATGCTATGGAATAACCACAGTTTATTTAAACATTCATTTATTGAGGGACATTTTGGTTGTTTCTAGTTTGGGGATATTACAAATAAAGCTGCTATGAACAACTGTGTACACTGTTTGGTATGGACATAAATTCTCTATTGCTGGGTCATATGGTAAATATATTTTAGTTTTTAAATAAACTGCCAATCTCCCAGAGTGGCTGTATCCTTTTACATTCTACATTACACCAGCAATGTGTGAGAGATCCACTTTCTCAGCATCCTCACAAGCATGTGATATCTTCACTTTTTTTTATTTTAGCTGTTCTAGTAAGTGTGTAGTGATATCTCATTATGGTATTTATTTACATTTCTCTAATGGCTAAGTATACTGAACATCTTTTCATGTGCTTATTTGCCATCTGTTTATCCTCTTTGATGAAATGACTCTTCATGCCTTTAGCCCATTTTATAATTCAATTATTTGAGGTGCCTTTAGTTGAATTTTAAGAGTGTACACCATGACCAAGTGGGGTTTATTCCAGGAATGCAAGGGTTGTTCAGTATTCAAAAATCAATCAATGTCATCCACCATATTAATAAGCTAAAGAAGAAAATCCACATGATCGTATCAATTTTTGCAGAAAAAATATCTGACAAATCCAGCTCTGTGTATGATATAAACTCTCTGAAAAATAGGAATAAAGGCTGTCCTCATCATAATAACATATTTTTAAAACCTACACTAATATAATACTTAGTGGTAAAAGACAATACTTTTCCCCTAAAATTGCTATGAAGGCAAGGACCTCTGAGCCATCACTGCTATGCAATATTGTACTGGGACTCCAACTAGCACTTATTGTGACAAAGAAAAAGAAATTATTGACAAAGAAATAAAATGCATATATTGATTTGGCCCAAAGGTTCTTTCGGGTTTCTCCCTACCATCTTATGGAAAAACTGAACGAACTTTTGGGCCAACCCAATAGATCACAAAGGAAGAAATAATGCTCTTTCTACTTGCAGATGACATGACTGTCTATGCATAATATCTCGTAAGGTGTACAAAAACACTTTTAGAACTAATTAGTGAGTTGAGCAAGGCCACATGTTGTATGTTTATCTTGTATTGATCTTTTTAAAGAATCAGCATTGTTTCATAAATTTTTATTTTTTCAATTTCATTTATATTTGTTCTTACACTTAGTATTTCCATCCTTCTTCTTCTTTGGGTTTATCCTGTTTTTCTTTTTTTGGTTCTTGAGGTAGGAGTTTGGTCTGTTGATTTGAGACTTTTCCTCTTTTCTAATGTAATTATTTAATATTATAAATTTCCCTCTTAGCACTATTTTAACTGTTTCCCACAAATTTTGATATGCTGTGTTTTAATTTCCTTTTAGTTCAATGGATGTGTTTAGTTTCCTTTGAGACTTCCTTTCTGACCCATGAATTGACATGTATTGTTTAGTTTCTGGGTGTTTGGATATTTTTCTGTTATCTATTATTGATTTCTATTTGATTTCCTTGTGGACAGAGGACACACTTCTTATTTATTTATTTTTTTATTTATTTCAGTTCTTTTAAATTTTTGAGGTTTGCTTTATGGCCCAGTATATGGCCTACTTTATATATGTACCAGAAGGACTTGGAAAATATACATATACTGCTGCTGTTGTATGGAGTGTTCTGTAAATGTCAGTTGGATTCTTTCAATGGGGTATTTTGTTCAATTATTCTATATTGCCGATTTTCTGTCTAGTTTTGAAGCTAGAGCAGGTTTTGAAATCTCCAACTATAATTATGGATGTGTATTATGCCACTCCATTTTTTGATACACATACATTTAATACTGCTATATGTTCTTGGTGGATTGATATTTAATCATTTTGATCGTTATGTAATGTCCCTCTCCCTGTCAAATTTCCCTACTTTAAAATCTACTTATTTGATTATTAATAAATCCACTCATACTTTCCTTTGATTAAAGTTTACATAGTATATCTTTTCCATCCTTTTAATTCAGCCTCTATATATCATTATATTTGATGTGTTTCCCAGAAAAAGTGTATAGTTGGGGGTCTTCCCTGGTGGCGCAGTTGTTGAGGGTCCGCCTGCCGATGCAGGGGACACGGGTTCGTGCCCCGGTCCGGGAAGATCCCACATACCGCAGAGCGGCTGGGCCCGTGAGCCATGGCTGCTGGGCCTCCACATCTGGAGCCTGTGCTCCACGGTGGGAGACGCCACAGCAGTGAGAGGCCCGCATACCACACACACACACAAAAAAGTGTATAGTTGGGTTGTATTTTTACTCAGTATGCCCACTTCTGTCTTTTAATTTGTGTATTTAGATCATTTACATTTAATATGTGTATTGACATAGTAAAGCTTAAATCTGTCTTTTTAAGTTCCATTTTCTGTTTGTTGTCTGTGTTTGGTTTCTCTGTTTATTTTTTCCTGCCTTCTGGTGGATTACTTGAACATTTTTTTTTAGAATTCCATTTTGATTTACCTATAGTGTTTTTGAGTATATTGCCTTGTATAAGATTTTTAATGGATGTCTTAGATTTTAGTATATATTTAACTTATTAAAACCTAATAGTGTTGACTATTTCTCCTCCTCTGGGAATTCAATGACACAAGTTTTAGATTTTAATTATAGTTACACATACTCTGGGTTTTTTTCCACAGTCTATTTTCTTTCTGTTTTTGAGCTTAAGTTTTATCTATTTACTTATCTTTAAGGTCAATAGACTCTTCCCTCTGTCCACACCATCTGCTGTTGAGTTTAATTCTATCCATTGAGGGTTTTTTTTAACTTATTATATTTTTCAATTCTAAAATACCATTTGGTTCTTCTTTACAACTTATATTTTTTTCTAAGACTATTTTTCATTTATGTCAAACATGTCTGTAATTCTGCATTGAAGCATTTTTATGATGGTTTCTTTAAAACCCTGGTCAAATAATTCTAACATCTGTGTCATCTCTGCATTTGAAAATGTTGATTTTCTTTTCTCTTTCAATTTGTAATCTTTCTGGTAGTTATTATGACAAGTGATCTTAGATTGAAACCTGGAAATTTGGGATATTATAAGACTCTTCTTTTTATTTCAGTCCTGGGATTTAGAAGGCCTCCTCTGACACCACCTCATTTCTGGTAGGTGCGTACAGACATCCAGGTTCCCCACTGGGCCCCCAATTACACCTAGGGAGGAGGAGCTCCTTTTTACTGCTGAGAAGTGTGGGAGTTCAGGCTCCCCACTGGGCCTCTGCTGGTACCATCCTGGCTGGGAGGCACAGAGGCCATTGTTTACTACTCCCCACATATCCTCCACTGACACCAAAGGGGGCTGGGGGAAAAGCCTTATTACTTATTACTGTGGTGATGACAGTCCTGAGAGTGTGGGATGGGCACCTCCTTACTTCCAGGGGGTCAAGGCTCCCCAGTCAGTTTCCCAACAGTGCATGGGGTAGGGGTGGAGTCATTAACGCGAGGAAGGGAGTGTGTCTGTGATGGGGTCATTCATTACCACCCAATGGGATGAATGCATGGCTCCCCTTAGCCTTGTCTGATGCAACTGGGGTGGGGTTGGGGCATCTTGCTGCAGCCTCATGAGCATGGAAGACTAGATACCCCCTCAGTCTTTGCTGACGGGAGGGATGGGGCCACACATGTTCTGTGGTGTTTGTCAAAAGTAGAACATTAATTATTTGAAAGGTTTGTGTGTGACTCGGCTGGGACACCACTTTCCCCATCCTGTGGCTTTTCTTGGGGCTTTCACAGATGCACACATTGGCATTTCCAGGTTGCTGGCTTCTCCAGTATCTGGTCTGGGATTCATGAGGCAAAAAGAAACCCAAAAAAACTCACTGGCATGTCATTTTTCAGTCCACGGGCCCTAGTCTGCTGCCTTCTCTCCACCTTGCAGTGCTCTTATGTTTGTTTCATATATAATGTGCACGGTTTTCAATTGCCCTCAGCAGGAGGAGGAGGGAAAAGTACATTTACTCCATCTTCCCGGAAGCAGAAGTATTTTTTGATGCCTTCTCAAATTATTATTTAGTTTTAAAATGACTTTATCCCATGACAGTTCTTTGGTGGGCTTCATGAATGGACAAACGGGTTATTTTTTCAGGTATTGAACTTTACCACATAAGTAGCATTTGTGTTCATTAAAATTTGAAAGAAAATATAAACGACAAATAGTTCTGATGATAACTGTCTAATTTTAATATTTGTGCAGAAGCTGCCGCATCATAAATATTGAGGTATGTTATTATCCCTGTCTGTCCTGGCTTTTAATAAATGTAAGATCTGGCAAATATTACTACCTCTATGCCTTCTTTAGCTTTGAACTTAAGAATAGAAAATGCATTCCCTTATTAAAATTTGAAAAATGTCTATTTTGTGAATAGAAGTTCTCCAGATCCCATGTACCTATCTCTCTCCCACTATCCAAATATTCTCCCAGATTTGCCCAATCTTCATCATTTTTGTAAATGCAGGTAAATATGAAATTATTCCCATGCCTCATAGCTATGAAAAAGCTATGGAATAAGCTTGTTTCTCACCTGCTCTTGGTTTCCTTCCTAACTACATGGAAAAGGAAGTTAAAAGGAAGGGATAGAAAAGATAAGGGCAAGATTGGGCAAAAAGGTGATAGAAGAGAGGGAAGGAGAGAAGAACAAGAGAGACAAGGGGCCATCAAAAAGGTCCTGGGGGACCAATGTGGTGCTGTGGTTGTGAGGCCAGATTGAAACATCTCTGGATGTTAGGACCCAGAGTTTCAGTGTCTGCCGACAATAAATGGATAAAGAAGATGGAATATTATTCTTCCATAGGAAGGAAGAAAATCCTGCCTTTTGCCATAACACGGATGGATGGACCTTGAGGGCATTATGCTAAATGAGATAAGTCAGAGAAAGACAGATACTGTACAATCTCCCTTCTGTGCGGAATCTAAGGCAACTCAACTTGCAAAAACAGAGAGTAGAGTAGCGGTTTTGAGGGGCTGGGAGGGAGTGGGAGGGTATTGAAAGATGCTGTCTGAAGGCACAAACTGGAAACTAGTAGATAAGTAAGCCCCGGAGATGTCATACACACAGCATAGTGATTATAGTCAACAATACTATATTATAAACTTCAAAATTGCTAAGAGACTAAATGTGAACTGTTCTCAACCTAAAAAGAAGCAATAATTATGTGATATGATAGGGGTGTTAGCTATTGCTACCGTGGTAACCATATTGCAGCATCTAATTATAAACCAATACATTGTACACAAACCTATGCAATGTTATATGCCAATTATATCTCAATTTTTTAAAAAAATTAACCAGAAAAACAAAAGAATCCTCCAAGTCTAAAGTTCCAGATGATGAATTCTTTCCAGCAAATGGCTCCAGGTTAAACCCAGAACAAGATTTGACTCAACTTCAGGAACCCAGTATATCACTTGCCCTCGATGGTGACCTTCTCAGGGTCAGAGCGACCGTGTCATCCCTGGGAACCCAGCACACTGTCTGGTGCATGTCAAGCTAAAAGGATGAAACCTACTGGAGGGACAGGACCCTTCATGGGACCTTAGAGCCAACACTTTTTGAAGGGTGTAGCTCTTTCGAGACTCCTGGAGAAAATACACACACTCAGACACAAACACACCCACGAATAAGTCTCATTGCCAACACATACGTTCAGGTGTAGTTATTCTAGTCAGCAAGTTCAGAAATAATGTTTCAAACTGCCCTGGGATAAGCAGGTCGGCGCTTGGCCATGGTAATTTCTGAGAACAGTAGAAATCAATTTCAACTCGGAGAACACGGCAGCTGTTTCACAGAGGCTGCCAGAGAGGGGCACTGAGGGTTCTGAGGTGAGAGCAGGAAGGAGGGCCCAGGAGGGGTAGGTGAGGGGGGCAGGATGCTGTAGCCTGTCACACTTTGGTGGTGGGGGGCGGTTTGGAATAAGGAGCCTGCAGCCCCCGAGGGTACACATTAGGCACGGCAGGCCTGCACTCCAAGATCTCTGGTGTAATTGGTGAAGGCGTCTGGGGCCCTGGTTAAGGCTTGCAGCCAACCTACACAGGTTCAGACCTGGACCCCACAATCAGCCGGGCATGTGACCGTGGACAACAACGCTTGCCCTCTATGTGGGTCAGTCCCAGCAAGGGCAGAGGAGGCTGGGGAAACCACAGTTGCATGAGAAGGGAATGATTTAAGTTTCTAAAGCACTGACAGATAATAAGCGCCACATAAATACATATTTTTTAAATTGTTATTATTACTTTGAGTAGTGCTTGGAACTTGTCATCATGCCTTTTGGCAAAAGTATACCATACTGAGATCAAAATTAAAATTTTTCAGAAAAAGGGAGAAGGGACAGCAAAGCAGGATGCTGTAGTCTTTTCCTCCAATACATGGGCCACTCCCAACCACTGTCCCCACCATCCCTAAGACCATCTTCTTGTAAAGGAACAAAGCAGAGAGGCTGGGATCAGACAACCAAGCACCAGATGCGGTAGTTGCAGACCATCGTCAGTCTGAGCAGGGCTCTGCCCTGGGAGCCGCCGGAGGGGATGCTCACTCCCGGAAGAGCGGACTCAGAGGTGCCACAGGGCCCCCTTGGCCCTGATGCTCCCTCCGCGGCTCTCCCAGAGACAGGGCCACCTGCATCTCTGCACCTGCAGGCCAAGTGTGAGGGCACCCCCCCTCCCCGCCCCAGGTGTTGGACCACAGTCTTCTGCAAACAAACCAAGACCTAGCTCCTAGATGAGGAAAAGGACAGCAGCATGGAGCACGGTGCTAACAAGGTCAGGGCTGCATCTTCAGTCGGTTAACGCTCCAACTAGCTTTGCCAGAATCGCAGACTCTTCCACAGACCCCACCGGCCTTTCGGCAGATGTGAACAGGATAACCTATTACCATTGCCAGAAAGACCCTTGGGAGCTCAGGCTCCGGATCACCACACCTAAAGGGCAGTAGATCCCTGACAGTGTGATGCCTGCCTCTGCCCTCCGACAGGATGGAACAGCTAACCATCTGCCCACTTTGCCCCAATCCCCTTGCTCTGGATTTCTTGAATACTTGCTACATATAAGGAGCTATGCTACAGAATCAAGTAAGACAAAGTGAATAGAAAAGAGGAGAGGGGAGGAGAGGGGAGGAAGAGTCAATGGGAAGAGAAGAGGGAGGGAGGCCAAGAACAGGGAGAGAAAGAAAGTTTACGCTCTGCTGTATCCCAATTACTGTGACTTTGTTAACATATATTATCTCACTTCATCCTTGCACCAGCCTTGTGGGTAAAAAGTGTTCTACCCATTTACACATGAGAGTAAGAGGCTCAGATAACTAGAGCCTGAGAAGAAGAGAATGATGAGCATACACTAAACTTTCAATGGCCATTCTCCTCCTGTTGGGACTTGAAGTGCTGATGGAGGGTGGACCACACCGTGAGCTGGAGTCCAAAGCCCCGGCTTGCAGGCTGCTCTCTGGGATGATCTGGGTGATCCTGGACAAGCCACAGGATGACCCGGCTTCTGTCCGTGGTGTGTAAACAGTGGGTTGGACCATCAGATGAAAGGCCTGCAGAGGATTTCCCTAAGCCATTGAGATGTGTTGGATTAAAGGGAATCGGACCGCCGTAAGCAGAGGTTCAGGGCATCCCGCATCCCCGAGTGGCCTGTCACCTTGTACCTCTGCCACTTCCCACCTTGGCTATCTCCCTGAAGCCATTTACGTCTGCCACCTCTGTGCAGTCTAAATCTTTCCAGATCCCACAGGTTAGCAGGCTAACTCCAAATAACTGGGGGTTTCCCCAATATTTGTACCACAAGTTCAACTGCAGCTTTCAGATCTTGAAACACTGGCTTTATTCTGAATGGAGCACCTGAAATAATTTAATGCCCAGGTCCTTCCAAAGACATAATTCCCTGTGCTAACCCAACGACTATTCAACTTTTGAAGGGGCGTATAAATCGGCCCAACTCTTTCTAACCAACATCAAGACATAAGGTTAGATGAAAGAAAGGGTTTGAACAAAGGTGGGTATTTTTGATCTCAAGTTATGAAACTGGCCCAGAACTACGCCCCCTGGGTGTTGCACACCGGCTTTCTGTGGATCTTGAAGGAATTCTGAGCACGGTAAGAATGCTGCATTCCATCAGATGAGTTGGGTCTATGGCACTCGTTGATGAGCATGGAGGTTTCCACGTGGATACTCTGGAACTGTTATGCAGGGTGACTATGTAAACAGAGAGAAAGAAGTCAGTTCTCAGAACCACCTGCACATTTCCTCTCCCCTTTCCTCGCTTCCCCTTCGAGAAATGAGAGAGATTTCTCACTGTGGAGAGACGCATCAGCAGAGTCAAGGCGCCATCTCTGAGGGCATCCCAGCCAACACCTCCCCCTCCATGCCAACCGCACAGTCGGGCACGCCCTCACCTGCCAGGATTCCGGTCCAGAGGGGGCCTCCAGCTGGAAGGGTGACTACAGGAGACAGACGCCTGTCCTGTCCCTCCAGATGCCTGGCACCTGCCTGCCACACGTGGAGCTGTCCCAGCCGGGACAGCTTTGTGTTTGCGTTTCGACTAGTGTTCGATGTGGCTGAGAGATGCAGATGAGGGCACCTAGCACTGCAAAGAACTGAAGGCCTTTTTCTTAAACTTGGGGCTTGGGGAGAAATGGCAGGACACAAACGGACGGCAGTGCACAGGACCTGGGATACGTGGTGACTGCCAGTCACGCCCCCCACCGCCAGACAGAGAAAGGGCTCGGCGGAGGCAGCCCGCCGTTTCCTCGTCAGGCAAGGAGGAAGGCGGGTCACATCAGCTGTCACCCTAAAACACTAAGTGCTTTAAGAAGGAGGGAAGGGACTTCCCTGGTGGCACCGTGGTTAAGAATCCACCTGCCAATGCAGGGCACATGTGTTGGAGCCCTGGTCCGGGGAGATCCCACATACCGCGGAGCAGCTAAGCCCGTGCGCCACAACTACTGAGCCTGCGTGCCACAACTACTGAAGCCCACGCACCTAGAGCCCGTGCTCCGTAACAAGAGAAGCCACCACAATGAGAAGACTGTGCACTGCAACGAAGAGTAGCCCCTGCTCGCCGCAACTAGAGAAAGCCCGCGTGCAGCAACGAAGACCCAACGCAGCCAAAAATAAATAAATAAAATCAATTAATTAATTTTTTTAAAAAAGGAGAAGAAAAAATGAAGTGCTGGTCACTTTTGTGGACCATGATACACAGTGCTGACAGGAAGCGGAGCCCCAGAGGCCGGGCGGCCCAGTGGCCGGGTGGCCGAGGTGAACACTTGCACCCTAGCACTACAGACAAGGTTCTTGGGCTTGAACTGCCAAGCCCCTCCGTCCCACAGACACTCCATCTCTCTCCAGTTCTCAGACAGCTTTCTGCTCCCTCCACTTAGCTTTGTCCCTAAGACAGGCACACAGCATGGAGGCCCTGGGCACCCTCGCCCAGGCAGTTTGATTCCCTGAAAGAGATGGCCACGCAGTGACCTGATTTCAGGGGAGCGGTGGTCTTTGAGAAAGAAAATATTTAAACAATAACCGTGCTGGATGTGTGCTGCAGTTAAAAGGTGAGGAATGTTTTTGAAATCTGAAAAAAGAAACCCTTAGCATACATTGACTGAATTGTACAGTGCCAAGTACATGCATGAAACCAAAAGGAAGTGTGAAAATCCAGAGGTCTGCCACTGGTGTCAAATGCCTAGATGTTTGGCCATCCAATGGACCAAATTGCTTAATTTTTATCTGACCATTTGATATCCTTAAAATAAAGCATAAAAGAAATAATAGGAAAATTACATATTCCATTGTTAAATTATTTTTTTCCTCATTGATTTATTCGGTATAAACTTAGAGCAGGGATGTGTCATGGTAAAGTTCTGGAAATTTTAGTTTTTTTTGTTTTCTGACAAACAAACTTGTGGGGGAAAAAAATTCAAAATTTTCTTTACTCAAGAAGATACATATTAACTTTCTATGTGAAAGTTAATATTAAGCTCAAATACAAAAGATGCATCTCTTGTGTCCCCCCCAAAATTTCCAGATAAGGGAACAGAGAATTGACACTGTCTCTCAACATGCTTTAAAATCATCATGTGATATGTTAGCAATAAAAATGACTTATTTGGCAAAATGTGCAAAATGTGTACTGAAGGTCAAATAAAGGGAAAGTAGAGACCCTTATCGTTATGAAATAGTGTTTTGTGTAGCCCTTTGTTACCCAACACCTTCATAGTTAATCTATGTTCATAAAACAAACACGTGATTGGCATCAAAAAAGACGTTAAAAGAATTTCAGTGGCCACAAAGACAATTCAAAACTTTCCAGGACCTAAGAATATGCGGCATTTGTTAATGACAAACCATCATCCCTAACTTAATTTCCACGCTGTTGTTATCACAATGTCTCTATCAAACATTTAGGCAAATCAAAATCATTTTGTGCATTTAAATTTCTGATCTAAGACAGAAAATTACTGAAGAGTGTGGATTCGTTTAAATGGAAGGAAAAGTGAAGTTTTAATGATCAATTATAATGTTCCTCAAATTTTTCACCAAAAATATTTTTTTAATCAACAAGTATGTGTTTATCAAATTTAAAAAATCCATCTTGGGACTTCCCTGGTGGTCCAGTGGGTACGACTCTGTGCTCCCAATGCAATGGGCCCGGGTTCCATCCCTGGTCAGGGAACTAGATCCCTCATGCCACAACTAAGACCTAGCACAGCCTAAATAAATAAATAAATTCATCTTGTCAGGACTCAATGCTTTCACTGCCAAGTGCCTGGGCTCCATCTCTAGTCGGGGAACTAAGATCCTGCAAGCCACATGGTGTGGCCAAAATAATAATATCAATAATAATAATAATAAATCCATTTTGTCCTCTTATTCCTCTCCAGAATTGTGATCTTATATTCCATTCTGTCCTGGGAGCACAGCAGTTGCCATAAGTTTTCTTCAAGATCAAGGTGTATCCTAGTCTGATTTCACTCAGTTTTTGGCCAGAGGAGATCTGCTTGCTTTACAGAGGATAACCCAGGATGAACAACCCCTAGTACCCACAGACCCTTCTTTTTTTTGTAAAGTGCTTCCTGCCTGGTTCCCATAACCAGGGCTCCCCCTCAGCACTCTGGAAGGATGGAAGTAAAAACAGAAGAACCAGAGGCCAGTGTCTTACGTCAGTTGCTGTGCACCTGCTAATGAGGCTGACATGTTTGGATGTAGTCACCCAATTTGCATTTGTCACCCGAGTGCGACATCAGCAGTGTGAATATTGAGAAGGACAGATGTGCCCCAGCAGTTCTGCCACCTCAGACAGCCCGCTGTGCTTCCACCACCCAGAAGGCCGCCAGCCCCGGGGATACCTTCCCACCTTGGAGGAGCACCACCAGGCACAGCAGAAGAAGAGAGAGACACGTGTCCTTTCTCAAGGCCCTGGGGTCCTGACAAATGGATGGGGGACAAAGTGACGGCTGCCCGATTACATGCTGAAGTCAAGGTCTTTGGGGATTGTCGGTTGCCTTTTAAGTATGAGGTCCCTCATCGTTTCTACTGCCCCACCCACCCTTCCTGCATTCTTGAGAGAGGCAAAGATTTGACCAGATTTGACTCTTTTCTGAGTTGGTGTGTGCTGCTCACCAGGGCTACCAAATTCTCATTCCTCATCTTTCGTTTCTTCCAAATCACTGAAAAAAATACTAGACTAAGAAGAGTTTAGCGTAACTGGTGTTATTTCCTAGTAGATGGAAATCGCACTGGTATCCTATCTGATTTTCTCCATGAGTGTATTTTCATTATAAGAAGAGAATTTTACAATAGACTGAATCAGAATTCCTAATCTATAACATTTTTTTTAATAAATTTATTTATTTTTTTAATTTATATTTGGCTGTGTTGGATCTTCGTTCCTGCACACAGGCTTTCTCTAGTTGTGGCGAGCAGGGGCTACTCTTCGCTGTGGTGCGCCAGCATCTTATTGCGGTGGCTTCTCTTGTTGTGAAGCATGGCCTGTAGGCACGCGGGCTTCAGTAGTTGTGGCACACGGGCTCAGTAGTTGTGGCTCGCGCTCTCTAGAGCGCAGGCTCCATAGTTGTGGTGCACGGGCTTAGTTGCTCCAGGGCATGTGGGATCTTCCCAGACCAGGGCTCGAACCTGTGTCCCCTGTATTGGCGGGTGGATTCTCAACCACTGCGCCACCAGGGAAGCCCTATAGTATTTTTTATGCAACCTCGTGGTTTAAGGCAGGGGTCAGCAAACTTTCTGTAAAGGACCAATAATAACTTGTAAGTCTTCATGTGTCTCCTACAACCCCTCAACTCTGCTGCCATAGAGAGAAAGCAGCCACAGGCAGCACGTAAATGAGTGGCCAGTCGTGGTTGTGGCCATGGCCATGGCAATGGCCAGTAAAACTTTATTTACAGAAACGGGCTAGCTATGTCCCAAAGGCTGGAGTTTGTTGATTTCTGGTTTTGGAAAAGAAGATCACTCAGAAGCTAAATACACAGAGTTCAGAATGTTGTCCTGGTTTGGAGAAACAAACAACATGCCACATGAAAGCAGAAAGGCAGGGGTGTAAAATCTCTTGACCTGCGCTCAGCTCCTTCTCTCACAGCTGAATGACCTTAGGAAAGGCACTCAACTTTTCTGAGCTTGTAAAAGGAGAATACAGCCTTCTCTCAGGCACCTGCTTGCTGTCAGGATTAAATGGCATGATGCATTCCAAGCCTGGTGCAGGGTAGTAAACAGTTAACACACAGCAAAATGTTTGTCCCTCCAAACTCTATGTGAGATTTGTCACTGCTTCCACACTTGTATCTTGAAACCGTTCACTCCCCACACTCTCCTGAGTCCCCCCCTCCTTCTCTGACCATTCCACATCCATTTATTTATTCTTCTCTTCTGGACAATTATCTATTGGTATTCTTGAGAAGGAGGAGGAGGAGGAGAAGGAGGAGGAGGAGGAGGAGAAGGAGTAGGAGTAGGAGGAGGAGGAGGAGGAGGAGGAGGAGAAGAAGAAGAAGAAGAAGAAGAAGAAGAAGAAGAAGAAGGAGGAGGAGGAGGAGGAGGAGGAGGAGGAGGAGGAGGAGGAGGAGGAGAAGAAGAAGAAGAAGAAGAAGAAGAAGAAGAAGGAGGAGGAGGAGGAGGAGGAGGAGGAGGAGGAGGAGGAGGAGGAGGAGGAGGAGGAGGAGGAGAAGAAGAAGAAGAAGAGGAAGAACAAGAAGAAGAACAAGAAGAAGAAGGGAAGGAGGAGGGGGAGAGGGTGGGGGAGGATGGAGAGGAGAAGAGGAAGGAGAAGAATGAGGAGAAGATGGAGGGGGAGGAGGGATAGGGAGAGTAGAAAGAGAAAGAAAAGTAACATCTATTCTCAAATGCCTTCAGTTCAAAATAATTTTCATGCCACAGTGGTTATTCTGGACTCCTTCAATACAGACTCATACTTTCAACCACTACCACTAATATGATGATGCCCAAATGGGTCCTCTCTCAGCTCCAACCCATCTTAAAGCAGTCCCACCAACATCTCACCTCCTCTTACCTTCTCCTCCCGGACATCCAGTAACAGCCAGCACCAAAGTCCACAGCCACACTGACCACCCAGAGTCCCACTCTTGCACATTTCATTCCTGTTACAGCGTCACAATCCCCAGAAGCCACACTTCCTACTCCCCACACCCAAACCTTTGCCAAATCCTGTAGATTCTACCCCCAAAACCTCATCCTGCACTTCCCCCCTCCCCTCTTATTTCAGTTCTTCAGTCTTTGCCAGGCACTGAAGGTCCTTCTGACCAGACTTCGGTCCATCATTCCAGCTTCAGTGTCTCTGCTCTTCTGCTTAAAACTGATTCTGATGCCAAACCAGGCTATTTTGTTTAAAAATACAAGCTTTCTGAGATTGATCAAGATGGCAGGGTGGAGGACGTGGAACTCACCTCCCCCTACAAACACATCAAAAATACATCTACATGTGGAACGATTCTCACTGAAAACTAACTGGAAACTGGCAGAAAGACTCCTGTACAACCAAGGCTGTAACAAAGGTCCCCTGAATCAGGTAGGATGGGACCAGAAGCCATCAGGTCAGGACCTGTTCCCCTGGGAGGGGACTCAAAGGGAGATGACATGGGGTGAGGGGGAGTGGAGATCTGTCCTGGGGAGCGAGAGCCACATATTGGGACCCCCAGCCCTGGGGTCCAACACAGGGAAGACGAGCCCCCTTGGCTGGTTGGAGGGTCAGTGGGACCAACAGGAGGGCTGTGGAAGCCTGGACTCCACCACTGAGGAGCACCAGCACTCACATCACCGCTCCACACTGCAGAGAAGGCTGCCATGACCCGGCGAGAGCTTGGGCGAGGGATGCAGAGGCCATTTGGACCCGGGGCGGCACCTGAGCACAGCGAGGGCGGCCATTGCTGTACTTAGGCAGGCGGTGCATCAGAGGTGGTCCCGACCACTGATCTCCGCTGGACCCCGACTGCCCAGGCCCACGGGGGCCCCGTCTGCCCTGCAGGTTCCAGAGTCAGGTGGGGGACGCAGAGGCTGGGGAGGGTAATCAGCTCTGAGAGACAAAGGAGACAGATGTCGCCGGGGCTACCGTTGCTGCCGCTTGACAAGCAGAGCATCTGAAGCAGCCTGGACCTCTGCCTGTGGCCAGCCCACCGCAGCCCTCACCTTACATGTCAGAAATGTATTTGATGAAATTATGGCTGAAAATGTCTCAAACATGAAGAAGGAAACAGATATCCAGGTACAGGAAGCACAGAGGTTCCCAAATAAGATGAACCCAAACAGACCCACACCAAGACATATCATAATTAAAATGGCAAAAATTAAAGAGAATTCTAAAGGCAGCAGGAGAAAAACAAAGAGTCATATGCGAGAGAACCCCCATAAGGCAATCAGCTGCTTTCTCTGCAGAAACTTGGCAGACCAGAGGGAGTCAGGATATATTCAAAGTACTGAAAGGGAAAAACCTGCAACTTAGGATACTCTACCCAGCAAGATTATGATTTCAAATCGAAAGAGAAAGAACTAAGAGAAGCAAAAACTAAAAGAGTTTATCAATACTAAACCTACCCTAAAATAAATGTCAAAGTGTCTTCTCTAACTGGAAAAGAAAAGGCTGTAAGAAGAAGTAAGAATCTATAAGAAAGGAAAAATTCCACTAGAAAAGGCAAATATATAGTAAGGGCTGAGGATCAACCACTTAAAAAAGCTAGTACAAAGATTTAAAGACCAAAAAAATTGTAAAAGAAACTATAACTACAGTAAACAGTGAAGAGATAAACATGAAGATGTAAAACATGGCATCTAAAACACAAAATGTGGGAGAAGGGAATTAAAAAAGGTAGATCTTTTAGAATGTGTTTGAACTTAGATGTCTATCAGTTTTTATAAAGTAGATATAGTTGTAGGTCAACGTATATGAATGGCACGGTAACCACAAATCAAAAACCTACAATAGATATACAAAAAGAAGAAAGAAAGGAACACAGGCATAGTACCAAAGAAAATCATCAAACCACAAAGGAAAACACAGACAATCTGAACAGACTGACCACTAGAAGTTAAATTGAATTTTTAAATTAAAAAATCCTAGCAACAAAAGCCCAAGACCAGATGGCTTCACAGGGGAATTCTACCGAAAATTCCACCAAGAAAAGCTAATACCTATACTCCTGGGACCTACTGCCTTTAGACAGCTGGGGAGTGGGCGGCCCTGACCCAGACATCAGTAAATGCAGGGACAACTGCAGAGATGCCCCTGCTGCCTTCCTGGGAGGGCCCGGCATGAGGAAGCAGTCAGTGCAGGCTGCAGGGTGCTGTGGAGAACCCCAGAACACTTGTGCTTTACTCATTTTCCCAGCAGCAAGTAGAGAAACTCTGCAAGGAGGCCCAGGCATAGGCCCTGGAACCCTCATCAGATGCCATCAGGGAGAAGTCTTTGTCAGAGAAACCCAAAGGCAGTTTTCTTTCTAGGTAGGTTTTCACTGGATGGAAACATTTGATTGGGAAAAAAATAGTTCTCTCTTAGAAGAACTTTCTGAAGAGAACAGAGCCTGTCCCAGATGCCTATGTCTTGACTCCCTTCTCTGGAGCCCTGATCCACCTTGTGGCCATGAGCACAGTCTTCTATTTGATCAACTTCCTTGGTGTTGAAACCTGCCCTGTAAAAATTAAAAGGGGACCGAGAGGAGAAGCTTGGGTGATCTGGGTGAGACCTCGCACGTTATTTCTTCCATTGGAACAAATTTTGCCTGTAATTCCAGAATTTTACAAATGAAAGAACTCTCTGTGGTTTTTCCTCAAAGTAGCCAGGAAAGAAGCTGAAGGATTTGAATGGTCTTCCTTCTAATTCTTTCCCTTTATGGTAAAATATTTGATGAAAAACCTTAAGGCAAGACAACTGTCAACTGTCATAGTCTCAGAGAAGCCACCATTCTCTTGGTTGGCACAGGAAACCAACCTGCTGAAGCTCCCAGCAGTGACCTGGAGCATAATTAAAGCAGGAGCACTGCCTGAGGACATATGTCTATGGTTTTGTCCACAAGTGAAGAGAAGTAATGAGATGGGTAACCAACAATCTCAATTCCCACAAACAATCCAGTTTCTTCTTGCTTATCAATGAAATCGCATGACATAAAAGATGATCTATTTGATCACGGCTTCATTCGCTCGGTCCACCTGGGAAAACACAAGCTTCCTATCCAATGATGCCATAACACATACCCTATTCTAAAAAATCCCAGTTGGAATTAAGCAGAACAATTTTCCTGAATGCTCTCGGCTCCCTGATGCAATGAGTGCCTAGCCTCACAGTGAGAGCTTCCAGAACTCAAAGAATTCTGCATAATAAGAATTCACTTTTGGTACTAACACTGAGAGGTAAACCTGAAAAGAAGGAACCCAACCATTTCAAAAGCTCAAACGTTGCTCGGAAATATCGTCCTCAAACTTGGAATTGAGTGTGAAATGCTAAGGAAAGAGAAGATGTTGGCTGAGGATGAAGATTCTGAGCAGGTAGTTCTGCTCCTAGAGATGGAATTCCCAGCATTCCACATTCCCAGCATGCTTTCCATCCCTGGACCACCACGTGGCAGGTGTGAACACCTCCTGTATCTGATGCTGCCTAGGTGCGTGTGTATGTGTGTGTGTGTGTGTGTGTGTGTGTGTGTGTGTGTACTGCATATGTAAATTCTCCTCTTGTTTTGCGTTTCCGCTTAAGATGATAGGCTACATTTTGGCAACCTTGACTCCTGCAGGAGTGTAAAAAACTGTGTCCCCAGTTGGTGTCACAGGTAGCAATAATATGGCATGCCACTAAAACAGAAGCATGGGCCCTGAGGTAATCTCCTTCAACAACGCCCAAGGGATGGAAATGTGGCATTTCTTTACTGGGCATATGGCATTAGTACTCATGAGTAAACCTTAATGCTTTATTTGGAGATGTCAACGGATTTCCAGGCAACGTTTTCTCTTCAGCAATTGCTTGTTTATCGGAGATTCACTGAGAGCCAACAACCTGCTAGGAAAATGCACTTGGCCTGGGAAACACATACATTCAGGATGAAAAATTAATTCTGCCACTTTCCGATGCTACTACAGCACTAGATCTGACTAATACCCTTTGGGTTTCGATTTCATTTATTCTTGCTAATTTTCTAATTTCTAGGGGGAAAGCATGATAAACAAGTACAGAGCATCTAGTGGAGCTCACTGGTGATGCTTTGTTGAATTAAATGTGAATGAGTTGGGGGCTAAGGGTCACATTTTTCTATAAATCCCTACACATGGTCAAAAAAAGAATAGTCTAAAACTTTATGGGCAAAGCAACTGGAATAATCATTGAAGACATCTCATATTTACACTGTCTTCTCATGAGCAATTAGTGTTTAGGATGCAATAATGCTTACATCATATCTTTTTGCTAACTGAACGTTGTGATTTACAAAAAGGTATTTTAAACATATATAGGATATTTTCATAGGATTTTTTGGAATATCCTGTAGTTTATTTGTATGATGGTTGGGTTCTATTTGTTTGTTGGTTGGTTCAGAAAGGAAATGAAAGCCCAAGTATAATTTCCAGATTTTGTATTTGAGAGTAACTTTCTGAGTCATAGTGATTCCATTTTGTATCTTGACATGTTTCGTGATTTTTTTTTATAGATCAAAGAAGCAAAACTATTGGCAAACTTGTGTCCTCATTAAAACTGAGTTAGGATAGGGTTATACACATCATCAAAAAAATTTTTTCATTTAAGAGTCAAAGTGGACCATGGAGTGAAGCCAAACCCTTCCTTTCCTGGATCAGAGGTTCACACAAGCCAAGCAGCAGGAAGTCTTGGAATGCAAAGCTCCCAAGGCCCTTCAGGACCTGTTTTTGTTTTTTTTTTAATTCTGTGCTAGGACAACTGCTTCAAAATGTGAGACACAAAACCAAAAAATGATTTAGTATTTTCACCAGGGTTTCGATCAAACTGACAGGTGTCTAACCTCTATTTCCAAGCCCAAGTGGGCAATTTAAAATAAACTTCCATGAGTCTATTTGCATATGCTAACTTGCCCAGCCTGTTTTGTGAGCAGCATCTCATTTTAGCAGGTCTCAGGGAGCAACAGAATGGATGGAGCATAATTACAGACCCCCCTGGGTCCTGCCTCTCAACCTTGATTCCCATTCCTTCAGAAATACCCAACTGCGATTGTCTCTGGGGACTTTTGCTGTTGGCTTCTCTGGAAAATCAAGGCTGCTGGCTGGTAAATTTGAAAAATGCCAGCTTGTGGACTAACAGGAAGCTGAAGCAGAGATGTCTATTTTGCTCTTGAAGCTCAGAGAGTCTCTGAAATGTGTGTGGACCAGCTTAGTTTCACACACATTAGGAGATAATTCTTTCATCATCAACCATCAGGTAAGCTACCATAACTTGACAGATGCCAGTGAAGGAGCCTGGGGAACCAACAGAACTGACCATGGTCAAGCTACAGTTTAAACAGCTGGGTAGCAAGATTTCAATCTGGGGAGTGTTCTTATTGGTATTTGCTTAGGAGGGATGCAAAATTTTGTAACCTAGCACCATATACTTTTAAAACCTATTTCAAGGCTGATGAAGCCTAACATTTTACTTCTAATTACAAGGCTTTACGTCTTTAATGAGCAGAATAACTCTTCTTCAGCTTTGGTTATTTATTCACAGATATGAGTTCCTAAGTCATGGTCACTAAAGCATGAGTCCTTAACATTGCTCGATCAGTTATTCCCAAGGCCAAGTCCACATAGGATATGGCCCAACTCTGGACACTGTCCCCAATCCTCTAGATAGTCTCCATAATTAAATATTCAGTATCAAACATCCAAATCCATAGGTAGAAAAACATTCCTTGTAGAAAAAATTTTAAACGAAGTTCCCATACATTCCATTTGTGAACCCATGTCCATTATGCATGCGACACACTTATTATTGCTAGAAGGTACCACCTGTAAAATCAGATCGTTCACAGTAGCTAATATAACACATTTAATCACCTGAGCCTCTCGATGACAAACACAGGCTGAGACCCATTTTTCACAGTCATTTAAGATTGAAGTATTGTTAACTCTCGCGCACAAGCTCACAATTCTAATAATCCCCCCAAAACATCCAGCTGCCTCCTCATCTAAACCTTGGAAGTTTCCTCTCTCCGTCTCCAGGACTTCGTTAGGCATCGCCATCCTGTTTTGCACTCGTGTGTCTCCTTCTGCTTCCACTCTGCTTTATGAGCGCCATTCCACTGATCCTCACAAATGCCCCTTTTAACAGACTCCAACATTAGCGATGCATGATGAAGAATTATCATAAACAATCAACATTAAATACCTTCCTGTCAAAATAAGTGGAAAAGGACATTTTGCAGTGCAGGACTCCTGATTTTTATTGTTTATTCATGTACTCGCTAATTTGAAAAATTCTATAATCCACAATGGGTTCCCCTGTCGTTAAGGCTAATTAGCGGGATTCTACTGTACTAATAAATCAACATTACCCAAGCACAGTGTGTGGAGATGGGAGGCTAACCTATATCCCTGCCGATGAATTTTTAAAAATTAGATGGTGTTCACCACAGCAGTCCTGATTTTCACTGATAGGGTTTTGATGGAGATCCCGTTCTATAGCCAGGTTTTCATGCAGAGAGCATGCGTGTTTGTAATGATTGTGCATCCATTCTACGGCAGATGGAGATCTTTGCAGCGCCGCACGGCACGCGGGATCTTAGAAGTTCCCCGACCAAGGATTGAACCCGGCCCCCCTGCAGTGGACGCTCGAAGCCTTAGCCACCTGGACCACCAGGGAAGTCTCGATTGTGTACCCGTTCTAAATTTCACACACTCGGAGGGAGAAAGGGGCTCAGGGCAGGAAGGTCTCACATTGTCCAGCGCATTGATGTAGGAAAAAGAAACTTGTTCAAGGTCCAGTTTGAACGCAGGTGTTCTCACCCAAGCCCAGTCTCTTTCTCCTTCCACACAACAAACAGGCCACCCATGTGAAAAGCGTGCACACACGTCTCCAGCAAAGGGTTATTTTTCCCAAGACCTAAAATACCCACAGTCCTCCTGCCAGCCCATTCATTTCCCAGTCTTCCGAGCCCTACCATTCATGGTACCCATCCTGCTAAGCTTGCACTCTACCTGCCTGTCGACTGCTTAGCTGTGAACTTTGCGCTTCCTGTTTGGAGCACATTGTGTGTATTATCTTTTTCTCATGAGGACATTCAGCCAATTAAATTAGACTTATGGTCGGGATGTCCCTCAGTTCTCTGAAGGCATTTATCTGACCTGGGATCCATTGATTGAACAGTATACCCTTCTACCAACTTCACATCATCTTTTAATTATAATAGACGAAAATGGCT
This sequence comes from Delphinus delphis, assembly GCF_949987515.2. NCBI lineage: Eukaryota > Metazoa > Chordata > Mammalia > Artiodactyla > Delphinidae > Delphinus > Delphinus delphis. The sequence continues at coordinate 4,265,442 of NC_082694.2, read as the reverse complement.
TTCTTGGCCAGTCGGCACGATGGAAGGTCACATGGTCACTGACCCACAGCTGTTCCTCAGCTCTTTTCACAGCCTTGCTCTCTGGTTGGCCAGCAATGGCCCACAGCCCATCAGTGCAAATGCTTTTTGACTGTATAGTTATTTTACAATAAATAACATTCCCCAGTGGTCGTGGAAGACCTCGTATATTTCTCTGCCTCTTTACAAGGAGATGGGTGACAGAGGGAAGTTTCTAGATCCCAACAGAAGCAAATCATCCAATGTCACAGAGACAGGCAAGAGGCCGTTGGGTCTTCCTCTCCAGGGCATCTCTCCAGAAAGAGGGGAGACTTTTCCCTTTGAAATGGGAAGGGAGATGTTCTAGGTGATCTTCCAAAGCGCTTTTAAGTTCTGTGATTCTTTGATTCCCTCAGCAGTTGCTTTGAATTGTAATTTCTCCCAAGTTTTTGTGATCTTGTAACTGAAGGTACATTTATATGCATGAATGAATATTCAGCGTATCTATGAACAGTACATTGAAAAAAAATTGAGTATAATTTTAGTATCCCTATACTATACAAAGGGTACTCAGAATCTTAGTAATAAATACACTGGCATCCTTCACTACTCTGTAATCCAAGATGGAGAAACTGTCTGGTTTCTGTTAAGACCAGATGAATTAAGAAAGACTGTAAGATTGCATTTGGACAAGAACCCTGACGTTTGGCTGCTTTTTCAAATCTTGTGCAAATTTCTGTAGACTGCTGGATTGGTCTGAAGTGAGGGGTTAGCCTGTAAATATTATGGACCTTGACGTGCCTTTTCATCTGCTGTTTTTCCTATCAAATTATGAAATAAACTTGGAGGTGGCTCAGTTAAGTGAGAAAGTGTTGGGAGACACACCCCAAAGCCAAGTGGAAGGAAAGAATGATACAAAATGGGCCACGTTGGGTTTCAAATTAAGCATATCATAGTGGAAACGCTAAATATCCTATTTTATCATGGGGGAAATAGAAAATGTTTTTCCAACTGTTTAATATTGAGGAGGTCGGGACTGTATTTGCAGAAGGAAGTCTTTGATTTGAGAGAGGTTCTGATTAGTTCTAAAGTCTCATCTGAAATTTTAAAAGGTGACTTCTACAGAAGATCATGACTCTGTGTGTGTGTGTGTGTGTGTGTGCACACACGCAGGAGTGTATGGTCCACTGGGAAGATGGGCAACTTGATTGTTGTATTTATTCATCAAGCTTTTTCACATATCAATATTCCACTTTATAATGACTATTTTAGTAAACTGAAAATAGAAAACTAAATGGAAAAGAGAGAGTCCTTCAGTGTGCTTATAGTATGTTTTTAGACGTTATTATATTAGATGAATTTGACTGTAGACTTAGCCCTTATTTGCAGAAATAATGGCCAAGACTTTATTTTGGCAACGGAAATGTACTAAGTATACTATCCCAAACGTTTCTCTATGACTGCACTTCATCTGACTCTCTTCTAGCTTCATAAAATGACAACACATCATTCGATATCAATTATAAGTTGCACCCTTATAAACAACGTGATATGGAAAATGCCTGTCTTCTAAAGATGAACACATAGGTAAAGCAAACTGTCATGGTGCATAATCAGCAATGAATTTTCCCAAGTGATTCCTGCAAATTCCAAAAATTAGTATTGACTTCACCTGCTTCATGAACAACAACAGAAAGAGCAGACAGCTGGTTGTAGAGATTCGGGACATAATTACAATTAGTAATTGCTATGCTGTTTCTAAACAGGAAGTTCATGGGGAAGATCTTAGGATGCTCTGTTTAGTGACATGATTCTTTTCATCATTTTAAGCCGTGAAAAGAGTCATTGATGGATTGCCTCATGAAAACCAAAACTGTTCATCGTGTTGCCGGGAAAGGCATCACTTCTGCTCCAAATTTCCTGCAGAAGGGAGCAAAGACAAAGCATCGCAAATAGAAAACTGTGTGTACGAGTGTGCACAGGAGCCCGGATTTATAAGAGGTGAATATTTTTTAATTTCCTGAAGGTTTATCAATTCTAACTATTATATGGAACATATGCAATTCGACCCTGATTGTTACCATGCAGAAATATTATGAGTGAATCCTTAAGGCACCGTCTCTATCATTGTGCTCCTGTAAATATGGTTTGCCCATCGGTACATGATCCAGTGGAAGGCACCATGTTTCAGCAAGCTGAACTCAGGCAGCGGTCCTCAGCTAGGATCAGTTTTGCTCCCCATGGGACATCTGGCAATGTCTGGGAAGGTTTTTGTTTTTAATGACTGGGGGGGAGGAGAGTGGACACAGGCCTCTGAGTGGGTAGAGACAAGGGGTGCTGCTACGCATCCCACAATGCACAAAACAGCCCTCACAACAAGGAGTTATCTGGTCCAAAACGTCAAGGATGCCAAGTTTGAGAAACCGTGAATTAGGGTGAACAGGGACAGTTGCCAGTGTTTGGTCATTGATTTCTCTAGTGTCAAGAGTCTGAGTCTATCACCTGGTTGCTCAAAGATAGCATTCTAAACATGTCTCCTGTGAAAGAGCCTCGTGGAAACTCTGATGGCTCCTTGTCGTGGGGTGCAGCTGGATGGAAATTTGCCTGAAGCCGAAATCCCTTTTGTCTCTCCCTATTTATCATCACCATCATTACTTTTTTACTTTGGTTAGCAGATGTTTCTTTAGTGCTCTGACATCCTTTTTAATTTGCACATTTATTAATTTGGCTGGCGGAGAGGGGAGTTCTTTACCTGCTGAATCCTCCCTGTACCTTGGGGCTGGTGGCGTCGTACATAAAAAGTTGCTCTGGTCCACCATCCATCCCTAGGAAGCATTTTTAACCTATAGCATCTTTAAATGGGATCATTGGCTGACCAGTGCAATTTTAGCTTTTGCCCTATCTCCTGCTCCAAGTGAAAGCAACTGATTGCTCTGAAGTCCATTTACCCATCCTCTCTAGGGGGAATTGTTTGCATTCCCACATGCACCCTCACAACATCCCATTTATAGCTGTGACAAAGAAGTAAGCAATTAATCAGACATCTCTCCTAACGATACTGACCTGCCATCATTCAAATGCTTTAATTAAAATCACAGCATAGTATATGCCAGGAGTAACAGCCTAGCAATGTCTCCACCAAGCAGGAAGCTGCTCTCAGCCAGCCCTGAAGCAAACACATAATACGGATGTCCCTGGCACGAGACCTGTAATGAGAAGGAAAGCGCTTCTCCAGAGATGGTTTGTATGCTGCTGTTCAGCTACAAAAGGAGATTATGTCCATATCATGCTCACTCAGAAGCTGTAGCATAAAAGGATGCACCCAATAGAGTGCATTCTCTTTTTCTTTCCTTTTTTTTTTTTTATTTTTGGAAACTTACACAGAGGGGGAGGGGCCATATTATGCCCAGTAGTGTTAGGCTTAATTCACCTCTGCTGCTTCAAAAATAAAATGTCAGTGCAACTTCGAGATTTAAATGTTTTAAATATCAGTAAGCACAGAAAAAGCCGGATTATTTTTTCTTCCAATGTTAAGTCACCCTTGTGACAGGTTTTAGTTTCGTGATATTCATGCATGCTCCCCAATTGTTCTGCCTTTCATGTACACAGTCATACAAAGATTTTTAAATTGTAAGGATACATTGCATTTAGAGTTAGATTATTTTGGAGAGTTTGGAAAGATTGCCATCCACTTATTTTTACTACACGTACACATTTTTTTTCCCAAAGTCATATATAATTCCATTGTAACAGATCAGCATTCTTTGAAATAAACACAAAACCCATTAGTCTCTTCTCCAGGTACAGCACGCCCACAGTTAACAATTGCCTATACTGCCTATATTTTAACTGGTAATCTGGACTTATTAACAGGTAATATATAACGTGGGCAGATTACTTTTCAACATAAGCTAAGCTAAATGAAAATGCCTCTAATTGCTCCTGCCCTATGGTCATTGCCTTACACTCCCGAGTTTAAGTAGTATATGTTGTCCTTTGTTTCTAGCTAAAATTCTGTAACACATCCTCCATGCAAAGTATTTTATTATTTATTTATTTACTTATCTATTTTTTAAATTTTTTATTTTATACTGGGGTATAGTTGATTGACACTGTTGCGTTGGTTTCAGGTGTACAGCAAAGTGATTTACTTATACATCGTCACATATCTATTATTTTTCAGATTCTTTTCCCATATATGTTATCAGAGTCCTGAGTAGAGTTCCCTGTGCTATACAGTAGGTCCTTGCTGGTTGTCTATTTTATATGTAGTAGTGGGTTGGGACTAACATGCACAGTGTTTTCAGAGAGTTAGTCTTATCGGTAAATTTCCACTAGAGCAGCTAACGCTGCTCTTCCCGCAGTGCTAATGCTGGTCTCCCTGTCACCCAGGACTTCCAGTTGATTTTGAAAACACCATGTGCCTTTTTCTAAGACTCCAAATCCTGAATGTCTTTACTTGCGTTGCTCCCCCCAAGCTGCCCTCAGAACTTGTGACCTTTGTGGATTCTACTATAAAGTGCTTTCATGGCTTATCTTTCTTTCCACATGTGGCTCACAAACGTCTGGGGCATCTGTGGGAAGTTGCCTGCATCCTTCGGTGCCTCAGGAGGGGTCTCTGTATCCCTCTGCCCAGCCGCCTTCCCCTCTCGGGTCTCCGCGCTCCGGCCACTTCCGGAAGCCAGCGTCTTCTCACTTTGTTTATCCACGCTCCCCTCAGGGCACCGCATATGGCCGGCTTCCTTCTCCACTCAGCAGCCCATTACACTCTCTCTTTCTCATATCCTGCCCCCTTTCAAGTTTGTATCCTTTTTCCTTTGAAGGACACTGATCCTTCCCACAATGGTTTTCAAGTTGCAAATATGAAACTCAAAACCTTCCTTCATTTCCCTGCTCCCCACCCCTACTTCCCTTCTGTGTTTATTAAAATAATCTTTCTCTCTCTTTCCCTTTCTCCCTCTCTCTCTCTCTCTCTCTCTCTCCACACACACACACACACACACACACACACACACACACACACACACACACACACAAGTCTTAAGATGAGTTCAGGTTCAGAGAAAAAGACAGCTATCCTTTCATTACCTCACCTGGTTTGCCATGGAAGACAGGGGCAATCTCCAGGGCAGACCTGGATCCAGGAGACAGTAGCCAGGTATAATTTAATTATTTTTAAAGGAATTCAGAAAGTCGTAACGACTGCCGGACACAAAGAAAGCATTTCTTTAACCAAAGTTTGATTTTTCTCTCACCCTCTTCATTATTTCCTCCTGATTCTCTTTAGCCCAATCTGCTTCCTAAATGTTATGTAGAGTGTAGGTGTATTGGTCAGGATTCTCCAGAGAAATGCATCCACCAGGATGTATATATAGAGAGAGAGAGAGATTTATTTTAAGGAATTGGCTTATGATTGTGGAGGTTGGGTAAATCCAAAATCTTCAGGGTGCAGCAGGGCTGGGGAACTGGAGACCCGGGAAAGACCTGCAGTCCAAATCCAAAGAAAATCTGCTGGCAGAATTCCTTCTTGCTCAGAAGTCAGACTATGTTCTATGAAAGCCTTCCATGGATTTGGTGAGGCCCACCGACAATGACGGAGGGTAATCTGCTTTACTCAAAGTCCTCTGATTTAAATGTTAATCTCATCCAAAAAGCACCCTCACAAAAGCAACTATACTCCAATAAAAATTAATTTTTAAAAAAAGGAAAAAAGAAAACCAAGGAACATAACATGAATTTTTACGACATTGGAAAAATAAAAACCCTCACAGAAACATCCAGAATAATGTTTGATCGAATATCTGGACACCATGGCCCAGCCACGTTGACATAAAATTAACCATAGGGATTCCCAAATCACATTCTATGGAACACTAGTTCTCTGCATTAGACCCTGGATTAAACTGATTCTTGGGTATTTCTTTTTATTATTAAAGGGAAGAAAAATAGTATTACTATGTATTGAACACCTCCTAGATGTCAAGTGCTCAACGTTCACTATCTTACTTAATTCTTACAACAACTTTATGAAAGAGGCATCATTATCAGAATACTTGATGCGACGAACCTCTTATAGAAAATAAAATATTAATTTAGAAATATTAGTTTTTCAACCTCCCACTTTATGGAAAAAAGAGATTCAAACTCTTCATCAACATCTTCCCCATCATTAGACCAGCCACTTTTGAATCATCTAAATCAGTCTGGCTGTCACATCACCTCTATTTACATCTAATTTGTTTGAGCTACAGCATTTTTAACCCTTTATCCAAAGACACAGAATATTAGAACAGTTATTTATTTCATCTATCCCACAAAAGTACATTTCCCTTAGATTTCATAAAATATGATTTGAAAATTTTTAAGCTAAAGAGGTAACAGAAAGTCCTCAGCTTACTCCTATAAGCACCAAAGCCAAAACTGATCGAAGAAGTTTCAGGGTATGAAGTTTTCCCTAAATGGGATTTGGATGAAAAAAAAAAGTGATTGAGAGAGCACCCAGCTGGGGAAAAACAAAAAGGGCAAAGAGTCAAATATAAGGCAACTGGTTTTTTGTTTTTTTTTTTTTTAAATGACAATTTGGTGGTGATGGGGAGGGCGGAGGGAGTTTGCCTTATATTCCGAAACCTAAGGTGACAGATTCCAGGAAAGTCACATAGCAACTTGGCTGAGACTGGGTCAACACACCCTTTAACCTTGAGAGTCACCAGAGGTAGAGCACTGCCCATACTTTCCAAGGCAGGAGCAGGGAAAGCAGGAAGAAAAACAAGAGAAACCATTGATGAAGGAGAGGGACAGACGAAAAAATCACAGCAAAGTCCCCTAATATTAAGGAGGGTAAATGACAGATTCTTCAAGGTCAAGGGCATATCTGCCACTTCAAATTCTCCAGAGCAGAGTTCTACATACTAAGGCTGGAAGTCAAATCTGTCTCACTGCTTGTGTTATAAATAAAGTTTTATTGGAATATAGCCATGCCCATTCATTTATGTATTGTCTGTGGCTATTTTCCCTACAACAGCATAGTTGAGTAGCATAGTTGACCGAGACCATATGAGTCTCACAGCCTAAAATATTTACCATCTGGCCTTTTATGCAAGGTCAGCCAGCACACTAAGGGTGCCCATCTTTCTGGGAAGGTCCCCACCCTGTGCCTTCTCTACAGGTTCTTGTAAATACAGCTCTTATCCACTTGGCAATGAATTTTTTAAACATCTTGTTGACTTCTGTGGAGAAATACTTGCTTCTCCCCGTCTTAACCAGGATTACTACTGAGAAATTATCTTTAAATTGCTTGGATACCCTCAGAAGGAAAAGATTACATTCACCAAGATACAAACAGGTTTGACCTACAGGAGATTTTTTTAAGTCAAAACACGGTAATGTTCTGAAGAACCTGGAAGATAGCATAAATCCCTAGTTTAGAGTCAGGCAGCCCTGGCGTGAAGGAGCCACTGCCCAGGAGTGACATCTGGGACAAGATGCTCGTGCTTCTGAGCCCACTTCCTGGTCTGTAAAATGGTGCTAAGGATATCCCCTTTCTTGTATTTTTATGAGGATTTAAATGCCTGGCACAGAATAGAAATGTAACACATCACGTCGAACTGAGTGCTGATGAACAATGTGTAATTTCTCACCCTGTAGTTTTCTGGGTAGCTCTGCTGGTCTCACCTGAGTCCCCACGAGTCTCCTTGGTCACCTGCGGGGGGCTGAGGGCTGTGTCAGCCAGGACGCTGGGCCTGAGTCCAGGGCAGCCCAGCCTGGGCTCAGCCTCTGGGCTGGTGCGGCCTCCACTCCAGGTGGAAGAGGCAGGGAGGCCTGGCCATGTCCAGGCCCCCCCCCCCCGCTTGCTTAGGAGGGGGCTGAGGAAAGGCAGCTCTGTGTCTATCATACCGTGTCTGTGCTTGTTCCATGGCACCCTGGCCCCTTTCCACATGCCAGGAATGTTCTAACAGGCTAGCGTTATTCCTTTCCTGGGAATCAGACACGGTGCTCTGTCCACCCACTTAGTACGCATGGTTACCATGCTTTCACTACTCTCATCTTTCAGATTTTAGGAAAGTTAAATAGCTTGCCCGTGATTAGACAGGGAGGAGCAGGGCTTCAAACCCAGCAATCTAGCTCCAGAGCCTCTCCCGGCCCCACTGCAGCCTCTGCGGCCACTCATGTCCAACAGGCTCAGAGGGGGGTTGGCAAATGCCCCTGTGCCCAAGAGGTCATTGGCCAGGGGGCAACGATGGCTGCAGGCCCTGGGGGTCCAGCACAGCTGTGAGTGTGGAGGTCTGCTGGGGGTTTCCCCCTTCCTAACACTACCTTCAAGCCAAGAACTGGGCAAGTCAACAGCCTGGAAGATTCTTCTTCCCAAGCATTCCCAGGATGCCCGAGAGAAGCGTCCAACGGGTATGACCTAAACTGAAAATTGACTGTAACCGAGTTCCCTTCCAGAGAATGGGACCTCCAAGCCCCATAACCGTTTGCTATGGGCTTTCCCAGTTTTAGCAGTCTGGAAAGCCCTGGAAAGTCCCCCCGGGGAACCCCTCAGTCCTGGACAAACTGGGATGGTTGGTCACCCTGGTCACTGGTCCAGTCCACTCTCTGTCTAGGAGACTCAGAAAACATTTGGTCCCTAATTGAACAGCTAATGGAATGAGAAGAGACCCCCTATAGGCTGATTTTGCTCACCAGTGCATCTTCAGATCCTGGTATGGAATTTGGCATCAAATAGGAACTCAAAAAACTGCTTGTTGGGCTTCCCTGGTGGTGCAGTGGTTGAGAGTCCGCCTGCCGATGCAGGGGACACTGGTTCGTGCCCCGGTCTGGGAAGATACCACATGCCACGGAGCGGCTGGGCCCGTGAGCTGTGGCCACTGAGCCTGCGCGTCCGGAGCCTGTGCTCCACAGCGGGAGAGGCCACAGCAGTGAGAGGCTCGCATACCGAAAAAAAAAAAACAAAACTACTTGTCAAATAAATGAGTATGTGGATATATGAATCAATGAATCTAGCTCAGAACAGGTGGCCCCAATTTCTACTGCCCAAGAAAGTGGATAACACCAGGGAAACCCAGGAATAAGACATGGAGTTGGCCCAAGAATGTGCACCAAAGAACGTTTATGTCCTTCATTTCCTTCTAAAATGAGGAGGAATGGACAAAATGACCTGCTGATTCAAGTAACTCAGGTTTCACTCAAATAAGCAAGGTTTTCTAGAATCATATAAAGTCCTCTTGAAGTTACATTTAGTGAAATTCTAAGCCAACATTTTTATGAACCAAGAAAAATCACATTTTGCTCAATGGAGACACCTTAACTTAAACATTCTGGACTATTAGACTTCAGGGAAGAGACCAAATAAGTGAGCAGCTATTTTAGTCTCAATTAAAGCTATGAATAAGTCAAAGAGATTCTTAGCTAGAGATGAAGGGCAGAACTACAGACTGAATGTTTGTGTCCTCCCAAAATTCAAATGTGGAAGCCTGAATCCTCAAAGTACTGGTGTTTGGAGGTGGGACCTTTGGGAGGTGATTAGATCATGGGGTGGAGCCCTCATGAAGAGGATTAGCACCCTATGAAAGAGAGATCATCCCCTCTCTCCTATGTGAGGAGACAGGGAGAGGTGGCTGTCTGCAAACCAAAGAGAACACCCTCACCAGGAACCAAATAGACTGGTGCCTTGATCTTGGCCTTCAAGGGCTCCAGAACCATGAGAAATAAATTTCTGTTGTTTAAGCACCCCAGCCGGTGGTATTGTGTTTACAGAAACCCGAGCTGACTAAGACAGGCAGTGTAGTCCAGTGGTTAATGGCAAGTGTATTGAGGTAGAGTGAACTTGTACTTGAATTCTGGCTCTGCCACATTCTAGCTAAACACAGCATGTTTCCTCTAAGCCTGTGTTTTCTCATCTGCAAAATGGACATGGTACTGCCTGCCTTTCAGAGGAGCCATGGTGAGAATTTAACATGGTGCCTGTCCTGGTTAGCCTCAGGAGTCCAGGGGTAATTATCCACAGACTTGCTTTTGCCCTCAAAGCCTTCCCAGTTGGCATAAAATACAATATGTTTGACTCATATCAAAAGTACTTAGCTCCAGGCCTGACACACAGTGGATCTCCATTAAGCACCATGGTTTAACATACTGAAATTCTCCCAAAATTTACATTAACTTTTTTAAATGTGTACATTTCAAAACTGTTCTTAGCATATCAGTTCAAAAATTGATACTGAAGAAAGGTTCAAAAATGTGCAACATTGTCAGGCCCTGTGGGCACCAGGGCCTGTAAAATAAGGAGTAGATTCACTGATGTAGAGAACAGACTGTGGACATGGGACGGGAGAAGGCGGGGTGGGATGAATTGGGAGATTGGGATTGACGTATATACCCTACCGTGCGTAAAACAGATAGCCAGTGGGAACCTGCTGTGTAGCGCAGGGAGCTCAGCTCGGTGCTCTGTGGTGACGGAATGGGTAGGATGGTGAGGGGGTCCAAGAGGGAGGGGATATATGTATACATATAGCTGATTCACTTTCTGTTTCATACAGCAGAAACTAAGACAACATTGTAAAGCAACTATACCCCAATACCCAATTTAAAAAAAGGTATTTTGGAAAAAGGTAAAAATAACGCTGCCTTCGTTTACACGGTGCTAATGTCCTGTCAATGCTCATATTGGGCTCTCTGCGTGCTGGAACTGCTCAATGTTTAACATGGATTCACTCTTCCATATCTTCACACAGCTCAACTGTCATCCCCACTTTATGGAAAGGGAAACTGAGGTGCATGGGTCTCCCAGGAAGTAAACGGCAGAGCTAGGATTGGAGCACAGCCTGTCTGGCTCCAGACTCTATGCTCCTGACTCTGCTGAATGCATTCAGGATGGAAATCTTACCCCAGTGGTTACCCTGTTGGTTGTCTGTCCCGGGCTGGGAACCCACGTACAATAGGAGACTCTATGAAAGAAAAGAACTTCTATGGCACTCAGACTTTCTGACACCCTTTTTGGCCTCTCGGGGTCTTTTGCTTCTCTCCAAGTTCTCATCTGGGTTCCAGTATAGCTGAGGTTCTGGATAGATAGTCCAATTGTCTGGAAAAATGATCAACTCTTCCTCTTAAATATCAACATATTTTACCCAAAGGAGGTTTCAGAATATATCTTGCCTCTCTATAAGGCTGATCGTTTTTCTAATAACTGCTTGGTTTTTTTTTTCTTTTTCCAGTCACAGCTAGGGAGGACTTGAGCTCCACTCTAAGATAATAGGGATGGCTCAGTTTCTACTTTCATTAATATAATGATTCCATAACACAGTGACAAATAAAAGAACTCCCTTTTGTTCTACTCAAGGATGGTTTTACATAAAAATAGACCATAACTCAGAGTCTGTAATGTCTATGGAAAGGTTATACTCGTTACCATCCAAATAGGCTGAGCTAATAAAAATTATATTTGTTACAATCCAAATAGATTAACTGGCCTTAAGGGCTTAGCTATGTATTACACTTTTCAATTTTCTTATAATTAAATTAACATAAAATAGTCTTCAGAAATAAATGGCTGTTTCAGAAATAGTTAAGCTCTGTTTAACAAAAATAGCCATTCTATTTACACGTGCAGCTGCTCAGGTAGACCTAGGAGGTGGAAAGAGGCACTTCTCCGTGGAGTGGACTCATGCTTGGAGAGATTAGCAGAAAGATGCTCTCTCATGTGCCCTGCTGAGGCTATAGGCACCCCGGCTGGTGCTCAGGACAAACCCCGGATGAACGTCACCTGCGCCAACCTGCAGCCCTTCACTGGGTGCAGCCAGCCATCAGCCAGTGGGCATGATGGTGGGACATCAGCTCCTGAGCACGAGTTTCCTGCTGGTCTGGAAGCTCATTAACAAAGGTTCTGCTGCCATTTTCTCAACTTGTCTTCCCTTTTTTTTTTTGCAGAAGACTGACCTCTAGATATCTGCGTTCCTCCTAGAAATCCTGCTAGAATATTGCTTCCGTTTGTAAAATCCTTTATCCAGGACTCTGAGTGCCACTTTTTCACTCTGCCCCAGAAGTGCTCACAACATTAAACCAAGGGCGATGATTTACATCAGGGGTCCTGAACCCCCAGGCTGCGGACCAGTACCGGGACATAGCCTGTTAGGAACCTGGCCACGCAGCAGGAGGTGAGCAGCGGGGTAACCAGCAAAGCTTCATCTGCCGCTCCCCACCGCTCCCCACCGCTCCCCCTCGCTCCCTCTCGCTCCCCACCGCTCCCCACTGCTCCCCATCACTCCCCAACACTCCCCACCGCTTCCTATCGCTCCCCACCACTCCCCATTGCTCCCCATCGCTCCCCACCAGTCCCCACTGCTCCCCATCGCTCCCCATTGCTCCCCATCGCTCCCCATTGCTCCCCACCGCTCCCTACCACTCCTCATCACTCCCCACTGCTCCCCACCCCTCCCCACCACTTCCCATCACTCCCCACCGCTCCCCATCACTCCCCATCTCTCCCCATTGCTCCCTGCTGTTCCCCATCGCTCCCCACTGCTCCCCACCACCCCCCACTGCTCCCCACCGCTCCCCACCACTCCTCAACACTCCCCATTGCTCCCCATCGCTCCCCACCACTTCCCACAGCTCCCCATCGCTCTCCATCGCTCCCCACTGCTCCCCATCGCTCCCCATCGCTCCCCATCGCTCCCCACCGCTCCCCACCACTCCTCACCACTCCCCATTGCTCCTCATTACTCCCCACCGCTCCCCACTGCTCCCCATCGCTCCCCACTGCTCCCCATCACTCCCCATCACTCCCCACTGCTCCCCACTGCTCCCCATCGCTCCCCATCGCTCCCCATTGCTCCCCACCGCTCCCCACCACTCCTCATCACTCCCCACTGCTCCCCATCACTCCCCATCTCTCCCCATCACTCCCCACCGCTCCCCAAGGCCCCCCACCGCTACCCATCACTCCCCATAGCTCCCCACCGCTCCCCATCACTCCCCACCGCTCCCCATCACTCCCCATCTCTCCCCATCATTCCCCACCGCTCCCCAAGGCCCCCCACCACTCCCCATCACTCCCCACCGCTCCCCACTGCTCCCCATCACTCCTCACCACTCCCCATCACTCCCCATCTCTCCCCATCGCTCCCTGCTGCTCCCCATCGCTCCCCACTGCTCCCCACCGCCCCCCACTGCTCCCCACCGCTCCCCATCACTCCCCATCGCTGGCATCACTGACTGAACCATCCCCCATCCAACCCCAGTCCATGGAAAAATTGTCTTCCACGAAACCAGTCCCCGGTGACAAAAAGGTTGGGGACCGCTGATTTACATCTCTCAGCTGAAAAGGTCTTGAACCAAGGAGTTGATGGCCCTAAACTGCTTGAATCCCTTCAGAGTTGGGATCCTCCCAAAGCTAATTAAGTTCAATGGGCCTTTTGTTTTATTCTATCAATGTCTTCAGGAGAGATAAAGAAATGGAACCAGTTAAGTAGCTGTTGTCCTTTGAAACAATCAGAAGCTGAGGTTTCTTGGTTCTAAATGTCAGGAGAGAGACAGCTCAACATAAGGAGGTGGGTGGTAATGTCAGATGGGTGCTCAGACACTGGGCGTGGGGCTGGGTGCCATGCCAGTTACAACCCTTCCTCGCTTGTCTCTTAGCCACACCTCCCCCTGAGTGTTAGGGGACCCTACCCAATTTAGAAGTGGGGAAACTGGTGGGAAACCGGTGACACGTCTGTAAAAGCCCTGAGTTAGAGTATTACTGAAAGCCTGAAGCAGGAAGCCCCCAATGGACAAATTTGTATAAAGCGTTCTGGGGGGACTCTGAACTGGACCAAACGGGAGCTGTCCATCCTGGAGGCTCTTGTTTGAGTTCAGTGGTCTGACGGCATCAGCAGGAAAATGCAATCTAACAGGACAAACGATGACAGAATGTAAACACTCACATCAGCAGCCCTTTCTATATCACTGTGATTGTCTCCTTAAAAGTAAAGAGAACTTAGAAAATGTCTTGATCATGTCGGGACAGACGCTGCAGGCTCCTTCGATCTCCGTAAGCCCCCTGACACTGCCCACCTTTGGGGCGACTGAGTCCCCGTTAGCACCTCTGCAAAAGACTAAGCATGAAAAATAAAGATGAGACTCAAATGAGTCAGTTTTGCTGCACATCAGTAGCTTTTGTCAAAGGTTGGATGAGGAAAGAGGTCAAAAGTAATGGTGCAATAAGAAAAATAAATCATCTGTGGGGCTCATCTATTTATGGTACCCCATTCCTCATCCTCGGGGACAAGCAAGACCTGGCCTTACACTTAAGAAGATTAAAAGCACTTTGAAGCAAAGTGCTCCAGTGAGGGGAGCAGGTGAGCAACGCTGTAATTTGCATTTTATAGCACCTCCCCTTTAGTGTGTATGGTAGTGAAGTTGTTCATCCTTGTTGCCCGGGGACGGGAAATGAGTGCAGTGAAACTTGCTTCCGAGCCTGAGTGCCGCCGGGTTTGGAGCTGTTTCTGAGGGACACCAACATGCAGAACAAATGCCTTTAGCACGCGTGCGCTTCCTACAAGGCGAGTTCAGAGTCATCCCCTAGAGAACTGGATCGGGGTGGCAGAGGATGGGCATGTGGTGGTCAGGCCAGGGGAGGACCCATGGGGAAGGCCACCACCCGCCCCGCAGGGAGGGACTCAGCAGGCACCTTGATCTTGGACCTGCAGCCTCCAAAACTAAGATAAGTGCATCTCTGCCGTTCAAGCCCCATCGGTGGGATTCTGTCACGGTGGCCGAGCTGACGGAACCAGAGGGCAAATGTCCAGGGGGATCGAGCACACAGTGGGCACTGGTCCTGGGCTGCCTCGCCGGCCACACACACGCAAACACGGCCAGTGCACACGGACACACACATGCAAACCTGCACACGTGCACACACCTCCCAAGCTCAGGCCAGCAGAAAGCACGTGAGACCATTTGGGCAGGGGTCATTCCTGCCAAACCGCTTCCTTTTTCTACACATGAGGCCAGGGTGACAGTGTCTTTGGCGAGTCTTAGAGAGAGAAATAGTTTGGTCACACGTAAGGAGAAGTGGCTCCTCCTCGTCCCGGTCTTAGTGTGTTCTGGCTGCTATAACAAAAATCCCATAAACCCAGTGGCTTATGAACAACACACACTTATTTTTGACTGTCCTGGAGGCTGGGAGTCCAAGATCCAGTGTCTGGTGAGAGCCTGCTTCCTGGTCCATAGACGGCCGTCTCCCCCTGTGTCCGCACTGGTGGAAGGGATGAGCCGGCTTGGCGGGGTCTCTTACAAGGGCACGGATGCCCCTCATGAAGGCTCTGCCCACCTGACCTCATCACCCGCCAGAGGCCCCATCTCCCAAGACATCACGCCAGTGATTCAGTTTCAGCATACGGACTTGGGGGACACACATTCAGACCATAGCAGAGCCGTGAGCAAGGAAGAGCCTCCGCCCCCATCCCTCCTAGTGGCCCTCTCACCACACCCCAGGGCTCTGGGACCACGGAGACCCCAGCTCTGTCCCAGAAACTCCCGCGGGCGCCTGGCGAGAGCCCCCCTTCCTGCTCCCACTCCCCCTTCTAGGCTCTTCTCCGCGCGCCGTGTGGTCCTTTCCACATACGCAGGGCTGGCTGACACCTCCTGGCCTACAGTGTATCGGTTCACCCCACTGATCAAACGCTAAATGACTCCTGCTTCCCTCAGCACTTTCTTTCTAAAGCCTATTTTGAACGGCAGCGGTAATTCTCGATTTCTCCGGAGACCAAGCTCTCCAGGGGCTCTCACGTCTCCTTCTCCTCCCCAGAGCTGAGGCCAGTGCGTCCATCCTGCCGTGTCCTGGAGAGTGTCCACCTGCTACAGCCCACGCCTAACAGGACATCAGGCCATGCTTAAAACAAACCATGTTGCAGCCTGCGTGGCAGGAAGACATTGACCTGCATATTAGGAAACCCTCAGAGCCCTCTATTTTAGCTCCTACGGCAGGATGAAATTCCTCCACACACAACGGGACATTTGTACCAGGAATCCCGGGCAAAAATCGAGTGTCAGAGATAAAAGGGCCTCGAGAGGATCTGGTCCAGGGATTGATAAGGAGGGACACACATCAAAATCAAGAATCAAAATCATCTGAAGAGGTTTTTCAAGGCATACAAGAGAATCTGATTCTCTAATGTGAGCTGAACTGTAAAGGAATTAAAATGTGACCAGTTGAGTCTGTATTTTGCTCTCACAGTTGGAGTGGACAGGGAGGGGGTTATTTTTATCATGGTCATTTTGTGCGAAGTTAAAAAGCCCAAGTCCTTCGTGAGTGACAGCTGCCCCTCTCACTTTTACTTTGGTGTATGAATTTCTCTACAGCCTCCTCATCTTCCACTAAGTAAAGGAGGTGGAATGTGGAAAGGTGTGAGGGCTCACATAGGAACAAAGGAAAGGCAAGGATGCTGAGGGTTTGATCTCTCCTCTCTCTGCTCTGAGAGGCCCTGTGACATTCCTCCTCCTGTCACTTCAGTCGCTCATTCATGTCATTTCTCTGCTTCCTTTGCTTGTCTCGTCTCGCAGATTTTTCCCCTTTAAAACTTCTTTGGGTCTCATTTCCCTCTCACCTTCCCAACCCCCTATTCAAATCCTCCTGGATATAAATGGAAATGAATTTATCATTTGTCTCTCACCTGGCACTTCCCAGTTTAGGAAGAGGATGCAAACTTCAGGGGACACACAGAGGCGGCTTTGTCCTCATCGCCCCGACACGCCTCCGTTCGGGTTCTCAAACCTCTGTAAACCTGAACGTCCTCCTTGGACGGCTTACAGAAATTCAGGTTCCCAGGCCTCCCCCAATAGAATCTGATTCTGTAAGTGCGAGTGAACTGAACTCTAGAAATCTCCTTGGGCGAGACGGGAATCAGCGCCCCACGACCTCCCAGGGCTTGGCTGGGGACTAGGTGAGTAACCACAGAAAGCACTAACAAGGGCTGGCACGGACTCAGCAGTGCCAACAGCTCAGGCTTGATCTATAGATCCTTCCATGAGGGGTCATACATCCAAGTGGATCCTTCATGAACCAAGCACTCTCTCACACACGGAGTGGGCATGCATTAAATTCAGATGATATCTATATTAATAACGAACATTTTATTTAGTACTCACGCTGTTCCAAGCATTTTACAGGTATTAACTCCTTTACTACTCACAATTATTTAATAGATAGGTTCCATCGTCAGTGGCATTTTACGGATAAGGAAATTGAGACACAGAGAAATTTTATAATTTACTCAAGGTTCACCAATGTACGAATTAATAAAGGAAAGCATATACGTATCTGAAGACCGCTCTAAGCTTTACGCTTAAACTCTGCTTAGCTGTGCCCCTCTGCTTCCAACAACCTCTAATCTGAATTTATTGGGGGGAATTTTGTTATTGCTTTGTTGTTGATGATGAAGGTAAGGGAATGCCAGAGAAGTCGCACTAATAATAAATCCATTAACTCTAAATGTTCAAGACTCTATTATCAGTGTTTTTATCAGGACGTACATGCATCTTTATACTAAAACAAGTTTCCCCAATAATACATAGCTTCCCTATATACTATGATGTATACTATTATGTTCTACTGTATTCTATTTTAGTCTAGTCTGGTTCATCAATTCAATTTAATTTTCTAACACAGATCATGACCAACAAAATTGATATCATGAGCCACAATTGGGTCACAATTAGCTGTTTGAAAACAACACTGCTTTATATGATAGGCTAACCTAATAAGGAGATTTTTCTTTCACTTTCAGATGCTGAAGTTCAGGATTATAAAGATGTTGTCACATGTATACACTTAAAAGTTTACAGAATTTTTTTTTTAATGAATGCTTTGTTGTTTGCCTGGAATGAAAGGGATTAACAGATTTCAGAGGTTTAGGCTCTGGGAACCCACTTCATTTTTCTCCAGTCATATAACACTATGTTTCCTTTCACTGGATGTGACCTTCTTAAACAGAACGCATTTTATAGTTAAAAAAAACAATTGAAGTCAGACATCAGATTGTGGTTCCATTTAAGTTCTGACTTGTGAAACCCAAATGCATCCCAAAATTTTGGAGACGAATGCAAGTTCTTTTTGTGAATTTCTAGTATTTTCTTTATATATCAACTATTATGCAATCAACTTCCTCAGCATATAAGATCCAAAACTCATGTTCTGATAATTCAGTGCGATACATTCTGTCGGAGGCAACGGTATGAACTGCAGATTTGCATCTTCCAATGCTTCAGAGAGCGAAAAGGGAAAACATCAAGGAATGAATTGAAATGCATTTTGGAATGGTGCACTCAGGAAGGTAAAAAAAAGAGCTAAGATATTAAAAAAGGATTATAAAAAGATAGGTTTGAAGCATTCCCTATTTACATATTCTGTTTATTTTTAAATCATGTCAGAGAAAAAGAAAACGATGCATATGCAATTGAATTGAAATGGTGTTTCCTGAAAATATTCAGATCTTAGTCATAGGAGTAAATGCTTCATGAAGGCCAAAGGGACACTAACAATTGTATCAAGGCAGAATTAAAAAGTTGTAGAAGCTAACTTTTAACAAGATTTATTGATATCAGTTTTCTGTCCCTCAAAAACTGTGAGTTCTCTTGCCTGTCCCCTTTCTAAAGCAAGACTGAGTCATCCTTCAACAAGCCATGCCAAGAAATGATTCTAAATATTTCAGGTTATCCAGAACAGTATTTGTATCTGGCACTGGGATGTACTTTGTCAGAGCAGTGTTTCTCAAGACAGTCAAATCTGTGCTCACTCCCTGAGGATCACAGTGCAGCAGATCCTTCCAGAAGCCTGTTATATGGGGGTGTGGAAGGGCTGGCAAGGATGTTAATATTGCAAAGAGATCATTGGTTTGCAGGTAGCTCATCAAGACTTTAGTCCAGTGATTCTCAAGCTTGAACAGGCATCAGGAACACCTGGAGGGCTGGTTAAGACATGGACCACTGAGCCCTCCCCCACAGTTCTGAGTCAGTGAGTGAGGCCAGAGAATTTTCACATCCGACAAGTTGCCAGGGGATGTTACTGCTGCTGCCGATCAGAACACACTTTGAGAACTGCTGCTCTAGTCCCGTGTTGTGGAATTAGCACACTTGAACTTAGTCCCAAGGTTAAAGTATGGAGCCTTCCTGATTTCCATAGAGATATCAGCTTCAGGCTGGTGAGCGAATTGACTGAAAGCCAAGAGCACCAATGAAAATGATCCACAAATGAAAACAGGAAGGTAGCCGTGAGAATGCTGCCCTGGCTCAGCTGGAATTTACAGAGGTTTAAACTCAGCCCAGGTTCTCGAGATGTTATCTTCCAAGAAAGGAAAGGAAAAGAAAGTTTTATCAGACCGAATGTCTATATAAATAAATGGAGCCGACCCCATTCTTCCTTTCACTAAATAGCTGACATCTCAGGACATCAGACAGAGGAAGGGAAAGTGAGGCCAGCCTGTGGGTTACAAGAGCAAAGCCTGTAATTAATCTGGAGGTAGAATAAGAAATTTGGAGCACAAATGCTGTGAAACACAGGGAATGTGAAAGAAAGAGAAAGAAAGAAAGAGAGAGAGAGAGAGAGAAAGAAAGAAAAAGAAAGAAAGAGAGGAAGGAAGGAAGGAAGAATGAAAGAAAGAAAGAAAGAAAGAAAGAAAGAAAGAAAGAAAGAAAGAAAGAAAGAAAGAAAGAGAAAGAAAGAAAGAAAGAAAGAAAGAAAGAAAAAGAAAGGAGGGAGGAAGGGAAGGAGAAAGAAAATGAAAAGTTAAGGCAAAAAAATTGAGAGAAGCCATGCTCTTGGTAACTGTCACTCTGAAATAGTGTATCTTCTGACTTCTGGGGCCAGAGACTGGCTACAGCAGGTCTAAATGTGATTCCATTTCCCACAATCCTGCAGGGTGGCTCCAGCAGAACAAAGATGTGGTTCTTTCCCTGCAGAGCGCAGGTGAGCCATCCGACACCGAGCCACTGCGAGTAGGGCCCCCGCCGATAGCTTTAAGAGGAAAGGTCTCGATTAAAATTCAAAGAAAAAAAATAAGCTGAGATGATTTAGAAAGCATTATGCATGTATTGAACAAACGCTGCTAAAGACACTTCAGCAAACTGTGTGTTTAAAAAGTAATAAATAGCTATTGTGCTTACTTCATAAACTTGTCAGACTGTCTTCATTTTATTTTTCTGAACAAACTGAATTTCCGTACTGCTCATCCCCAGCCAGTTAATAAATACATCACCCTAAAAAGTGCTGTGGTATTAAATTTACAGCAGATAAAATATGGATGAAGTCGCTGTGCTTCAGGTGCATCAAGAGTGATTTAATCTCTCACGCTCCCCTCAGAAGGAGTAAAAGATTACTAGGCTGCTTCACCCACCAGAGAGTGACCTTTGCTCCCGAGTAACAGCCACTCAGCAACTACCGCCAAATGAAGACGGAGAATAACATATAGATTTTGCCGTAAGAAAAAACTGATCTAAATCCATGTATCAAATCTGCTGATCAGAGCTCTGCAGAAACACGTCAAAATCCTTCATGTGCAACTGCAGAAACTTTGGGTAGAAGGGACACCCTGAAACTGTGTGGGATTTTTGGGGATTCTTTTTTAAATTTACCTTATTACTATTATTATTATTTGCCTGTTGGATCATTGGAATAAAATGTCCTTAGAAGAAAATGTGCCTTGACTTCACGTCTTAGTGGTGAGTGTTTTCTTCTCTCTGTAGGAACCCTAAACTCACTGAGAATTTCAGAGGTCAGGAGAATCTTATAAATGAAGGCGTTGCTCCTCAGGGAAATTTCTCAACAAGCTGATTTAATTTATATCTTTTTTAAAAGTTCTGTCTAAATGATAGGGAAAAAAAAAGCTACAAGAAAAATATTCGTTAGCACAGAAAATAAATTCTTATGATTAACATTTTGCCTTCCAAAAGGGCTGGGGACTAAGAGTTCTCTGCACTTCAAAGGTAGGAGAGAAATGAGTTTTAAAACAAGGGTCAAAAAGAAGCAAATTGCTGCTGAGCTATTTTTATTTCAAATATATAAAAGTAGAGTTGGTAACTGCCATGTATAAATCTTCAAAGTGCGGATTGCCAAGGGTCTTCCTCTAAAGACTGCTCTGAGAAAATAAACTTGGGCAATTAAAGCGGCCTTTTCCTTTGGCCAGGGAGGTGGGGGAAGTGGTCCCGGGTCCCAGGGGCTCCCGGCTTCCTCTCTGTTCCTAGGGAGCAATGCTTCTTTGCTCATTTAAAAAATCTCTCCAGCTCTGGTCTCTGCAAATAAAAGCTTTTGTTGCCTCCTCCAAAATGTGACTGCTCCACGGTTTGAGGTTTTTTTCTTTGTTTATTTGTTTTTCACTGGGCACTTTTGTGCTCAATGGGTAATTGGTTTGACGGAGCCAGAGGGGTTTGGGGACAAGGCTGTTTATTTCGAATTTCTCCAACGGTAAATAGTGAGGCCTTGGCGCCCCCAGACAGGTCTGCACAAAAGCTCTGATTCTTAAAGTAGATGAAGTGGGGGAAATGTTTCAAAACAGGTGAGAGAGGGGATTGAGCGGGGTAGTTTGAGGGGCGCCCATGTACACTAACCATGGAACTTGTCCTGTTAGAAATGAAAACTCTCTTTAAAGGAGGTTATTTGGACAGCCCCCTGCCCACACCCACCCCATCTCTCAGTTGGCCAAACAGTGGTCCTTGCTACATCTTTCTAAACAAGCCCTCTTCCCGTTCTGATTGTGCGGTGGATTGACGAAGGCAAGGTGACATTTCATCAGTGACAGCTATACCTGCGGTCCTGGCATCAGCGGCTCCAGGAGGAGCTGGGACTGGTCCCTTTGTTTGCCCCCGTGGGGAGGGCGGTGAGGTGGGCTGGGATGGGGGTGGGGAGGAAGGAGAGACAGTGACAGGGAAGAGAGAACAAGGGGACACTAACTCTTTGTGCTTGGGGTTATTTAATTTTTTTGATATATATGTGTGCTTTGTGAACCTGGGAGGAGAGTTGGACCCAACAGGCAAGGAATTAGAGGTCGTGCGGGGACAAGGAAGGTTTTACCGGCACAGTTTCAAACCCCGTGAAATCCTCCTCATGGGCATCTCTTTCCCAAACTGACCAGACCGGGAAGGGTTAGTGTTTAGTTAACAGCTGAAAGGAAAATAATGCCCCAATTTTTAAATATCATAATATTATCCAAAGGCTAATTCCCTCTTACCATGCCACCTTGTATTTTTATTCTTTATTTCCCTCCTGCCCCCAATTTATAGATCATCCCGTCAGTCATTTTTCAATGTGGAATATGTTCCTTAAAAACTACTGGGAAATGTTTTCCAGGCCCACGAGGGCAACAAGAGCCCTGCCTGAGGAGGTGGTGAGGAAATCTCTTCAATCAAGGCCCCGTTATTTCCGCCTAATACCTGTTGAAAATGTCTACATATGGGCAATATCGATTTGGATTCTGAACAGGATTTGCAAAACTGGCTTTGGGGAACTAAACTTGACTAACTGGAAATGATCCCATGGTAATTCATTAGCATTTCAAAACAACTACTAAGTGGCCGTTTATTTTCTAATTTTTTAAAAAGCCAACAATACCATTAATTATGCCTTTTATGAATCCTGGTAATAGCTGTTTACTTCCCATAAATTAATATTACACCGTCAGGGACAGAGCACCCCTATGTATTGCAGCAGTTTTGCTTTCAACGGGCCACCAGGTAGACCCCGCAATTCTCTCATGAAAAGCGGGTTACAGATGTCACTCAAAATCTCGCAACTCCTGGTGCTTGAGTCACCAGCACTGATTTTTGTTTCCCCGATTTCTCCTTTGATAGACAGACCCCCTCCCTGGAATGTGCCCACCTGATGTCCTTGTGTAACTGAGAAGAGATGGTCTTGGCATTCACCTTTCTAATCCAAGCACTTATTAGTACTTGGCTCCCGGCACCAAATTAAGTTGCAATAATTGTTTTTAATTTAGTTTAGTTTTTTAATTCAAATTAAAACCCAGGTCACATCCTGGTGTATTTTTTTAACAGACTTTATTTTTTAGAACAGTTTTAGATTCTTCCCGGTGTTTTTTTTTTTTTTAATATTGTCTTTAAATTTGTAATTCTCATTCAATGAACATCACATTAAATATTTGGAAATTATTAATATAAACCATGGCTTTTGAGCTTCATGGATTAGCACTTATGCCCTGAAACAATGATAAAGTAGGAAATGTCATTCAGAATTGTATTGGTGCTATGACTAAAAATAAATTTACTTGAAATGTTTAAAAAGAAAGTAAGGACATAGAGAGAAAGGTCATTAGTATTTATAAAGAAACTAGTTAATTCGTTTGTTTAAATTTTTTTCCTTAGGAAAAAAAATCTTATAGATGAAATTGCTGGATTAAAAAAATACATTTTTAGAGTGCTTACTATATGTAGACACACACACACACACACACACACACACTTACATCCAGTAACCCCTAAAATGTTGTACCAATTAATATTCCTCACATCCATTTAGGAGAGACTGTCTTTTTTCCCGGACATGGAAAATTCTGATTATTCTCATTCTTTCAAATCTGTGATAAACTGTATATTATTTTTGTTTGCAATCCATTGATATCTGCAGTTTGAAGTTTTTCACATGTATTTTTCTCTGGTGAATCCTTTATGACTTTCTCATGGGTCTACTGGGATGTTCACTATTTTTTCTTATTGATATAGAAAAGCTCCTTTATATATTAAGCATGTTAACCTTTATTATTTAGTTGTAAAAACATTCTTTAATTTTGTTTTTTGGCTTCTAACTATTTTTTTAATGTTTTAGTTTGTTATTATGGTATAGAAACTGGGGGGCGGGTTACTTAATTTGTGTTTATCATAATCTGGTAAGTGTGTTGTATCTCCCTTCACACTGTCTGCCACCAGTGCATTGCTAAGGTAGGCTTTCCCACACACTCCAAAATTACATGTTCATCTATATTTTATTTTAATATTTTTATTCCAATAATCTGACTATTGCTGTACCAGGGCCATACAGTTTTCAGCTTTATAGTATATTTTATTATCTGTTAAAGCAAATCTTTCCTCATATTTATTTTCCAAATTCCCTTTGCATTCTGGAGTGTTAAAACTTACTAGTGGATTATTTAGAATAATGATAATTTCCAGACTCTGAGATTTTATTAAAATTTTAATCAATTTATTTATTTTACTTTGGAAGAAGTTAATGTTTTTATTATTACTGAGTGTTCCCATTGCAGAATACTGCAATCTTTTCATTTATGCAAGCCTTTTTTATCACATCTCTCAGTAGTTTTAGTCTTTCATGTCAGCCACCTACTTTTCTTTCCAAGCATACTACTGGATATGAGATTATCATACCATTTTTAATACCTATTATAATTCTATGAGAAAGTTATCACATTTTATTTTTATTTTCTTACCTGCCAAAGTTTCTCACTATTCCTGATTGCTTGCTCTCCCTGATTGACCCTTTTTTTATTTTACCAATCCACAATCATATCACCTATAAACAATAATTTTCTCTGTCCTTTCTCAGTATTTACATAGCATATTTTGATTTCTTGTCTAATTGCATTGGTTGACTCTTTCTGAAAAATAAAGAACAATGGTACTGGTGAGTAGCCTTTCCTTCTCCTGAGTCTAAAGAAATACTTGCACTACTTCACCACAGAACATGACCCTGTTTTATAGTTTAAGATATTATGTGTCCATTTTGCTACAAGTTGTTATAATCAAGAACAGATGTTAAACTTTGCATAATGAGTCACTGGATCCTACACAATAGTGTTTCTTCTTCTCATGTAGGCATAATGAATTATACCAGTACCAGTAAATTACAATGTGCTGTGTAGACATAATGAATTATACCAGTACACGTGAAGTCACTTTTACGTTCCTGGAATAAACTTTAATTGGTCAGGGTGTATAAATTTTTTAAATACTGCTGAATTCATTCTAGTAATAGCTTATTTAGGAATTTTTAACTAATACTCAGAAGTGATATGGATCTATAGTTTTCTCTTTTTCGTTCAATTTTTGGGAAGATTTGGTTAAAAGGTTATGCCACCTTGATAAAAAGAGTTAATAAAACTTGCTTCATTTTTAGTCTACATAACAGTTTATGTAAATTGGGAAATAATTGTTTCTTTAAGTTTTAACAGGATTCCTTTGAGCCTAGAACTAGCTTTTATCATTTTTCCCAACAGTTATTGATCTACTTAACACTTCTAATTCTTATTGAATATTTTTTATAATCTGAACCCTGAAACAACAATCTACTTTGTACAACATTTAATGTAAAGTTGCACAAGTATTCCCCTATAGTTCTTTAATCTCCTATAGCTCCTGTTATGTATTGTTTATTCCAAATGGGCAGTTATTGAGTTCATTTTTTAATTCTGTTTTTATTTTACTAACATATTTGTTAGTAAATTCTTAAAATTTGCTTATTTACACATTCGCATTTTTATTTATGGAAAAGCATCAAAAACCATGAATTTTCACCTGATTATATTTTTAACTATGTTTTGTAAGAACTGATATGTAATAATGCTACCACCATTATTTTAAGGTATTATACACTCAGTTTGATTTTATTCCTCTGACAGTTTTAAAAAACTAAGAAGAATAGTTTTTATAGTTTCATTTTTAATTACAAATTTTATTGCACTGTTATCAGAGATAATTAGCAATACTATTATCTTTTTAAAAATCGTTTTTTATTTTGACCTATTTTTGGTTTTTCTTTATTTACATTTTATATCTCTCTTATAAGTTCTTTGTGTGGAAAAGATGGAAAACTAACTGTACCAAAATACCCTACTATTACTGCACTTTCTCCTTCAATTGTTAATAATTTTTTCATATATTTCAGTGTTATGTTACTTTACAAATGTTCATAATAGTTAACATTTCATGTTCGATCATATCTAGATTATGATACTTTGTCTCATAACATATGCATATTTTTGGTATATCTGTGGCCATCTTTAACATAAAATTATCTTTTATCACTTTGTTTTAGGTATACCTCATAAGCAACATATAGTTAACATTTTAACCTTTAATTAAGACTTTATTTGTATTAAAATGTGAGTTCTCCCATTTGTATTAAAACCATGACAGATAGGCTTGTCAATACATGTCTATTACATCATATTTTGTGTTCTTACTTTTTTAATGCTTTCTTGATATTTTGTGCTTTCTGCCTTTTTTTAATCTGATCAGTATTTTCTTTAATTCTTCCTCTTGCAATTTTGGATTTATGCATCTATCTTTAGTCACTGACACTGTAAAATTTAAAAATCCATGTCTGTTTCTAAGATCATCCTCCACAAAAATAAACTGAGCATCATTGACTTCACCAGTGTACATCCACCTCCTCCAGATTCCTTCACACATTTTCTTCTCTGAGATTTTTATCTGGACTTATGATGATTCTATTATTACATCTTCCTTCTTTCAAGCTTCATAAGATTTGTATTCTTCTGTCCCTGAAATTACAATGTGCTGTGTATTGGTTTGTTTAAATGGTATTATGCTCACTACAGGTTCTTTCACACTATAGCTTCTTAAATTCATGAGTTTCAACCTGTATTATATGCTTATTGTCTCAGTTGACTTTGTTATATTTTTAAATATTTTTTTCAGGAATGAAACATTATTAATAAACTTCCTCTTAGTTTCCTTCCACATCTGAGAGTGTCTTTCTGTTCTTTTCACACATAAATGCAGTCTGGTTGGTACAGAATTTAGAAGTCAGATCACCTTTTTGTCCAATTCTGCAGACAAAGCCCTACTCGTTTTCTGGCATCTAATATGTGTGGAACATTATGGCTAGATGGAGACTATTCATATTTTTTTAACCTCTTTTTATCATATTTTATGGTTTTCCTTGCTTGAATGATTTCTATGGCCTTAAAATTCAATTGTTTCAGCAACATATTTCTAAGTTGTAGTGTTTGCTTGGTATTTAGTGAGCCTTTTCAAATCAAGGTTATTAAAGGATCAAGAGAATGAAATGCAGACCCTCTAAACCTCCAGTGCCTTTTTCAGTCATCATGGTTCCATTTTTATCATTTGATTCCTTTGTAGGGTTCTGTGTATTGTTTCATTTGATGGAAAAATGTCAGCTGTGAAAAAAATGTTAACATTCATTTTCCGATTAAAACTTTCAGTAGTGTTTCCCTTCCAGTTCTCCTATTCATTCTGCTTCATTTCTTGGCCATACTTTTATATATAAATTGGCTCTTCATTACCTTGCCTTCACATGTATCATATTTATTATTTTCATATGGTTGTTCTTTACCTCCATATCCTAAGGGATTTTCTCAAATTAATCTTCCATAAAACTGATCAATTTTCTGCAATATCAATTTTCTTAAGTAACCCACATTCTGCTATGGCAGAAAATATTTTCTTTATCGCAATGAAATTACTTTTTATTTCAATATTTTCTTATTCTCTCATTTTTATTTCCTACTTTATAGGAACTATTATTTTTAATTGCTCTTGTGATCCAAATTTTACCTCTGTTTCTTGGAAAAATCTTTCTTTTTCCCCAAAATATTCTTTTCAGCTATCTCTTGTATAGTCTGATTATCTTTTTCTTTAAGGTTGCAGAATTTGTTTATAAAAAGTCTGATTACTCATCTGTGATGTCTTTTTTCTGAAACCACTTCTGACACCAAATGTGTGGGTTTTTTTCAGACACCAAATACTTGTCATTTTTCCACACCAATTCTTTGGCAGTAACTGGGTGCTCATGGATTCAATTCAGTTCTGACACTAACTACTGAGACCTCATAGGTTAATACAGACCTCGTAGGTGAAGGGCTCAGCCCCATAAGACTGGCCCCACTTCAGAAGCCAGCTCAAAAGTCCCAGGGGCCACCCATACTTCTAACCAACTGGCTATAAAATTTAAGGGTTTCCACTAGTCCTCCTCAGGTTCCATAATTTACTAGAACAACACACAGAACCCAGGGAAGCATTTTATTTTACTATTGGTGGTTTATTATAAAGGATTCAACTCAGAAACAGCCAAATGGAAGAGATACATAGGTCTAGGTATAGGGTGGGTTGGGGTGGGTGCAGAATGTTCATGACCTCTCCAGGCACGCTACCCTCTCCGCATCTCAATATGCTCACCAACCCAGGAGATCCCCAAACGCCAACATTTAGAGATTTCTGTGGAAATTGTACATTGTAAGCATGATTGATTAAATCATTGGCCACTGGTGATTGAACTCGATTCCACCTTCATTTCCCTCCCCAGAAGTCCGGAGTGGAGCCGAAAGTCCTAATGCTCTATTCATGGCTTGGTGTTTCTACCAGCCCCCATCCTGAAGCCATCTGGGGGGAGCTGCAGACTTAAGTCATCTCAATAGCATAAAAAAGATGCTATTACCATTTAAAAGATTCCAAGTTCCAAGAGTTTTAGGGACTCTGTGACAGGAATCAGGGACCAAATATACATATCACATCATCCTTAGTGAAAGATGTTTGTTCTTATTCTCCTAGTTTCTAAAAATCTTTTTTGGTAGATTCTCCTTGGATTTTCCTTCTTCCTTCTTTTATGAAATTATAGGATTCTTTCCTTAAAATTTACACATAAAGGCTAAAAAGGGGGTATATCTATTACCAATTAAGACATTCAGCAACTGGCAGCTGTGGAAAGGTAACTCAGAAACGTTAACAACTAGTAAGAGCTTGCCAGCGTCAGTGCGAACTGGTCAGACTGGGGTGAAGTCACTAACAGGTTGCAATCTTCAGTTTGAAAACCCTGACTTAGAAAATGGAAGCCACAAAATTGGTAGCTGATTGTTTATGAAAAACATAAAGAAAGAAGAAATTAAAGTTAACCTCAGGACTTCCAGGTTGGACGTCAGGATGATGGATGCTTTTAACCAAAATAGGAATGGATAAATAACTGGAAGAAAAATACATTTTGATTTGCTGGGGTAGAGAAGTCTTCTTTTGTACACGCTGAGTCTGAACTCACAGAGTTGAAAACATGGGGTTTAGAGACAAGGAAAAAAGGGGAGGATGGAGAAACAGAACTTGCAGTGCTTAGTGCAATAGAAATGGAAGTTACCGGATCAGATGAGGTCAAACTGTGAGAACTTTTAAGGTGAGATGAGAAGAGGACCAAGAATGAGATCCTGAGAAAGCAGAGCTGTGAAGGAGGCTAAGAAAGATGGGCAAAACGTTAAAAGGAGAAGTAGAAATGAACATGAATGCCGATAATAACATTGGATAATATTATAGAGCAATTATTATGTGCCAGACACCATGTTACATGCTTTAAAACCATTACCTCGTTGAAACCTCTCAAACTACAATGTAGGTATTATTATCCCTATTTTGAAAATGAGGAAATGGAGGTTCAGAGAAGCTAAGGGTCATCTCCACAGTAACATAGCAAATTAGCAGAGAAACTAGGATTCAAACATTTTAACCTTAGCTTGGACCTGTGACATCTATGTGTTTGAAGGAGAAGGACTTTACCTTATTTCTACAAAAACAGAAGCCAGGGCTTGAACTGCTCAGACACTGCGTGAGCCCGGTGGAGTAGAAGGTTGGAAAGCAGACCCTGAGGCAGGGATTCAAGGGCACAGTGTTTTATTTGGGAGGTGCAAGAAATGTGGGTTGAGGAGTAAAGAAATGAGACAGAGAATAAATTTGTTTATTTAACAAATTGTTAAATAAAAAACCAACCATCATTGTGGCACATGAAGCTTAATCCAGTAGGAAAATGCTGGAAAGTGAAGTACCTCATGGTTATTTTAACAGAGGTGTGAAGAAGATGGGATATTGATATACCCATTCCAGTCTGTTGTTAGTTGAGGGCTGCTTCTGTGCAGCCTTCCTGGCCCTCTGGGCAGAGAAGCTACCGTGACGTGGAGAAAGCATACACCCAGAGAGGCAAATACTGACAGGTGGAACTTGGCAGTAGCACCCCAGAGTCACAAAGCATGCCAGAGGGATAGGCATGGGCCCCCAAAGGGGCTGCTATGGAAAGGAACCTACCAGATGTGTTGGCTGTAGTAACAAAAATAAGGAAAGGTCTTAAAAGCCTGTGGACACAAAATCTCACTCTATGGAGCAGCCACAGTTTCTCAAGTTTGATTGTACCTGGAAAGGTATTTTTTTGAATGCTGACAGGACTTCTGCTTCTGAAAAGGTAGGATATTTTTTCCTATTTTTCCTGCTAAATAAAACTTAAAACCTTGAATATTGTATGTAAAACAAACATAAGAAGACTCGGAAAGGTGGAGAGAAGGATATAGAAGAGCAAGGAACCTTAGAATCAGAGGGAGGTCATGATGGTGAGACCCCTAGATTTTCTATTTGCCTTGTATACCCTATACTTGGAGCTGAAGAAGCTGCTAATATGGAAACCCCAATGGGTAAAGGCAAAAAGCCACAAGAAAAGCATAATCTCTCCAGCCAAATGACCAGGAAAAGTAAATACTAACAAGACGGAATGTTTAGACAATAACTACTCTACTCCAGCCAAACATCGTGGAAGAAACTGAGTCCCCAAACCTGCCCACATCAGCAAAGGAGACTTAGACTTCCCTCCTTATCAGATCGTAATGAATATCCCATTATTCACTTTATTCAAAACCTCCTGCAAGACTGGTATCAGAGAAGACCAATAGGGAGCTGGGATTTTAAATCCCACCAGCAAATAACAAAGCACCTCTCCCTGCAGTGTCAGTGGAGCACAGGGGAACATGAACTTCTCCCCCTACCTGGTGGTAAGAGACATCTCTCCCCTGTCCTACTGAGGTGATATTAGAAAAGGCCTAATGAAGCGTCAGGACTGGCACCATCATCTACCAGTAAAGAGGTCACCCCCACCACAGTGTCAGCAGAGAGACTACACAGGAAGCAGAAACTACTACTCCTGCCCAACAACAACAAGAAGCTTACCCAGAGGCAAGTGGGGGACATGGAAATAACAACACTCCCTGCCCCCACTTTCCCTTACCAGAGCAGTTTTAGAGGACACCAGCTAAAACAGACTTAAATAAGATCCACAGTCTCATAACATAACATGAAGCAAAAGCCAGGAAGATCTCAAACAAATTAAAAAAAGGCCATCAATAGATGCAAAAAATAAGATGGCAGAGATGCCAGAATTACCTGCTAATGATTTTAGAGTGATGTTTTCATGAGCAAGTATGGAAAGACTTGAAACAAATGAAAATATTTTAATGTCAGAAAGAAATAGAAGATATAATAAGAACTAAATGGACATTTTAGAACTGAAAAAAACACAGTAGTTGAAATAAAAGCCCAGTGAATAGACCAAAAAAAGGAACCTCAAGAACATGTGTTAAGTATAACAAAAGATCTAGCATTTGAGTTATCAGAGTTCTAGAATAAAAAGCGAAAGAGGGTGGGGCTGAAAAATTCTTGAAAAAATTATGGTAGAAAACTTCCTAATTTTGCCAAAACCCATAAATGTACAGATTCAAGAAGCTGGGTGAATTCCAAATAGGATAAATGCAAAGAAATCCACACTAAGATAAACCATAATTAAATTTCCAAAAACCAAAGACAGACTTCTTCAATAAGCCAGAGAAAAATGATTTTTTATTAGTCTTTTTTTAACATCTTTATTGGAGTATAATTACTTTACAATGGTGTGTTAGTTTCTGCTTTATAACAAAGTGAATCAGCTATATGTATACATATATCCCCATATCTCCTCCCTCTTGCATCTCCCTCCCAACCCACTTTTTAGTCTTTTTAAAGCTGCGGAAGAGATTTAAAAATCATTATTTTACACTGTAAAATAATGATCACCTTATTGAACAATTCCATTCCTTAAAGAGTTAATTAACTCATTAGCAAAAAATGATTTTTTAACAATAGAAGAAAAACGATTAGAATTACAGTCTTGCATTTACCTGATTTAGTCTCAAGGGAAGTCAAAAATACTGAAATAAAACTAAAATAAAATACAGCAAAATTTGTACTATGAAGCTAAATCAATTCTCACCGTCTGAAAACAAGTCAGTTCAAGGGGAATATAAAAGGCAAGAGAAGAAATTCTTCACTAAAGTCCTGATTTCATCCTCACACTGTCCATGGCCCTTTCTACCTTTCTTTAAACACAGAAGGGGACTTCCCTGGTGCTGCAGTGGATAGGACTCCACACTCCCAATGCAGGGAGCCCAGGTTCGATCCCTGGTCAGGGAACTAGATCCCACATGCATGCTGCAACTAAGAGCTCTCATCCTGCAACTGAGGAGCCCGTGCGCTGCAACAAAGGAGCCAGTGAGCCACAACTAAGGAGCCCTGGAGCCACAACTAAGAAGCCCATGTGCTGCAACTAAGGAGCCTGCCTGCCACAACTAAGACCCGGTGCAACCAAATAAATAAATATTATTTTTAAAAAAACTTAAAAAACCCAAAGGGTCTAGTCAGCTTGCTAGGAGTCTGGTCTGAGTCCTATTAAATAGAATGTCATCATTTGGGATAGAGTGCTCAGCTGACTCATCCAAGAGGGGACTCATTTTTCTCATCAGCATTATCAAGTATTCAAGCCTTCACTCACTTCCTATTAAGTTCAATGGAACAAGGTCTAAGAGAGCTTGCGTATAATCTCTACATATATTTTAAAGTCGTAAAATTAGTTGGCCTTGCATTTACATGATTCAGCAAATGAGCTCAACTGATTCTCAAGAACTGAGAAGCATCTGAGCTTTTTCTCTACTTGGAAGGTCACAAGTCTGCTCTAGTTTCATGGTTGCTAGTATAAGACATGGAACTGCCGGGTCAGCTACAAAAAACAGTGCATTCCTCATATCAACAGTAGTGTTAGCATTTGCCCTGATTCCCTAAGCCCCAGTTCCCACAAGGTGACACGAAGAGGACCAGGTAATGCCTGTATGCACTGTGGGCTGTGTCACAGGAGAGGAGCTCTCAGCTTAGAGAACAGGGATATTTTATAATGGGCACTGAGACTGCCTGGTCTCTGCTCCAGAGTAAATCACCTTCATTATATTACCAGCATTTGTGAAACTACAGCAGACTAATTTGTTAGCTTGCAAATGAGGGAAAATCTCCTTCTTGCTCCAGATGGAGATGCTCGCTCTGTTTTCCAAGGTCGTTTGCTCTACAATATCCTTGAAAAGGTGGTCCAGAACAAAGGCAGTCAGTGCTTTTGCTCACACAATTGTCCTGAAATAGGAGAGGTCCTTGGAGAACTGGCCCCCAACCTTGATATTCTGAAAACCATGACTTGGAATTATCAGTTTTCCATGTGCTCTGAAATTGTTCAGATTACTTACCTTTTATGGATGAAAAGGGTTGTGTTTTTTTAAAAACACAACCCAGGAAAATCTTCATTTAAGTTTTGAGGTTTGCTTGAAAATATATAGACATTAAATGGCATTTCCAAAGGAAAATGGGAGAAGTTGTTTACATCAGTCTTCCAGTTATCGATTGTTATCTCTCAAACCAATCACAACGTAATGACTTCGGACAATTTATTATTGTCTCTCATGGTTCTTGGCTCAGCTGAACAATTGTTGCTCAGAGCCTCTCTCGTGATTGCTGCCACTTGGTGACAATGGCTGAGTTGTCCAGAGGCTTTATCACTTCCAATTCTGACACTTGGGCTAGGGTAGCTGGAACAGCGGGGTCAGCTATCTCTCTCTGCCTGTGGCCCCCTGACGACTAGCTGGGCTCTCCCCTAGCATGGTGATCTCAGCGTGGTCAAACTTCCTTCTAGGAGGCTGGTTTACTCCAGACTGAGGGTACCATGACACTAACGCTGAAGCTGCAGGTCTTCCCAGGACCTCAGAGTGAAAGTCCCACCGCATCACCCCATCCCCTTCAATCAATGACACAGGGCAGTTCAAATTCTTGGCGGAAGGGACTCAAACTGGGTTCGAGAAACAGTATGTATGGCTCTTAGGGGCCTTCAAGTTTAAATCTGCCTCTTTAGTAATGGAGAATAAGCTGTGTGTCTATCCTTATATTTGTGTTTTCATGGTATCTGTTACACATTCAGTAGAGAAGAACTGTTGATGTGGAGTCAGAAGCCCCAAGTTTGAATTCCGATTTTTGATACTTAATGACTGTATAATCTTAAACAAGTTATTTGTCTTCTTGAAGCCTGTTTCCCCATCTTTAAAGTAGAAATGACATTACCCCACACACAGGTAAACTGTGAGGGATGCTTAAGATGACATGAGAGTACAATGAAAACTTAACAAAAATATACTGTTAATACCATAGCTTTATGCAGACAAGATTCCTCTCTCGATTTGCGTATTTTTGAAATTGTGACTTTTTAAATAAAACAGAATATTCCCTTCTACTATCCAAATGTAGTTCAGAAAGCGTAAGTAAACATGGAGATTGTTATATTTCACAAAGCCTTGATTCATTCCTAGCTTTGATGTGTCCAAATACAAGCACGATATGCAGGCTGAACGGGTGATGTGATGCTGAGCTTCTATGTATCAGCAGGTGACAAGAGCAGGCAGTGGAATACAGGCAGGGTGGCCAGCTCCAAAGATATGCTATCAAATTACAGTCTGTCCAAGGAGTGTAATCTCTTGTTTCAACACAAGGACTAGTCCCAGAAACTATAAAAACCCCAAGCATTCTAAAATAGGTTGTCACGTACAACACCAGAAATTATTGCAGCCAAATATCCCATCTTTCACTCACTCTAGAAATTTACACTAGGAAGAGAGGTCTGCTTGAGGAAGGAAAACACAAAATCAAAATCTTGTTTCTGATTTCTTTTGATTCCCTTTCTTGCCTGCTTTGGGAGAAGCTAGAAGACAGATTTATTTCATTAAGTAATACCTTATTGAGTTTCACATATTTAAAAGCTTCATGGAGCAGCTCAGGATGGATAAAAAGAATCTGTTTCAGAAACAAGAGGGAGGCAACCATTCTTACAGCTGAATAAGTCAAATAGTAGGAAATTGTACATAAAACAAAATACAGAGAGAAAAAAATATTTTCACCTTGATTTCTATTATAATTTCAGATTTGATTACTCATGGGAAATTGATCTAAAATGCAATACAAATCACTTTTTAGAATCTTTCCATCTGTTCCAAGGAATGCCCTGCCTTTACTGGCATGTGTTCTATGTGCATACAATTCCCTCAGTCACCCACTCCTAGAATAGCTGGTCAAATAAACAGTCAGCCCAGGAGACCTTGACACACTCATTAAGGTAACATACATTACTCGATGAGCTTCCATTTGTTTAGAAGGTCTTAAACACTCTACCTGTCCTATGTGTATGAGTACACAGTAGCCACATCATGGTTCCAGATATCCAACCGAATTCCAAAGCCCAGCCAGCCACAGGGAGCCTACTTTGGACTGAGTATGGGCTAAACCACTTCATTTTCATCACACAATTATCAAATGATCCGTACAGAGTGAAAGAGTCTCATTATCTGTCTAGAAGGACTTCTTATCGGTACCTCCTTTTGCAGCACCCTTTAATATCGGTGTTAATTAGAATAGCTTTTCTAAGACAAGAAACATACCTGCAAAATCATTTCTGTAATGTTTTGGAAGGTTTCATTTACCTTCGACCTGCAGAAAAGCCAAGATAACTGCCAGATTGGAGTACAATTTATGCTTAGATAGATAGATAGATAATAGATTGGTAGATAGATAGATAGATAGATAGGTAGATAGATGATAGATAGATAGATAGATAGGTAGATAGATGATAGATAGATAGATAGATAGATAGGTAGATAGATGATAAATAGACAGATAGATAGATAGATAGATAGATAGATAGATAGATAGATAGATAGAATATAGATAGAGAGATATAGATAGATAATAGATTGGTAGATAGATGATAGATAGATAGACAGATAGAGATAGATAATAGATTGGTAGATAGATGATAGCTGGATGGATAGATAGATAATAGATTTTTAGATAGATGATAGATAGATAGAAGATAGATAGATAGATAGATAGATAGATAGATAGATAGATAGATAGATAGAAATAGATATGCTGAGGAGCTGCACAAAGTAGAAACTTGTCCTAAGTAAACATGCACAGGTCAAGGTTGACTTATTATCAATGAGGGAGGAACTTACAGGCTGATAGAGTTTAGTCCTAGTGACCTTGCCATCTGCCCACACACTCATTTATTCTTTACACATTTCTTGTGTTGGAAACTAAAGAAGGGATCCAGACATAAAAGGCATAGATCCCACCTTCATATAGCTCACTACCTAGAAAGGCAGAAAGACACGCCAGCATATTGTTACTATACAGGAGGAGATATAATATGGGGGTTCCAGAGAGAGGAATCTAAGTGGATGACAAAGATGAGGTGAGGAGGGCACATGGACAGCGAGGACCAGAAGGGACAGGAAATAATTAGATGAAGGAGGGGGAGGAGCTGAGGGTTGAAGGCTGAAGAGCCCATGCTGCACACGTTGGCCTGACATCTTTGAGGAACTGAGATAACTCAGGAAAACATAAATAGGGGGGCCAAGTAGAAGGACCACAAGGGAGAAGGCATGTGATAAGCCTCGTCCAGCACAGACGATGCCCCGGGGGTCACACTGAAGAGCAAAGTCTTGATGCTAATGCAACAGGAGGCCAATGATTGAACAATTTCATCAAATTCCACAAGTCCAGTTTTCCTGCCTATTTGGATAAATAAGTTTTATTTTTAAAAAAATAGTATATTTTAGAGACCAAAGACTCATCACAATCCTGTCCCTCAAGCTTGCAAACTCCAGGGTCTGACTATCAGAGGTGAGGTGGCAGAGTGTGAGAGGGTCCACATGGTGGAACGTTCTTGGCTGTTGGAGGACACAGGGATGCTCCAAGGAGCTGTCCTACTGAAGTAGAAAGAAACGCAAAGCAATTGCCTTTTGTGGAATGACTTTCTGCTCAACTTGGGAAAACAAAACACTTGATGACACGTTGAAGCAATGTTTAAATGTGCGAGACTGCCTGTGTGTTGCCAAAGTCCCTCAGACAGTGTGATACATGAAAGCTGTTCTGCAGATGGGCACTAATTCCATCAGAGAATTGCAAAAAGAGTGTGAAAGTCACTAATATGACGTGAAAATCCAGGAGTCTTCCATCCTGTTAGAGGCACTAGTCCATTATATTCATCTTTTACACAGCTCCTTTCTAACAGATCAGATTAGTAAATTTGGTTTAAACTAATGTGCTGTAGAATCTTATCATTTTTAGTAAGGATGAGAAAATTGTGGGTTTTGCTTATATTGAATGGTTGATCTCATTCATCCCTCTATGTTAGATTAGTGATAAAGGAGACATCTCCTGTCCTTTGTTCTCTGTTTCTTAATAATGAAGACACAAATCTTACTACTCAGGTTAGAGCACGTTGGGATTAAGATGCAGAGGCATGGTGGCCAGCCCCGTACATGAAAACTAGTTTTAAACTTAGAGGCTGAGATTATTAACTTTCAACTTTATTTACTCTCCAGCTTCTATAGAGCTGCCAACCGACTTATTCATGCCTACCACTTTCTGTAGACTGTACTTCAACTTGAACATGGTGATTAGGCACCAGTACAACCCCTAAGAAGTATTACCTCTGTTGAATTAAGATACAGAAAGTTTTCTCACAGTGATGGCCACCTGGAACACCTGAGAAGGACGTCTGGACCTCCAGTTCCTTCCTCCATCCTCATCCGCAGCCCATGACCTTGCTTCCTTCTTCCCTGAGAAAATCGAAGTGATCAGAAGAGGACTTCACATCTGCTCTCAGGATCCTCACCTCCGATTGTTCAATAAATGTCCTTTTGCTGACGTAGCAGCTTTAGCACAATCCATCACTCTCTCCTCCTTGGTTCACGTGCTTCTCTGGCCTTTTGGGATACCTTACATTCTGGAGCTCCCTCCTACCCCCCTAGTGGTTGTTTTCTGGTCACCATTGCCCCTTCCTCTCTCCTCCCAGATGTCTTACTGTGGACCTCCTTAAGGTGCAGGTCTTTCCCCTTTTCTCTCTTGATCTCATCTCATCAGGACTTGCCCACCTGCAGCCTTCCCCATCCCATTGATATCAGCTCCATCCTTCTGGTTGCTCAAGTCTTGGTCATCCTCATCTCTCCTCTTTCCCTCACACCCACATCTAATGCACTAGGAATTCTGTTGGCTTTGCCTTCAGAATGTTTCCAGAACCCTACTTCTCCTCACTGTTATGGCTACCACATTGGTCAGAGCCAACACACTTTTGCCCAGATGACTGTATCAGCCTCCCAGATTGGCCTCCTGCTTCTGCCCTCACTCAACTTAATCCCACAACTCTCAGAGGAAACCTTTAAAGGCAGAAGTCATCCGTCTGCTCAGAACCCTTGCACAGCTCCCCTTTTCACTCACGGTAAAACCCAAAGTACTTACAACGGCTACCAATGCCCTCCATAGTCTGCCTGCCCCAGCACTCCTGCCAGTACCTCTGTGGTCTTGACTACTATATTGTCTTCATCACTCACTCTGCTCCAGCCTCCCTGCTCTTCCTACAAAGCCATCCTTGTCCTAGGACTTTCTCTCTGATTGTTCTCTCTGCTTAGATGGTCCTTTCTCCTGGATATCTGCATGGTTAACTTCCTCATCTGCAAATCTTTGTTCATATGTCACCTTCCCAACAAGGTGTAAGGCAATTGATTTAATACCTCCACCCACCTGTCTGTCTCCCTCACCCCACATCTCCCAACATCCCTGCCTTTTTTGATTCTTGATTCCTCTTATTCCACTTTGCTCTTTCTTTTCAGCATCACACTTTTATCATCCTCTATCACACCGTTTAACTCCCTTATTTGATATGTTTACTGTTAATTTTCTGTTGCCCACTGCTGAAGTGTGAGCCCACATTGGACTGACATGCCCTAGGCATCTGGAATAATGCCTGATAGGTCGTAGGAGTCAATACAGTTGGAGAAATAAATAAATAAATAATAAATAAGGTAAGCATTTTGCCATCCATAAAAATTGTGAATACAATGTTTTTAGTTTGCATTTTTCTGTGGATTAAAGTAAAACAAACTGATTTGGAAATATATATCATACATTAGTGTATAAAGACATAAATAAAGTCATTATTAATACCACCATTAATAGGTGAAAAAAGTTAATTTTTGCATATTTTTATACTTACTTAAAGATGAGATCATGTTGTAAGCGCTGTTATGTATATTACTTTTTGGTTATATTATATCAAAGCCATTTTTTCTGACATTAAGAATGTATCAGGCTTTGCTCAGGGGTAGTATTGTAGCCAATGAAGTTTATTCGAGGTGGGATTATTGCTAAATGTATCGAATCACATTATTGTAAAGAGAGGATATATGTATACGCATAGCTGATTTACTTTGCTGTACTGTAGAAACTAACACAACATTGTAAAGCACCTATACTCCACAAGTCCCCGTGTTTTGCTTAATTGTAGTCATTTATATTGTTTCCAGATTTTTTTATTATTTGCCACAGCAATTAATATTTTTGTGCAGACATCCTTGGAGAAATGACCATCATCTCAAATCATTAATATTTTATCCAAATTACCCCAGATAAGAAGAATCCATGCTTCCACTGTTCAAGTCAGATGTTGTTACTCATCATCTTTGGGTAAGGGTATTTTACCATGCCCCCTCCAAGACATTTTTTTCTGAGTTTTAAAAATGCCTACTATTCCAGTTTTCTATTGTTGCATAATAAACCGTAGCAAAATGTGGTGTCATAAAACATCAAATCATTATAAGCTCTCTCAGTTATAACAAAGTGAGCCTTTGGGGGGCCTTCATACAGTTACATGTAGATGTGGCTGTGCCTTGACCACCTGGAAGCTTCCAGCTTCACACATCCGGCACCACCCCACACAAGCTCTCCAGAAGGCTACCTTGGGCTTCCTCACAGCATGGTGGCATCAGGATAATCAGACTTTTGGAGACCCAGGCTCCAAAATGACTGTTCTCAGAGACCCAGGCAGAAGCCCTAAGGCTTCTTATGACTTAGCCTCCGAAGTCCAGAAATGTCATCTCCACTGCATTCTTGGCGTCAATCAGGCCAAAATAGATTTAAGGGGAAGGGAACTAGACCCTGCCTCTCAGTAATAGGAGCATCCAAAATTTTTCACCTCCCTTTCCTCCTTCACATCTTCACTAAGAAAAATTGTCTTCTAAAGGCTGAACTGACAGCTAACTGAAATTTTCTTATTGTAATTTAAAGTCATTTCCTTATTCTGCCTTCTTGAAGATAGTCCAGACGTTAGTAGAAAACTTACAATTGATATCAGTAGTTTCTATAATGAAAGGTATTTACATCTTATCTGTATTAGATTTTCCCTATCCACAAAATGAGAAGCTAAAACTTAGGTAGTACTTTCCAACTCCAATATTTAGGAGTTTATTTGGGACTGTCTACTCATCCTTACTAAAGTCTTATACAAAAAAGTCGAAAAAGTGCTTCATAATAAATATGTATTTTCGATGACAACCTCAGCCACTCAAATAACTGACAAAATTCCTTTTCCTCAATTACGAACTACTACTGGATTACTATTGTCCAGACAGAAACGGTTCTGAATTTACACATAAAAGATAAAGTTATTACAACATTTTGAAGAAAATCTTTGAAGCTAATTATCTAAAGATTAGAGAAAGGATATCTTTTAATTAATTTCAAACCCTGGATTGAGTACTAAGCAGAAACATGAAAGAAAGATTTCCAATAGAAAGCAGTGGTTATGCAAGAGACTCCCTCCCCTTAAGGATTACCGTTTAATTTTCAGCATTGATTTGAAATAAATGCTGGTATGATCTCCAAGGGAAGACCCTCAGTTATAAACCTAATGAAGAAGCACAGAGTGTAATAAGCAAAATATAAGCTGTGCTCCTTTGTTAAACTCTCTTATACACCATGCGTTGGTTTCAGTGAGAGTATTTACGTTTACACCTTTGCTGTCCTCTCGGATAAGTGTCATGGAGGCTGAGTCTTTGAGGGCTGTGCCTTAAGCCTTCACTGATCTTTTTATTTACTTTCTCTCCACCCAACATCCAACATCGTGCTTGGCTTTCGATAAATTTTGATAAGTGAGTTGCCACAAATATTTTTGCTTTTCTTTATATTAATGAAAAAACTTAAAGTTTAAAAGTATCCAATTATGGGAATGATGTGCACTGGGTCAGGCTAAGTATAAAATTACCTACAGCTTATTTTTACAACTCAAGACTAAAAACAAACCCAACAACTAATAACCTGACTGGACTGGACCAT
The DNA here is from genome assembly GCF_949987515.2 of Delphinus delphis. Taxonomy (NCBI): domain Eukaryota; kingdom Metazoa; phylum Chordata; class Mammalia; order Artiodactyla; family Delphinidae; genus Delphinus; species Delphinus delphis. The sequence goes on along the minus strand of NC_082694.2, from coordinate 4,224,162 downwards.
TTCTCCAAAGACATACAAATGACCAACAGGTACGTAAACATCATTAATCGTCAGGGAAAATGCACATCAAGACCACAATGAGATATCACCTCACACCCGTTAGAATGGCTATCATCAAAAATACAAAAGATAACACGTGCTGGCTGGTGAAGACGTGGAGAAATCCTCAAGCACTGGAAGTGTAAATGTAAATTAGTGCAGCCACTATGGAAAATAGTATGGAGGTTCCTCAAAAAAAAAAAAAATTAAAAATAGAACTATCGTATGATCCAGCAACTCCACTTCTGGGTATTTATCCAAAAGAAATGAAATCAGAACCTTTATGAGATGTATACACCCCCATAATCATTGTAGCCTATACACAAAAGCCAAGATATAGAAAAAAATCTACATGCCCATTGACGGACAAATCTGATGTAAACACTGTACATCTAGTCAACAATAATATTTTGTACACTTAAAAATTTATCAATTTTTAAAAAACATTTATAGAGTACCTACTGGATACCAGACACCAAGTAGGTGCTGAGGATACAAAGATGCATGAGAAATGGTTCCTGGCCTCAAGGAGTTTCCCAGAATTCCTCAAGCTGTTGGAAGCCCAAATTACTTTTCCCAGCTAGTCAGCATGGATGCAACATGTTCCCATTTTTTCAAGTTCCCATTTTTGCCTTCTTTTTCCAAACTTGGATTTTAAATTACCTTCAAATATTCATTATCTTGTCTTTAGAACTATAGCCTGATGTATAATCTATGCTCTTTCAGACATGATGCTTAAATTTAACAAAGAAAAGCCTTCTTTTCTTCGGCACCGTTGGCCTTCCACAGACTTAACCTTACCCTCCCCAGATCACTGACCTCATGTCCCACAGGCTAATTCGAGCCTTCCTAGGCTCCTTACAAAGGGCAGAAATCCTTCAGTTCATCTCATAGCAATATGGTACATATAAAAAGTCCATAGCATCACCCCAACAAGTCCAACAGCATTATGGATAAATACAGAACATTTCAAAGTGGTAGAGCTATGCCCAGACTGCCCACCAAGAAATTTCCCAATCCTTATTAATACTCACTTTAATTTAATGTCACTGTATTAACAAAAACTCAGGCCCTAATTCTTTCTCTCTTAAGCTATTAAATAGCTTCTCACTGGACTCTCCTCACTCATTAATGACCTCATTCATTCATTCATCATTTATATTCTAACAGCAATATTGCCATCATTTATTTACTCATGCTTTTTAAAAAAAAAACCCTGCTGACCCTCTATTTCCTTGGCATGCAGATTTAACATTTTGATGAGGATAATTTGGATTCAGGAACATTTTGAAACTTCCTAAAAAATAAATGACTAACTCACATGTCTGTATTGCATACAATGCATTCACTAGAAATCCTCCCCTCGCCAGGGATCCTAGCTTCTACCTGAGCAAGAGTTCTAGCATCTTGACTTGCTGAACTGGGAAAGGAGATGTGGTCAGAGAGAGGCTGCTGGGGTGAAATTATGGGTGACTCTGAGAATCCATTGAAACTGTGAATGGGGGCGATCCACTGGAAGGTTTGATCAGGACGATCGCACAATCAGACAGTAATTTTAGGGAGATGTCTCCAGCAGCACAGGAGATGGTTGAGGGGAAGCAGGCTGGAGGTGGCGCCAATAAAGAGCTTATTGTAACAATCCAGGCAAGAAGGTGGGACTTGGTGGTTTGGGGGATGGAGAAAAGAAAGCAAAATAATATACTTAGGACTTAGAATCAAAAGGCTTAAGATGTGAATAAGAAGGAATCTAAGATGAATATCAGTTTTCTCACTGGGCACAAACCAGTGGAATGTGGACCATTAAACAAGTTCAGAAACATCAGAATATCAGGCTTGGGGGAAGAAATTATGAGTTCATTTGGGGACATGTGAAGTTTAAGATGAACATGAGACATCCAAGCGGTGATAACCAGTTGATCGTTTAATATTTCTCAGGGCTTTATATTCATCATCGCCTAAGAAGCTTTAGAAAATGCAGATGTTCAAGTCTTTCCTCTCACTCTCACTCTCCCCAAGCCTCATAAACCAGGTCGTCAGGGGTTGGATCCCGGAGTTCGTCATGGGATTCCGAACACAAGTATGAAAATTGCTGACATAAGTTAATCTACCAGTCTGGAGGTTAAGATTTACATTTTTAACATTTAGATTTGAAAATCATTACTACTGAGATGGTAGTTGAAGTCCTGGATGTGAGTGAGATTACCCAGAAAGAGTGAGAAGACGAGAGAAAAGCAGACAAAGGGCAGAACACAGGCATCATCCAGCATTAAAAGTAGAGTCCCAGGGGCTTCCCTGGTGGCGCAGTGGTTAAGAATCCGCCTGCCAATGCAGGGAACATGGGTTTAAGCCCTGGTCCAGGAAGATCCCACATGCCACAGAGCAACTAAGCCCATGTGCCACAACTACTGAGCCTGTGCTCTAGAGCCCACGTGCCACAATTACTGAGCCTGCGTGCTACAACTACTGAAGCTCGTGCACCTAGAGCCCATGCTCCACAACAAGAGAAGCCACCGCAATGAGAAGCCCGCGCACCACAACGAAGAGTAGCCCCCGCTCGCTGCAACAAGAGAAAGCCCGCATGCAGCTATGAAGACCTAATGCAGCCAAAAATAAATTTTTAAAAAAAGTAGAGTCCGAGTAGCAACCTAACTGTCCATCAACAGATGAGTGGATAAAGAAGATGTGGTGTATATATACAATGGAATACTACTCAGCCATAAAAAAGAATGAAATAACGCCATTTGCAGCAACACGGATGGACCTAGAGATTATCATACTAAGTGAAGTAAGTCAGACAGAGAAAGACAAATATCATATGATATGGCTTACGTGTGGAATCTTAAAAATAAAAACAGATACAAATGAACTTATTTACAAAGCAGAGAGAGAGTCACAAACATAGAAAACAAAGTTATGGTTACCAAAGGGGAAAGGGGGTGGGGGAGGGATAAATTAGGAGTTTGGGATGAACAGATACACACTACTCTATAAAAAAATAGATAAACAGCAAAGTATTACTGTATAGCACAGGGAATTATATTCAATATGTGGTAAGGAACCACAATGGAAAAGAAAAAAAGTCACCCTTTGAATTAACACAGTCCCCGAGGTCATCTCCTTCCCCCACCCTGAGCATCACAGTGATGGCCTCGTGCACCAGCTTCTCTCCAGCCCCTGCGCCCATGCACAGGCTGGTCATTCTGCTTCTGACCTCATCTCCTCCGTTGTTCTGACAGATCCTCTATCAGCACGCAGGTGACCTCCTGCGAGCCCAGCCTCACCTGCAGCCTGACTCACCATCAGCCCGAGATGCTCCTCCAGTGCCCCGCTGCTTGAACCTCCTGTTGCACTGCCCACACTGTGCAGTGACTCTTGCTACAGAGCTCTCTTCGCCTGCTGAACTGACCACTTCAAGAATAACAGCTAAGCTTTTTATGAGCTTTCTGTATCTTCATTGTGCCTGAAAGGTAGCAAACACTCAGTGAACACTGGTGTTTGCCTACCAACCTACTGAGTTAGTTCCTATCTTACGGAAGCTTTGGTTTGGACGTAACTCATAATCTTTCAGAGTCACCGCAAACTCACACAGTCTCCAAGAACGACTAATGATCTCGTTCTCAAATTGACATACCTAAACATCATAGCGGTTTGTGAGAGCCTCATCCTAATGCTTCTATGAAGGAGATAACCTCACATCCACTCAGAAGCAAATTAAGAAATGCTGCCCATCCTTCTCCTTTTAAGTGGCCTTTGCCACTCCCAGCAGCGCCCCAGCAAAGAATTTTGTTTTTCTTCCAGCTTTTGTACCAAGCCATCCACGCCTCCGAGGGGGTGTTGGTCACCTTCCATGAGATCCTTATTCCTGTCCTTGGACTCTGCTGTAGGCACGTTCCTCTGTGGACAGGAGGCCAGAGGCCTGGCAGAGGGAACACGTGAGCATAAATATCTGGAGGGAGGGAGACCAGCCTTTCCCTGCCCACAGCCCTTGTATTTGCTGTCTACATATGCCATGCAGGTAAGCCATTTCCAACTCACTTTTTGTTTGTTTGTTTGTTTGTTTTAAGTAGCATTCTTCTTTATTGAAGTATAGTTAATTTACAATGTTTCAGGTGCACAGCAAAGTGATTCAGTTATACATATATATAAATATATATATATGCTTTTTCATGCAACTCTTTAAAATTTGCTTATACTATATCCGCCTTGATTCTTCTTATCTCCTTGTCAAACTGCACTCACTGAGGTTCTGGCTACCAAAGTTGCTACCAGCTGATTTCCCCCAGAACAGTAGAAATCTTCTGTTGGCCATGGTAGCAGAGAAAGTCATTACCAGAAAAATCACTGTTTTCTGAAACTTCTAATCTTTCTACTACGCCTACATAGGTTTATAAATTCTACATCAAGATTATGCACCATTATAGTAAAAATATAAACTATTAATAAAAATAGCCCCTGGAAGAGAGTTCCTCAATTGCCTTATTTTGTAACACAAAGCAGAGATACTCTTTGGAAGTGCCCCTCATGTTTTGTCAACTTGATTTAAAGAAAAGTATTGGCCCCAAAAAGCAAGATGAAAGCTAATCCTTTCCTCACATCCCTCAATTTAATGCTGTAATTATTTATTTTTAAAAATGTAGTCATTTGCATTCTCTCACTGGAGACAACCTTGGCTAGTTTAGTATGTTGAGAGTCCAAAAAGTTGTCTTTCTCTCTTTCAACTTCTAAACTTATAGTCAGATCCAAACTCTTGAAGAGAGGCATCTGAGGCCAGTGGCACCAGAGACTTCATTAATATGCATGCAATCTCCCGGGTTCTCCCTAACTTTGAAACTTTAATACTTAACATAGTTTTGACAGTGGTTGTTTCCCTGAGGTTTTGAGTTGGGGCTCGGTTCTTTCATTTTGGCCAGAAGTTTGTGAAAAAGGAGACCAGTGAGAGTAGGCTCATCAGAGCCCCCAGACATCCTCGTGAAAACCTCTCTCCCCAAGGAATTTGGTCCGTGCCCTTGAGTGTTCCAAAGTCTGCAACTTTCCATGGCTACATGAGTCCCGTTGACAGTTAGCAGCTATCAAGCAGACGGGCCGCACACACCCAACTGGTCAACCGAGGCCGCATCTAGACAAAATGAATGGACACAACTCATGGGCTCCATGTGGCCATCTTGCAGATCAGCCTGGGGCTCAGTTCCTCTGCAGAGATGGGCGTGGAGCTCATCACAGTGGAGTTGACAGTCAGGCCATGGTCCCAGCTGCCCAGGGTGGGCTCTACGCAGAGTGATGACAAAGGAAAGACCTGAAACTGATCCATGTTCATGGTTCATGACCATGTTCATGCTGGTCAGTGGCTCATTTTGACCTCGGGTCCCGTCACCAAACGGTCCACCTCCAAAAGCATCCTCTAAAGTCTCCTTATGCTATCTCTAAAAGCATCCTGTCTGGCAGAAGGAACTAATGCAGTGCTCCAAAGGCAAGAATCTCCTTATCAAAGATCAGCCATGATAGAAAAGGAATTTTTTTTAAAGAAAGGGAGGAAGTAGTCCATCAACAGAGGAATGGATAAAGAAGATGTGGTACATATATACAACAGAATACTACTCAGCCATATAAAGGAATGAAATAATGCCATTTGCAGCAACATGGATGGACCTAGAGATTATCATACTAAGTGAAGTCAGACAGAGAAAGACAAATACCATATGCTATCACTTATATGTGGAATCTAAAAAAAGGCTACAAATGAACTTACTTACGAAACAAAAGTAGAGTCACAGATGAAGCAAACAAACTTATGGTCACTAGGAGATGGGAGGGGAGGGATAAATTAGGAGATGGGAACTAACATATACATACTACTATCGATATATATATATATATACCTATATATATATAGGTAACTAATAAAAATCTGCTGTATAGCACAGGGAACTCTACTCGATACTCTGTAATGGCCTATATGGGAAAAGAATCTAAAAAAAAAAAAAGAGTGGATACATGTATACATATAGCTGATTCACTTTGTTGTACACCTGAAACTAACACATTGTAAATCAACTATACCCCAATAAAAATTTTAAAAAAAGAAACCAGCTTCCAAAAAGGTAAAGACATGCACGTGTTAAAGCTGTGCATATAGACATAATATTTAAATAAATGGTATATTAAGGCTATTAATAAAAGGGAAGAATTCGTGAGTTTTCTCCCAACTGCCATCATGTGACATATATTGAAGAATAAATGTGCAAAGGGTAATACAGTCACAAACTTAAAATGCCCTTGAATGGACCATTCTGCCTTTGGCCTCAACTTCACAATATCTGTTTAAAAACAACAAAAGAGCTCTTTTGAAGGATTTCAGAAACCATCCCAAAATCCTCCCTCCGATGTAAAATATTTCTCCGTAAACTTGTTAGCAATCTAGTGACAGGCTAGCCTTTGTTATGGATACAGAAAACTAGTTATCAAAATCTTCTCAGCGTGCTTCCAGAGAGAAAGAAAGTAAGATGGAAGCCCACACAAAAACCTGCTCCAGGAAACCAAAATTGTATGGCGTCCCCCAACTCCGGGGCTGAGGCAACGAGCCCCAGTACATGCGGCCCCATGCAGAACTGTGCCAACACATCACACTTTGGGCTCATTGTATCCCAATTAATACCATAATGAGCTTTCTTAGGTAACCAAATCCTTAATCAGCTCTATCAAAACTATGTCTGCTCTGAGAATGACTCCTGTTAATTCTGCATAATGCCTGACAGTGGTTAAGCGCCATTAATACTCCATAATTTCATTGTATGTTATTGTAATCATATCAGCGTATATCTCAGTGGCCAGGCAACACTCAATAGGCTGCCATGAATTACAGGTCACGTGACTCTGCTTCAGTGCGAGGCTATCTTCCATCACAGCCAGCCCTCCTCTGCCCTCCCCAGTCAGCAGCCTAAGCAGGTATTAATAAAGGTCTCCTTTTTTAAATTGCACAGCTCTAAATGGTCTTTAAGGGACCCAGCAGTAATCTCAAGATCCCTATATTTTAGCAGGAAAGCAGGACAGAGGAATTAATAAGAGCCCTTTCTGTGTAAACTGCTTCCTGCTCTAGGGCTCTAGCATGATGTCAGGGCGCTGAGAGAATTTCAAATGCACAGGATGGATTGTTTGTGTTGCAAAAGCGAAACAGGGGGCAAAGGCTAAGAGACTTGAGAAAATTGAAAGAGTGCCAGGGATGCTGGGATGCAAATAGCAACAAAACAGGGATAAATGCTGCTGCTCACATATGCAGGAGTCCTGCGGAAGGGGGGGGAAAGGTTATTAATTTTCACCGGGCTGTATCTTACAGCTGGTGGCTCAGCATCAGTTTTTGGTGTAATGAAAATGGTCTGAGCAGAAGATAAATGGTTCATAAAGTGGACCATTTAGATGCAATCGAGGCTCAATCTGCCCAGTGACTAATCACGTCCCCCCAGTGAAGCTGAGTTCCACTAACAGACTTTTTTTCCGGCTGTACCAGTGAATTGTAGCCGGGTCTAAGTTCAAGGCAGGCAGAGAATTATCTTGATTTATTAGCACACTCCCTGGCCGTGCCACTCGCCCGGCTGTGCCTCTGTAGGCTTCTGCCCTGTTGCTGTCGGAATGTAATTTTTACTGTTCTCCTGTGACTAGTACACAGCATCATTTTCAGCTGCTAGAAAAATGGGCTGCTTCTGCACCTGTAATTTTTCTTCTTTTGCCGCTGAAGGTATATAATATATCTCTAAAGTGCGTAATAAGTTTCTGAAAAACGTGTTTTTAAAAGAAATTGATTCCGGTGGTTTATAAGCCCGAGCAAGGCCACATAAGGAAATGCACCAGATTGCAAAGGTATGCCTGCTTGGCAAGGCAGCCATCTTTCCCTTCCATTTACTAAATCCTGACTTTGAGTCCAGAGTATAATTTCAGACATTTTTCTATACCGTAGTTTCTTCTCATAATGAACCCTGATCAAATAAAAATGGTGTTTATATGGAGACTTTACAAGTCCTGATTACATATAAAATAGAGTAGAATCCCTCATAATGACATTTAATTGTGAGAAAGAAAAGATTCCAATAGAGGAGCATTCAGCTGCATTTGTTCAATGTTCCTTTGCATAATGCCGTTTATAGATCGTTCAATTATGACATTATTCTGAGCTGCGTAAAAGTAACTCACTGGTTCCCCATATTTTTAGACCTATGGAAAATCAACTTGGGTGTGATTTTCATGATTTCGACTGGGAGCTATTCACAGAAGGCCCTTCGCTTTTATGAGGATTGAAACTACCCATGTGGCTGATGAATTCCGACACTTCACTCGTAATCTTGGGAGCATCTTCAGATGGGAATTCACGTAGCTGAGGACACCAGGAGAAGCTAAGTCTTCTCGTGGAGGCTCCAAAGGTTCTAACTGAACGTTAGTAATAACCCAACAAATGGCTGGGGGAGGGACCTGAGCTGGTTTATTCTGAGCCCCGCAAGGTTATTTTTTCCATTTTCTGAAGGGCCTGACAGATACGTTAGGGAAAACAGCAGGCAGCACCCAGGGGGAAAACCTCAGTGACCGTGCGGCATCTCTAAAGGAGCCCAGGCTTTCAGATGTCGTCCTTTCTATGACATCACTTTTCTGAAGGCAGCAGAAGGTGCAGATTCATTGCCTTCTGAGCAGCCTCCCAGACCTGCATCTGTCTATTTAGTATCTGAGCTTTCTTCTGTTTCCCACAGAGCTTTGACCGAGGCAGCTGTGAACTGGCTTTTGCAGAAAATCCGAAGGTCCTGTGGAATGCTGACCACGCCTACAGATTTAGCAGCAGAAAAAGGCAGTGAAGCATTGCAGTCACCCTTTGCAGCCATCCTTTGCAGCCAAATGTCTCCACAGAACACGTCTGTAATGACACAACCCAAACAACCAATGCTTTCTGTCATTCGTGTAACATTCATTGCATACTTAGTATGTGTCCAATATTATGATAGGTTTGCGAAACACAAGGATGAGTGAGGCAGAGCCCTTCCCTCAAGAACTTGTGATCTTGAACGACAAATGACAAAGGCAATGAACTGACGGTTGTCTCTAGCCTTGATGATTCCAATACATCTGGAAGAAAAAGGCCAAGGGTCACTAACCTCCACTTCTGGCCGGAGCCACCTAGGATCAGTGTGACTTCCGGGAAGTCACTTACTATCTCTGTACCTTGGTCCGATAACTATAAAATAAGGATCTTTGCCCCATTCATCACTCAACATGATTTGGGGAATTAACGTGATGGCATTTGTACAATTGCTTTGCTGCACCACCGGAGTGTAAGGAATTATTACTATTGCCTGAAAGGTCAGGGTTACAGGGTTATGGACACCCTACTGTTACAGGGTTATGGACACCATGCCTGCTCTGCTTAAGGGCATCTGGTTGAGGGGGGAAGGGTAAGCTGAAATACAGCCCATTCCTGGCTCACCCAGCCTTGTGACTGGGCAAGGGGTTGGGTCATCCCAGGAGCAACGGGCAGGTTTTCCTAATTTGCACAAAGGCACCACATGAGCAAGCAGTAGTGTGTGCAAACATTCAGACTGTGTCAACACAGCTCGTGGAACCGTTTCATTCCTGAGCATTTCCATAAGTCCTTGAGGCTTTCCCCACTTCCATTACACCCTACATTGGCCTTTGACACCAAGCTATAATATCTTGGAAAACTACATTTTGATTAAAGAACATGATTGTTAACATTTATTTAGCCCATGAACACATAGCCTTACATTTTAATTCACAAGAATAAAAACGTGCACAGGTGAGACAGTTTTCATGAACACAAGCAAAGCTTATACAGTGGGTGGAACAAATTCTGTAGGAATATGTATTGATTGAATTGCCCTGCTGAGAGTTCAATCAGTCCTAGGTGACCTCAACCCAGGACCCATTCAACTGCTAGCCAGAATGACCCTTCATGAGTTCCAAGCCGTCCCCACAACCAGCACTAATCAGCAACCCCCCATCACTGACTCTGCCCTCGCCCACCTTATCATCTTTATAGCACTGATAAATACTGAAATTGTACTTTGGGTTTTGTTTATGTCTTTGTTTTCTATTCCCCCGTTTAGCTGAGCTTCAGCAAACCTTGAACCTCAGTTTTCTCACTTGTGAAATGGAGATGCTAACTCCTTTCTAGACCATTAGAGGAGAGTGAGGGTAAAGAGTCTGATAAAGGCTACTATGAGTCTTTGACAGAATTAGCCCAAGGGCCCTGAGAATGCCTGAATCCTGCCCAAGACATAGTAACTCTTCCATACAAAGTCCCTGAGGGACATATGTTCAAGTGGCAGCAGCAAATAAAAATAACCCTTCCCCGTGAGGCTGGAGCTCAAAACCCATCTGTCAGTCTACGCCCTCCAAGTAGGGCAGCAGATACAAGAGATGAAGGGAGAAGGCTGAGCCAGGTGTGTGTGTGAGTGTGTGTGTGTGTGTGTGCATGTGTGTGCGTATGTGAGTGTGTGCATGTGTGTGAGAGTGTGTATGAGTGTGAGTGTGTATTGTGTGTGCGCATGTGTGTGAGTGTGTGCGTGCGTGTGAGTGTATGCATGTATGTGAGTGTGTATGAGTGTGTCTCTGTGTGTGCATATGTGAGTGTGTATTGTGTGCACATGTGTGTATGTGTGTGAGAGTGTGTCTCTGTGTGTGCATATGTGTGTATTGCATGCACATGCGTGTGTGCGCATGTGTGTGAGTGTGTGTGCACATGTGTATGTGAGTGTGTGTGTGCACACGCGTGTGTGAGAGAGTGTGTGTGTAATGCAGTGGGGGCTGGAGTGATGAAAGGGAAAGGCAGACCAGTAGGCTGATTACCCTTTCTGCAGCCAGCAGGAAAGAAAGAGCAGAGAATATCTATGGGTCTGAGTTTTAACTTACAGTGGCCTTACGTGCTGGAAAAATCTGCATCTTCAGTAAAACCAACACTTAGAAGCTCCTTCCTGGAGGCTGTGAGTTGGGGGCAGGGAGGCTGGCAGATGACTTGTGGGGTGGACACTTTAGCCCACACACAGAGGTCCCCAGCACCTGCCACCTACGGGGTACCCAGGACCTGACCGCGAAGATCATGATGATCTCATAATAGAACGTTTTCCAAATTAAAGGGACGAAGAGAATTCACTCCTTTTGAGGGCCCTAAATGGCAGTGACCTGGATTGCCACATATGAACGTGTAGTCTGTGGTCCTCTGTAAAGCTTCCTCACCCCAAGCCAAGTTAGCCAGAGTCTTAGTCACAAAATGCCAGAGGCTGGGGAGACTTCAACAATAGGCGTTTATTTCTCAGGGTTCTGGAAGCTGCAGGGTGCAGGAACAAGATTCTTTTTCTGGTGAGGACCCACCTCCTGGCTTGCAGACGGCTATCTTCTCTCTGTGTTCTCATGTGGTGGAGAGAGCCGTCATCTCTCTTGTGTGGCTTCTTTTTTTTTATGGAAGTACAGTTGATTTACGGTGTTGTGCTAATTTCTGCTGTACAGCAAAGTGACTCAGTTATACACATATGTACAGTCTTTTTTAATATTCTTTTCCGTTATGGTTTATCCCAGGAGATTGGATATGGTTCCCTGTGCTATACAGTAGCACCTTGTTGTTTATCCATTCTAAATGTAATAGTTTGAGTCTATTAATTCTAATTCCATCGTGAGAGCTCCACATTCAGGACCCAATCTCTTCCCAAAGGCCCACTTCCAAATGCCATCGCATGAGGGATTAGGCTTCCACATATGAATTTGGAGGGAGGGGACACAAACATTCAGTCCACAGCCTTCAACCTGGGGTGTTTTTTCCTAAATAATTGGCAATAATGAAAGATAAAGTTACACTATCTCAGAACCCCTACCATTTTTTAAAGAATGTGCAAAACAGAATGGCGTAGGGACTTTTGGCTGGTATTTGTATGTAAGGACAAGTACTCATTATTTCCACCATCGAAGTCTTAGAAAAATGAAAGGCTTACAGGCTCTGTGTTGCAAATAAAATCAACACTTCTCTCTAGAAGTTATCAGCTTGCCTCCAACAACACTTGGATTCATCTAGTATCTCCTTGTCTCCCCGTTAAGAGAATCATGACAACTGGGTAAAATATTTATCCGTAGAAAATAGAATCCAAATACACCAAAACACTCACTGAGCAACTTTTACAAACTGTTAGGAATTAGGCATAAGATCTCCATTAAAGCTAGTGTCTTCCTACGTTGTAAATATCAGAGGCAAGTTTGGTCAGCTGGGTCTGAGAACCGAAATAGGGAGTAAGAATTCACATTGACAGGGGCTGTCCTGTCAGCACTTTACACATTCACGGGTTCTGTATGTTTCCATGAACCTCTTTATAGATAACGGTGTGACAGTATATTTGTCCTGACAGACAGTAGGCATGTGTGTGTGTGTGTGTGTGTGTGTGTGTGTGTGTGTGTGTGTGTTTATGGGGATTGCTGGGGGAGGGCATGTGTTATTCACGCTGGGACACAAGTGTGCTAATTGGCTATTGATTGATTGATTAGACAACTACAGATAATTTTTAAAGTCCAATTGATCACAATTTTTTTACTTTTTTCTCCTGTACTTAGGAACACTGTTCTTTAACTGGAAAATTATATTAAGATTAGTAATAAAAATCATTAGCATCATTCCAAACGCTGACGTCTCTATTTTGTCTTCACACAGCGCCACGTCTTGTTACTGTCACATTTCTTAAAAAGGGATCCGTATGTCGCTTCATTTCTTTCCAGCTCAGCAAATGACATGGTACAGGGTCCTTTCTCTTTTTACCTGCAACCAAGACTGAAGAGAAGGATTAACTGAATGAGCAGTCAAGAACTTAAGAAAACCTCCAGTTTCCAGGATCTACTTCTGTTTGCACGTTCTACCGGAGGATGGCTGACTGTTCTACAGTAGTTAGTACAGGATGTAGGAGCCGGGAGACACCGGGATTTCATTCAGAGGTGGCAGTGCTCCAGGGAAGCACCTAAAGCCGCAACTATCTATGTAGTAACAATATTCAAAACTACTTCCGCATCCTCCCCTGAGGACAGACCTGGTGGGCAAGGTAGGGGCCGAGAAGAATCTTAGGGCGGGGGCTGTGCTTCCCCTTCTGTTTCTCCTGCAGTCACATACCCAGCAGGAGAGCCTCAGAACAGGCTCAGGAACCAAGGTGCTTCCCTACAGTCTGGTCATCCTTGTTTGGGTTGGAGCGTTTCCTGTTAAAGCAGCCAAAAAGGTAGCTGTTGCTCAGATATCTTGTCCTTCTACTGAGATTTCGAAAGCACTGATCTGGCCCTCACCCTGCTCACAATCATCGACCACAAGTGCAAGAACCATCGAGGATAAAAACAATCATTACATTCATGATCTTTGTTCATGTCTAAAAATATCAAACATCTGGACAGTGTAGGTGCTGCAAACCCTTAGAGTGGGAAAGGGAGGGACCAAGGTCATGTGGCATCTTAATAGCATCAAGATCTGGCCCCTGGACCCTCCTTCTGGGTTTGAGAGGGTGTATTCTTTTTTTTTTCCTTTTATAACTTTTTTAGTTTTTATTTTTTATTGAGGTATAAGTTGATTTACAATGTTTTAGGTGTACAGCAAAGTGATTCAATTATACATGTATATATATTCTCTTTCTGATTCTTTTCCATTATAGCTTATTACAAGATATTGATTATTGTTCCCTGTGCTACACAGTAGAACCTTGTTTATCTATTTTATATATGAGAAGGTGCATTCTTTACTTACTAATCTCATTGGGGTCTTGCCGTGTACAGTTCTCAGCATGAAGCTTAATCTACCTGAGCATTCAAATGATGTACGGGAGGAGCATCAGTGAAAACAGTAAGAATTCTGGAACCTCTGAGTTGTAGTAAATACTCTTAGGAGCCAGGCTGCTATAACCTCACAAGGAACCACCCCCGTGGGGCTCCAAGTTGCATAGCTGAGTAGATGCAAATGCAAATTCTTAAAAATCCACCAGAAAGAACGGATCTTTCCCCCTTGTTACCACTCAGTTCTCCACAAGGGAGGATTTATCAGATACTGACCTGATACTCCAGCAACTGATGGCCCCTGCTCCTCTCGAGAGATGACTTTCCATAAACAGGGTCCAATGAAGATCTGCCCGCATAGGGTTAAGTTTCTTTTTTCTGTACAAAGAGTAAAGGCTCAGCTACTATATAAAGTCTGAAGCCAGAAGCATTCCGTTCCCAGTGCAATGGTGAACATTTGGGAAAATGTTCGTAACTTTGAGGTTTACAATCACTGTTTAAATAACAGATTGGACGCTTCAGTCACTATACTCTTAGCGGAGCACATCCTATGTGACTACCACTGTTTCAGGTGCTAGAGATAAGTCTGTGAACCAAACAGATAGAAGTCCCTGCTCGTGGAGCAAAAGATGTTGGTTTATTGATTTGGTAACAACACCTGCAATCCCAGCATCCCCACGAAAACTGTTACCAAAACAGCCCAATCCCTCTTCCATGCAGTGTTAGTTTCCAAGCCTTGCTTACAATCAAAGGTACTTTAATAAGCACTTCGAGACATGGTGACAAAAAATGACAGCAGTGACAGAGAACACTCTGTCTTCTATTTCTGCAGGGCTGAAATTGTCAACTCAGTGAACTGGTGAAAATCCCAAATGTTATGTTTGGAGTTGGATTCAGCCAAACCTACCGTGAACCAGTTCCAGGAATGAGGTGCACAGGTTCAAACCCTCCAGTTGGTCTCCACGCGGGTACCACCTCTTCCCCTCTTCATACTCAAAGAGCCCACAACTCACCTCCGGAGACCACGCCCACACAAGGGTGGCCAGTAGCCTTTGGGGGCGTCTCCGAGGGTGCCAGATGGATGCCAGCCAGCCATTCAGAGGTGCGAGTGGTCGAGCCTCTGACCAGCGCCCCCCAGCCATCCAATTCCTGGAGAGGTAGAATGTCTCACCCGTGCTTGTCCCTTCCCTCTTTCCGCCTTCATTTCTCATTTATCTTTATCAGTGGACATCTAGAAAACCTAATTGCTGTTATTTCCATCTTGAGCAGGCTAATAGGTATCGGGGAAAGAAAAGCTTTTTTTTTTTCTTTCTCCCTGATTCTGCCCCTGAAATAAAATCAATAATTATACTAATAAAAACAATAAAATAAAGGTCCATATTGATAAGGAAAATCTAACTCAGTCTTTTGCCATAACGAAATTTGCTTTCATTAAAACAGAATATGCAGCCTTGCTCCTTGATTTCTTTGGGGGCGTTGCATTCACCAGCGTAAATAAACCTACCGCTTTTGAGCTGCGAAGGCTGCTATTTTAAAGATGAAAAAATTTCAGCTTCTGGATGGCTGTTTTCATTTAACACAGCTTCAAATGAATTTATGAACTGTTCTATAATGTTTTCTGCATACACCAAATGGCAGACTTTAGGCAGAAACCCAATATATGTTTAGTTAGTATATAATAAACATAATATTTACATGGGCTATGCGCTGTGTTAAGAATCTAGAGGAGTTGCTCTATAAACTGTTATTGAATTCTCTAACATAGAGCCCTACACCAAGTAGTCCATCAAGATTCCAGGAGAATTTTTGCAGAGAGACCCTGACTCACCCCAAGTACATACACACGCACACACGCACAGACACACACATGCTTGTCGGCACACGCTTGTGGGCACATAAACCTGGGTCTCCTTCATTTGAAAAAAAAAAACTCTCTTTAATCAAAATCTTGATGACAATCTCATTTTCTTTGGCTGCTAGGATGACAATGTCGTTTAAGATATTGTTTTTAACTTTCAAGGTGTCTCTGCGGTTTTGAAAAATATTTCAGGAGCTAAAAAAAAAATTGAATCCCAGAAGATAGAGAAGTTAGTTCATTTCTTAAGCAATAAACAGAAAGCAGGGAGGTGCTGAATAAACGTGCTTAGAGGGAATATTTCTTTGAAAAGCCCACTAGTTAGGCCCTATAACACCTCACCTGATATTTCTACAGTGCAAACACGATAGTGGAAATTAAGTTCCCCCAGCAAATTCAGTTTAGTGGGAATTTGTTATGAATAAAATACTGCTGTTGGCTCTAGAACATTGAATTTATCCACCAAATAATATCCCAGAAATACCACTTCAGAAGAAGTCAACTCTAAATAATTGATAAATTTGGTTTGTTTAGAAACCTTTTGACCTCTGTAATAGAAAGTAAAAACACATTTCAGTTATTAAAGTCACATATATTCCCTCTGGTAGGGGGAGCTTTTAATTTTAAGCTGGGCTCTGTAGGGGCCATTTAATAAAGCTGAGAGAAATTTTTCAACTGCTGCTGTTGGATTTGGGTCAACCTCCTTTGGGAAAATGGAAAAAGATAAATTTGTAGCTTTTCATAACGTACAAGAAAACTTCAGAGATTTTAAACATTAAGACCTACTGGAATTGAAAGATAGATTTTTGGTAGCCCCTTCTGTTTCCCATCCCCAAAATCTCTCTCTTACTCTCTCCCTTTGCTTTAGAAAGAAGGTTTAAATGTTTGTGCTGTTAAAGAAACAGAGAGTCAGCATTTCCCATTAATATCAGACATTTCTTTTTAGATAGCTCTTATCTGCCATTATTTCATGCAACTCTGAAGTTTCACAGAGAGAATAGCAAGGTACTATTTCAACTATTTTCTTACTTAAACATTTTTTTCAAATACACATTAAATAATTTTATTGGCTTTCTCTTCTGTGATTTAAAAACAAAAAACAAAAAAAAACGTAGCTTCAGTGAAAGTTCTCCAACATGGCTTTCCGTGTGAAAAAAAAGAAATGCACAAGCAGTATGAAGGATTTACGTGTATAACAGTATTCTCAATATCATTCTTACATATTCAAAAACACAACCTTTCTTGATGATGAAGAAAGTGATATTTTAAAAATTCATCTCTGTTGTTACATTTCCCTAAGACATGTGCTCAAATTACATGGCTCAAGGAAGTGGATTTTTTGAGTACTTTATAAATGTTGTGTCTTAAGAGTGAACATTGAAATCATGTTTCTATGATCCATGTATACCCAGCACAGCCTTACTGGATGTGGACATTACTACACTGCGGGCTTGTGAGACAAAGGACTGTATCTGGTCTTTATTACATTCCTTACAAGCCCGATTTGCCCTTTTTTACCCAATAGATGATTAAGTCTCCATTGCTGGAAAACCTTAGCCTGACTCAAACATAAGAAGCAGGTAGGGCTGCTTATATTTGCCTCTCCCCAGGGATTTTGATTCTGTTTTTCAAAGCTCTCCTACTGGGGGCCCCTCATCCCAAATTTCTTTGTTTCCGCATCGGACCCTACCCCTTCTCTCCACCTCCTCTCCAGCGTTTCACAAGCCAGCACATCTTTTTCCAGGTAACTGTTTGATTCCACGTGTACCAAGAACTCAGCCTGGTCAGATGGTGGGATTCCTGGGGTTTCTGGATAAAGATACAGCTGGGGACCCCAAAAGATGGAGAAAGGTTTCTTGTTTCATGGTGAAATACACTGACTTTTGCCAATGAGCTTGTCCTTCAGCTTGACTTTGAAGCTATTTGACTGAAAGAATATTGGGCATTGGTCTAGAATCATGCAAAGAAAAAAAATATACCTAAATAAGAAGTAACTTTCTTGTTTCTCAAGTGAGTATGACGAGGTGGAGAGAGGAGAAAGAGCTGAAGAAATCAGGGTGAGGACATATCTCAGTGTCTGAGGAAAGGAGCTTTCCCCAAGTACCAACCAAAGGGACCATCCATAAACATACATATATTCTCATTGCCCTAGATTCAAGAGTTGCTCCAAGACCCTGAGACTCGAGTGCATTAGTGTGCCTTGAAGGCAGTGAACAGCCCTGCAGGTGGGCACCTCCCTCTCTGCACATGTACACAATGACATGATGCTTGCACTATTACACACACTCTCGAAGAAGAAGAAAAGAATCATGCTTTGCCTTCATCTCCTGGGGTTTGTGCTTCCTCAGCATATACTTAGATTTTAATCTTTAGAAATCAGCTAAAACTAAATGATGTGTGCTCCACTTCACACGGAAAAGAGGATTTTGAAGGACAAGTACCCACACTGACTAGGATGGTGACTACCATACACAAAAAACAAAAAAACTAAAACAAAACATCAGAAAAGAAGTGTTGATCAGCATGTGGAGAAATTGGAAACTTTGTGCACTGCTGGTGGGAGTGTGACGTGGTGCAGCCACTGGGGAAAACAGTATGGAGGTTCCTCAGAAACTCAAACATAGAATTACCATACGATCCAGTGATTCCACTTCCGGGTTCATGCTGGAAAGAAACGAAAACAGAGGTTCAAACAGATATTTGTTTACTCATGTTCACAGCAGCATTACTGACAAAAGCCAAAAGGTGGAAATAACCCAAGCTCTGTTGAAAGGTGAATGAATGAACAATGTGTGTTCAGTCCATACAATGGAATATTATTCAGTCCTAAAAAGGAAGGAAATTCTGACACCTGCTACAACATGGATGAAATGAAAACATTATGTTAAGTGAACTCAGCCTGTCACAAAAGGACACATAGTGTGTGATTCCACTTATCTGAAGTACGCATGGCAGTCAAATCCACAGAAAGTAGAAGGGTGGGTTCCAGGGGTTCTGGGGAGGGATGTGGAGAGTTAGTGTTTAACAGGCAGAGTTTCCGTTTGGAAGGAGGAAAATGGTTCTCAGATGGAAGGTGGTGATGGTTATGCAACAATGTGAATGTCTTTAATGCCACTGAGCTGTATTTAACATGATTTAACATGGTACATTTAAACAGGATTTAAATGGTACATTTTATGTTATGCATGTTTTTCCACAATAAAAAAAAAAGAACCAATGCCACCACTCACTAAAATCTCATGATAAAAATAAATCAAATGTGAGTAGACCTTCCTGTTCAATCCAAATAAAAGTGTGCCCCAAATGATTTAAAGTTCTGTCACCCAAAAGCAGATCAGACCTTCTGGAAAGGAGTAAACTGCCGCTTATGCCTCTATGCATTTGTTTCGTAAAGGGTTTCAAAGTCAATTTTTGTAACAAGTTTGTTCTCATTTCTCAGTTTTGCTCAACCGACGTTACGTATGTCTGTCTTGAGTGGTATTGATTTGAATTAAAATTAAAGTATGCTTTACGTGATCAGAAAATAAATTCATGGGACTTCCCTGGTGGCGCAGTGGTTAAGAATCTGCCTGCCAATGCAGGGGACACGGGTTCGAGCCCTGGTCTGGGAAGTTCCCACGTGCCGCAGAGCAGCTAAGCCCGTGCGTCACAACACTGAGCTTGCACCCTAGAGCCCGCGAGCCACGGCTACTGAGCCCACGTGCCACAACTACTGAAGCCCGCGCGCCTAGAGCCCGTGCTCCGCAACAAGAGAAGCCACCGCAATGAGAAGCCTGCGCACCGCAACAGAAAGTAGCCCTCGCTCACCACAACTAGAGAAAGCTCACGCACAGCAACAAAGACCCAACGCAGCCAAAAATAAATAAATAAATTTATTAAAAAAGAAAAGAATTTCATAATTGAGCTGACCATACTATCAATAGTTAAATTCCTTGTCATTAGAATGTTTGTTACATACAGAGTTTATTTTCTTTATTTTCATAGCTAATTCTGGCAAAAATCAAATTAAAGTTACTATTTGAGAAAAATCTTCCTAGCTCTCTTAAACAAGCCAGGCTTTGATGAGCACCCTGGTACCCAGTTACATGCTTGAAATTTGTTGCCTGATCATTTGACCCTGAGTCCTGCTTTTATTACATCCATCATTCACTCAACAACTCCTTTTTTCCTCAAAAGATTTTTTCTGTGTTCACAAACTCCTGGTTGTGAAATGAGAGTTCAGCATGGAGAGCTTCTATGACGTGGAACTTTGTTTTAGTGGGAAGAGAGGTTGATTCTTCATGTTTCTCTGTGCACACATCTTTATGGTTTATCAAAATATACATACATGCTAGAATAGAATGAGTCCTTTACTTTCAGAAACATAATAAAGAGCCTGGTTCAGTCTAAAAAGATGTCATTTTACGTATTTTAAATGGCATACATCATATTTGTATGCTATTTCTATGCCACTTTAATTTGCGTACACTACTTTTATCATTAAGAATTAAAAGGAAGCAGCTAAATATATCCCATTCCTCCTCAAATCCAGATTAAATGCATATAGATACAGCCTACGTTCATGCCTTATTGGATTTATCCATTAAATTAAACTCTTTATGACTCCACATGTGTATCATCTGTCTTTACTCTTTCAACCAAGGTCTAGTCAGTGTTTAACTTCCTATTGGGCATTTTACTTAAAATGATTCCAATTTCTTACTAATACATGCCCCAAACTATGGATATGTTCCCCAACCAAATCAGGCCTCCTGTCTTTCCAACCTGCTTCCCATCACTACCTGGTAGGTAATATGGACCCCATCATAATATGGACTCCACCATAATATGGACTCCCACCATAATATGGACTGTGGGCCCTGCTAAACTCATTCCTGCCTCCAACATCATCTCTTCTGCTCTTTCTTCACCTCTAATCCTGTCCATTCTTCCTTTCTTCAATCCAAATCATTTCTACCTTGGAAAACTTTCCTGATAATTCCAAACTCTGCTGATGTCACACTCCCCTGGAAAACATCTAGTCGATTCAATCCAATTTCACAGTGACTCTTTATCATTGAGTACAATTTCTTGCCAACCGATTTATAAACTTGCTCAGATGAGAGTGCATTTTTTACGTTCTTCTTTGGGGCTCCCAGAGTGCTTTGCATGTGGAGGAAACACAATGATTGATAAATCCCTCAGCTCCCTCCCATCTGTCCTGCTGTATGCACTAGGTCTCCCAGGAACAGCAGAGGGAGCAAATAATGTTAATGATCACCAAATAAGAACTGGTAGTCTTCAGGAGAGAGATGCAGCTGGATAACTCCTAGGTAAAGTCTTCTAGCAAAAGTCAGGCCACATTTGTTGGTAGTTTGACATCCTCCCAAGGTAAGGTTTACTCTGGTAGACAACTACGTCTGGTCTGAAAATACATTTATGGAGCTGTTGAACTAGAGTTCTTCTGACTATTTGCCTATTCGAGAATGTAAGTATCCATAAAAGTTCAAATTAATAGGGTGGGTGGGACCATCTACAACATCCCGTGATTGAGACCTTGGCCTCAGCTCCCTGACTGATTTGCATGTGCAGACCCTGTCAATATGTTTCTGGAGAGTCTGGTGAAAAATATAGGAATAAAGATCAGAAACTGCATTTCCTGCTTGGCATACAGGAGAGGAGACTTGAAGGGTGGGAGCTGGCGTCCCCGTTGGCCAGGAGACAATTGTATCAGAGTGTTCTGTTTTGTTCTGGCTGGATAGTGTCTGCTTATCAAAAGCAGGAAATTGCATTTTAACTTGGATCTGTAGGATGCCTGCTGGGGAGGGGCTGATCTGGTTAGGGGGGGTGGAGGTGGGAGGAGGACCAGGGCAGAGAACAGTCAGTGCCAGACCACTTCAGGGCCTGCGGCCATCACAAGCTTGGCAGGAATAAAAATTGCATTAAAAAAAAAAAAAAGAAAACAGCAGACCTCGGTTGAAGATGCGAGCAAGCTTGTCTTCTTCAGATGTGAAGAAATTGAGGCGCTGTTTTTCTGGTCTGGAGAGGAACATTGATCCCCCTGTAGAGCTGGGGGGATATGGCCGCCTACGTCATATGAGAGTTGATTCAGTTAGGGTTCTGAAGAAGGAATAAGCAGCAAAACTGTCCGATGCCGTCTCGCAGGCCTCATTGGTACTGAGATAGGAACTTCTATCCACGCCAGGAAAGAATGTGGAGGAGAGATGAAGGGAAAGCATATTTTGTGAGCAGTCTTTTGTTTGTGTTGAGTTTATAATGAATGTGGTAAGAGATCTGAGGACTAATTTAAGCTAATGAAAGACAATGAGAGCTGTTAGGGAGTTTTAATATACAGGAATATGAAAGCAAAATCACATGTGTTCACTCTTCTGTAAACAAAAGCAAATAAATACTAACTGGACATTTAACAATTAAAATTTGATCTAATAGAATGCATAGAACTAGTCGATCCTTACCTTTTAAAAGGTGTTCAGAAAGCGTGGAATTCCTCCATTTTTCCAAGTGAAAGATTTGTGTGTGTGTGTGTGTGTGTGTGTGAGTGTATGTTCCAAAGAAATGAAAAAAGCAGACAGACTTCAAATATTATATATATATGGATATATGGATATATATATATACACACACATATAGATATAAGGAAATGTGGAATCTGTTAGAAAGAAAAACAGCATGAGAGAATATTACTGAAATCACAGCTAAAAGTCTTAGCTGGAAGTACAAAATAATTTGTCTTCTTAGACTTTTCGTTCTTTTATATTCCTGTAACTCAGGCCACATTATAATGACATTACATATTCGTGCAAATAACAAATTAAATACACAAAAACACTATTATATTTTTCTAAATCTTGGTTGCTTTTCTCTGCTCACCTTATCATAATAGTTTTTCAATAAGGAAACCACTAGAGTGGGTGGTTTTTGTTATTTTACTGGAACTGATATTCTATCTTCTGTAATAATATTAAAGAAATGCAAATCAGAAAATAAACCAATTCAACTAAGGTTTATCTTCATATTTAAAATTCTGTATTTGAGAATGGTGTACACAGACTTGGAAACAGATCTTTACTAGGTGGCTTTTCTGTAGTATATTTGATATAAAAGTATAGGCAGAGGATATTTTGAAGGTAGAACCAAAAGAGAGAGAGAGAGAGTTTAGATATAAAGAAGAAGCTTGTGTCATTTTTTAAAATGTTAATGCTTGTAAATCTATTTAATTAAAATGTTAATTGAGGCCTAGGACTCCATTTTGTGTTATAATATTTACAGCAAGTCAGACCAAGATTAAATGTGTTTAAATGGGTTTTTTTCACCGTTGCAGCACTTCGCCTTTCACTGGAAGTGCCTAGGCTTTATTATTTTTTTTTTTCTTACATCCCAAGCAGCTCTGGTTAAAACGTAGTTAATGTACCAACTGCAATTAGCCAACTGTCAAAGGCTCAACCGTTGATAAGCTTCATTTAACTAATTTGAGAAGTGGAAGTTTGAATTTTTTTTTTCCAGGAAGGTAGCTTGTTTCCTTATTTCCTGTCAAGAGAGCCAAGTCCTGTGACCTATGGTTAAAAGGGCTCTTTGTAATTAAGACAGGGAGTCTCCAAGTGAACAGTTCTCACAGTAGGAGGGGAAAAAAGGAGAGGGAGAGAGGAAAAGGAGGAAGAGATGGAGGAGGAAAGGAAGCCTGACACCGCTTAGCCAAGGATGGGAGCACAGCCAGTGCTGGGTCCCCTGAGCCCCGAGCCACTGGGCCACCTCCGGGGCCACAGGCTCCGAGCCCCTTTTACGGAGCTCGGAGTCTATTAAGACCTTGGTGAGCCGGCCTGTCTCAGGGAGGTGCCCCCTCCGCAGTGCCCGTGCATAGACAACCAGAAACTGATCAACCGTGTTATATCAATAACATTCTCACACCAGGTTGTGTAAATTGATCTTTTACAATTTCTCTCGGTGACAGTCTCTGTAACCAACAAGATAAATCATTCCTCCTGTGGCTTTTTTATTGATTGCCGGGACCCGTATAAAAATTACACTGCTCAAGCTGTGAAGTGAACATCCTCATAAAAGAAGACTTTTTATTTACAATCAGAATATGTTTGGGCCCAGATCAAGTGCAGATTTACTAGCTCAGAACTACAAGAACGGTGAAATTTAACAGACTTAGAGAAATCTAAAAATTAAAAAGAAACACCACCCCGCACCAGAAAACAGCCATCACAACGTCAAGAATACACACAATATGCCTCAGTTTAAGACCACAATTTGTTTAAGGAAAAGCTTTACACATTTGATACTAAGCTTAACAGAAAGCCATCTGCTAAAACGGTAAGACGGAAAAACTGCCACAACCAAATGAATCTTTCTATTTTGTCAAGAAAACTTTGGTAGTTTAGACAAAATCATAGAACAAGACACACTTCAAACATGAGACGATTTTTTGTAAGAAGTTTAATTCGCCTTATTTTGCAATCATGAAAATATCTTTAGTTCTGCTTTAGGAATAATTTACAATTCTGGAGTACTTAGAATTTTTAAATGTAGTTGAAATATAGACAATTGATGTCTTTGAATATATATTTTACACAAATAGCTTCTTGGAATATAAAGTTTCTTTACTTTTCAATTCGAATCTTCCATTCTACTACAGGAATAAACATATTTGCCATTTGAAAACGCTGTGATGAGAAGAGTTTTACAGTGAAAATGGAAACTCTGTGCATATTTTTTTCCTTAAACTTCTTTTTAAGTCACTTTTTCTTTCTGGTGCACCATTTTGAATCACCTGCTAATAAATGTGATTGCATCCAGAATCCACTTTTCTGAAAAGTGCAAAAGGAAAATGTTAAATATTTTTGCATCATCGCAGAAGATGAGTTAGTGATGTTTATAAAATAAAGTGAATTACCCTAAATTATCACGGCCTGAAATCACTTTCCATGCATGCCCTGTGAGGCGGTATTGTGTTTCAATTCAAATAGCGTTTCACAGACCTAAGAATCCGAGCATAGCCTTTTGTATACATCTAAGAGGGGAGGACAGAGATAGTCCTTTTTGTCCCTTCCCCTTGAGCCTCTGCCCGGTTTCTCTGAAGCTGTACTCTTTCTTTGCAGTTTTAGAGAAGGCCTTTTCAATGGAGCAGGCCAAAGAGGCGGGCGGGGGAGAGCGCGGGTGCTTTGGGCTCGTTTCCTCGCTTTCCCGGCCAGGAGAAAAAGGGAGAGTGTGGCATCCAGAGTCGGGCTCCCTCAGTTCTCTGGGAAACGCTCTCACGGGGGAAGAACGGCAGCAACACGCACGCTCTGGGCAAACACTAAGAAGGAAAAATCAAGTGGCTCCAGAAGGGAGGCTGGAGTGGCCCCTGCCGCCCGCGGGTGTCACCTCCTAAAAGGTCTGCAGGCGCGCATCTCCCGGCCAGGCCTGCGCTGCCTGCTTCCCCGGGGTCACCGTCCCCCTCCCGGCAGCGCGGGGTCCAGCCCTGTTCCCATCTGGGCCGTCCTTGCCCCTGAGCACAAAGACCCACTGTGCCCAGGTTCACCGGCTGCCTTTTGGTTCTTAGTCACTCTCGCTTCGGTTCTTTGTACGGCAGATCCCCCGTGGGCACCGACACGAAACCCCAGTAAGAACAACCCGGCGGCCAAGGGCTTGGGGTCCGGGGTGGGCATCCCGCTTCCTCGCGCGCGGCGCCCGCGGGGGACACAGCCTCTCTCTCCACCCCGGCTGAGCGCTCGGCGGCGGGAGCGGGGAGCAGGGGGCGCCCTGGAGCTGCGGGGTCCGCGCTACCCCAACCCCTGCCCGAGCCAGAGATCGGCCGCGCGTAGCTGAGGGCTCGGCGCTCCCGGGACCGAGGACCGCCGCCGAGGGCGCGACCTGGCGAGTCGGGACCCGCCTGCCGGGAAGCCAACGGCGCTTTTCCAGATCACCTTGTTGGGACTTAGAGCGGCAGAGGTCAGACAGGAGGGACAATTGCAGGGTCCAAGGGCGAATTCCCGGGAGGAGCGGGCCCCGGGCTTCCCGGTCGATCAGAATGAAGGAGGCAGCAGCTGGAGTCCGGGGACCGCGGGGGCCAGCCTGGCCCCAAAGCCGGGGTGAGCCCTCTGCGCGCCCCTCCCTCCCTCCCGGGGAAGCTTAGCCCAGACTAAGAAACTGAGCCGGAGAATTCTGCTGCTCACGGGCGGTTTTTTTTTCTTTTCTTTTCCTTTTTCTTTTCTTTTCTTTTCTTTCTTTTTTTTTTTTTTTTTTTTAAGATATTTCAGTACAGATCTTGTCAGACAGGGAAAAGATGAGAAAATCACTAGATGGGGAGGGTTTTTTCTCACGGAAGATATACATATAAAGTACCTTTTGAACTGTTTTTATTTTAAACCAAAACAGTTTCCTAAGGGAAAAAGTAGTATTTTTTTTTGGTTCAATCTCAGAGAAATAAATGACATCAAGGTTGCTCTTTCTGGTTTTTATTTAGCATCAATACGGGTCTTTGTATCTCCAGGGAACAGATAGAGCAGAAGAAGGGGAACCAGTGGGGAAGGGGGCGGAAGCTTATATGAAGAGGATTTAAGTGAGCTTTTAACTTGAAAAAATGGATTTTAAAAAATGTTTGCCAAAACAACATCAATAAATGTCACCAGATATCTGGTTTAAATAAGACAATTCAGGCGTTTCGCTCTCCTGCAGGCCCGGGGGTTGCCAAAATCCTCCACCAATCATGGCGTCCCCAAACTCCTGAATTTCAGTGAAATGAGCCGGAAGAGTTGATCGCTAGACATGGTAACTATTTACCTCTGAAATTGTGTCTGCACGCGCCGTGGCTGAAGGAGGCTCACTCTTTTATCCAGTTCTTTTGGGGATAAGAATATGACCCTTCAGAGGACAAGGGGTCAGCTGAGAACCGGACAGGTGATGACGGTGTAGGTTTCCTGCATCCTGGGTGTGAACAACTCAGGCCAGTACTGAGCACTGCGCCCGCCACCCCCGGCCCCCGCCAGCCCTGTATCTTCTCTCCTGAAAGTGTCTAACTCACATCACACGTGGCATCATGCAAGGCCCAAGCTATGCTAGTAAAACATAAGTTTGCAGACGTTGACCTCCCTTGTCTCCCTGGTGGCGGAACCCACGGGTTTCCGCTGTCCCAGGTCAGGGTGCGGAAAGACCCCTCCCCTGCCCGCGGCCGGGAAGCAGGCAGAGGGGAAACTGACAAGGGATGTTATTTCATCTACCCTCCCATCCCCCCACCCCCGAGAATGAAGGTGGAGGAAGCCCACTGGAAATAGCATCTCTCAGCCTCCCTCCTTTGTTGAGTAGAGTGGGGATGTGACCATCAAAAGCTAGAGGTGGTGGCGTAAAAAGGCAGGAGATGGAGTGATGGCCAGAGAGAAGGGGGGTTATGATTTTGTACAACCACTTGACTTAGGGGTAAACTGAAGGACCTTTTGCTTGCTTGCTTGATTTTCCTGTTTTATTACTCTCTGAAATCTAAGGCCTAAGGTTGCCTAAAAAGGGTGAGTTTTTCTTCTTATCCCCAATTTTCCTGGTGTAGGAGGAGCACTTCAGAATGAAGAGAAAGAAAATGTAGGTGTGAGGGGCCCCCAGGGGGCAATGGGACCCCCTCCTCTTCATACAGAGCCCCCGAATTAGATAAATGTGTATTTGAGTCATTTCTGGAAGTTTGAAAAAGAAAACTTACTTCTAAGGTAAATCGGATTGAGTTCCCCTCTTAATCTGATTACTTTCAAAGACAAGGCTGCTTCCTGAGGGTAGGTAATAACTGATGTCTTCTTGGGGAGAGGGTTGCTAGAAAAGCATTCAGAGGCAGAAAAACAAGGTTTATGTTCCAAATCAGGGCACTACATTAAGTTGAACAACAATTTTCCTCACATTCTTCAGGTGCTTTCCAAAGATCCCTATAAAAATCACATTTTCTCATAATTTATATAGAAAGAGAAGCCAAAAGCACATTTTTTTAATGGGGAAAACTACCCACAAACAGTATTCCAAAGAGGACAAACACAAAGTTTACGTAAATGGGGGAATGGTGAGAGTGGGAGATGGTAATTTCTAAGTTATAGCCCGGTATTTTTTATGAATAGAGTACTGATTTTCAAAAACATACCCAAATGCAGAATTGCCTAACCACTCCCAAAATCTTACACTGAAAACGACGCTAGTGTTCATTTTAGAAGGACATAGCAAAGGGTCTGTTCCCCGAGACATGAAGCCAAAAAATCCTTTTCAACTAACTAACAACCTTTATTTAACAGTTTAATAGAATTTCTGTGTCCTGGAGTGGTTAAAAAAAAAAAAAGTTCTATTACAGACTACACTTGAAGGGTAACTTGAAATTCGTATCCCTACAGACTTT
This sequence comes from Delphinus delphis, assembly GCF_949987515.2. NCBI lineage: Eukaryota > Metazoa > Chordata > Mammalia > Artiodactyla > Delphinidae > Delphinus > Delphinus delphis. The sequence continues at coordinate 4,196,149 of NC_082694.2, read as the reverse complement.
TGTTTACATTGTTTAGTCACTCAAAAATTAAAAGAATGTTTGAAATCACGGCACTTATTTGTGACACTATTAATATCCATTCTTCACCTCCTATTATTTACGCATACGTGAGTAGAGGAGAGTGCCTGAGTATCCTTCTCACTGGAGTGCATTTCCCATCCGCTAAAGGAAAAGACTGGGTACGCTGCTGGATTCTTCACTTATTCCATTCGGTCGTTCCATGTAAAAAGCTTGAATGACTTCTTCATTTCCCACCTACTTCCAAGTTGTCGAAATAATACATTTTAAAAGAGAAAGAAAAAATAGAAGAGATATCATTATTCCACCCTTCTGTTATTATAGGCATGTCACGTGTTCTTAAAGAATCCTTCGCATAGTGAAAGAGTAACAAAACGTGACAGGTGGAAGAAAGAGAACACAGCCAAGGGGCCCTCTTGCTGAGCCTTCTTAACAACAGAGAACCTCTAAGGATTCCCACCTGCGAATCCTGGTGCTGCCATCAATTCTCTGTATGCCTCTGGGTAAGTCACTTAACCTTTCTGGCTCTTAGTTTCCCCATGGGCAAAATGGCAGTTATCATAATAACACTCTTACCAGTATTCTGCAAAGAACAATGATTGCAAATGAAAGCAAGTCATCTTGTGTGTGTTAAGAATGACATACAAGGGCTAAAAAATAGCATAAGCTTGTAGTTCACAGTACACTTTTCCAGAAACAACAAGAGGATGTCTCAAGCATGGAACCATAACAGGAATTAGGGACCACCAAACTCATTAGAACCAAGAGAATCCTTTAGGAAGAATTCCTGGTGAGTCACTGGGCCAAAGTTGGGGAGTGGGAAAGGAGAATTAACTCTCACTGTTTCATGTAAGTGATTGTCAGAAGTGACTTTGTTGTATCAAACCTTAAGATACACCTAGTATAGTTCATCTAAAATTGTCGTAGAAATACTGGATGGATGTTGTATGTTTACACGTGGAAGATACGCACACAACTTAGGGGATTTTCTGTTAAATATGTGAGATCATATTTAGGAATTATAATGCATGTCTAGTTCTGTGATCAAGGAGGGTTTTACCAGTAGCTTTTTAAGAGGACGAGAGAACAGATAATGATTAACTAAATCTTCCATAATGTTTTACTTTAGTTTACTTCTGAAGAACCGAAATTACCAGATTTAAAGACAAGTCATATTTAAAAGTATAATTTAAGTCATATATTTCTATTTTTATAAAAATCTCAATTTTGACGAAAATGACCAATTAGTAACATATAAAATATTTATGACAACTAAAGGTTAACAGCGGGCAAGCAGACAGAATTATTACAAGCCAATTTTTTTAAATGAACACCTTATTAGGAAAAATGGACAACTGACGTGAACCAGCAATTAACAAAACAATATACAGTTGTCAAACTCACATATGAAAAAATACTAACCTCAATGAGAAAGTTAAAAATAAATAAAAATTAAAATACTCTGTACCATGCTTCAGGTGGTAAAAGAATACACGGATATCTTCTGAGGAAATAACCAGAAATGATTATTAAACACTATAAGAAGTGCTGTGTCTTTATCCCAGTTACTTCACCTCTAGGAGTTTATGTTAAAAAAAAAATTATTGTACCCTAAGATTTAACTATAAGGCTGATTATTACAGCACTGCTTGTTGTATTGTATAACAGCAAACAACTTGACCTGGGGCCTGTGTGAATGGAGATGCACCTGACTTCAAAGACTCTGTAGAAAGAATCATAGTAATAATAAAAGAATGTAAACGATCTCAATAATTTTATGTTGATTACGCGTTGAGATGAATATATTTTGAATAGCTTAGGTTAAAGAAAATAGATCGTTAAAGTTCATTTTACCTGTTACCTTTCACTTTTTTAGTGTGGCTACAAGAAAATTTTAAATTTTGTATGTGACTTACATTTGTATGAACCATGGTGCTCCAGTGTCTTTCATGAGCAATTAATGCTGCATCTCATGGGCTAGAACCAGCCACATAACCCCACACCATCACAAGACCAGAAAATGTGGTCCTACAAAGCACCCTGAAGGCGGTGTGTTGGAAATCTTTGGTGAGGAGTCCTAATAAATGCCACAGAAAGCAAGACAGAGACAAATTGAGAGAGCAAGCGCACACTCACTAATTTTGGAGAGTAGATTTGAGTCCATGTGGGTCAAGTAAACACAGGATACTTGCAATCAGATATATGACGTGGAGGTGTTGGGAGTATCTTCAATTTCTAAGCAGTCAACCTCCAGAGTAACTAAAAAGGAGTTACGAGATGGTCCTAGAACAGCTGATGGAGAGAGAAGTGCTGCATGTATGGAGACGCTACGGGCAGAGAAGAAAAAAGGAGCAGCAATTTGGAGGGAAAAAGCCCAAAACACACACACACACACACACACACACAGGCAGAATCCTGCAAAGAGCACATGCTGGTTTGCTAGTGAGCTGCTTCCTGCCTGGGCAACTCTCTGTAGTACACCATCATGATGAAAAGCAACAGGCATTGGCTGGTTGCTTGATGGTCCTCTTCTCCCAAAGAATGCTGAGGGCTCAGGAAATGTGGGTGCTGCTATGTCCAAACATATGGAAAAACCTGGAATTACCAGAAGCTTTCTCGTCTGCATCACTTGGTAATGGGATCCCATGTGATTTCAGATTCATTCTTTTCGCTTACTTTTATTTTCAAGTAGACAGTGTTCCAAATTGCTTGCCATGCCCTTTGCAGAGGGCTCAAAACAATACACAGTCATAAGAATTTCAACTCCAGGAAGGCAGCGTAACACACCAAGTCCTCTGGAGGCAGACGACCTGGGTTAGAATTGCTGGCAGAATGACCGTTGGCAAGTGGTGTAACCTCTCTTCCTCTGTTAGTCCATCTGCAAAATGAGGTAATATCCCTATCTACCTCACAGGGTTGTGTGTAAAAATCCAAATCTCTGAGAAGTGAAAATCCAGTTTTCAGTTCTCAAATTCAAAATAAAGACTAAAATCAGCAAGCTATGCTCTGATATCCAGCTGATGTTTGGAGAAACGTTGGTATGGTTTCCTTCATCTTTTCTCATCCCTTCCCTTAAAAGAACTCTACCTTGGAAATGTCTCCTTTTCCTCTTCATATCTACATAAGCCATTGATTTGTCAGGATAAAAATACAAAGACTTTCTGATTCTTACAGCTCTGTCTCCCGAATTAACACTCCACTTCTGAATTTAAGGAAGCAAAGCACCATTCAGGGTTTTAAAAGTGAATAAAGATATATAAAAATTAGAATGGCTTTGACAAGTTAACATCAATTTGAATGAGAGTAGATAAATGATATTCTGTAGATGAGTGCTTTCATTTTAAATGGTTTTCACCAGTTTTCAAATGATTAGACAATTTTGTTTCATTCCCTCTAAATTTACAAATTACTATTTTTAAGAGATGGAGTTTATCACCAGTTGCGTTAAAACATACTAAAAACTATAAAGGTTTCCTCAATTGAAGTTTGGAGTTTTGCTATATAAAACCAACTTAGAGTTACAATAAAAATAGCCATAACATGCAATACTATATTTGTATTTCTCAGTTCAACTGCTTTTTATTTTCAAACTGTACGCAGCTAAGACATGCCCGAGTGAAACTTCCTAGCAGCCAAATAATTAATCCGACATTTATCCAAGATGCTGAACTAACGTACAGAATTCTTCAAATGTGTATCACACCTTTGATGGTGATATACAAATTGTTTTCAGCCTCAGGCTTAAAAACGTGTGTCATAAAGTTTTCTGATTAATCAAGAAAAATACCTTATGATGTGTTGCCTTGGAATGTAGGTACTTAAGTCCATGAATCTTGTAATAAAATACTTGTAAAATTGCACCACCAGGGCTTCCCTGGTGCAGTGGTTGAGAGTCCGCCTGCCTGTGCAGGGGACGCGGGTTCGTGTCCCGGTCCGGGAGGATCCCACATGCCGCGGAGCGGCTGGGCCCGTGAGCCATGGCTGCTGAGCCCGCGTGTCCGGAGCCTGTGCTCCGCAACGGGAGAGGCCACAGTAGTGAGAGGCCCGCGTACCGCAAAAAAAAAAAAAAAAAAAAAAAAAAAAAAAAAAAAAAAAAAAAATTGCACCACCAGAACTGTACTTCCACCGAACGAAGAGAGAGGAATCGTGCCAACATCAACAGAAGGTATGAGGAGGATAAATCTCAAAAGATTCTAGCAGTTTCTGTACCCTCTGCACCTCAAAGTCAAGTCAAGAATTGAACGGATTATGGGCTTAAAATTCAATTAAAATAAACACTTTAGACTCAATTATTTAGCTACATGGAGTAAAAAAAAATCTGGTCAAATGTTTTGGTTCTTTGCCTCTGTTTTAATGTTTTCATATGTGTGGTCTGATTTTAAAGTTCCGTGGAGGCAATACACCCATGCCGGCCAGAAAATGCAGGTATTACGGGATTTTATTCATAACAGGCTAAATGTGTCTCCTGTGAAAGATGAAAACACGTTAAAGTTGATGAGCCTCTGATTTTAAGTAAAATCCTCATTCAAATGTGATTGCTTTATAGGTTTAACTCTGGTCAGAGTAATTTGTGTTCTTTCTATATATTACCCCGGCTATAATAAAGCTGTTTATGCAAATGTGAAATGGTGGCTATTGCAGAATTTTTCCAACCGTGGAAGGTTGTAATATTAAATTCCCATTCAAGATCAAAATTCCACATATTTACAACTTGCAAGCATCCAAGATTCACACTTCAACATCTGTGTGGCTGCCAGGTTCTACTGCAATCCATGTCATGCTTTTTCAGAAGCGGAAGGGAAAGAAACCTTGAGGTAAGTACAATTCAATAATTATAGCAAATATTTACCAAATGTTTGCTATGGCGTACAATTAATTAACTGATAACACTTGGAAACTGCATTAGGGAGGCAAAAGCCTTAAAAGTTGGCAGGATTCTAACAGCAGACTCTGGTTCATGTATATAAAGCCTGACAAAAGCCCACAACATGGACAGTGCTCAGACACAAACCTTAAAGCGTGTTTCATCCACAATGGTGTCGTCTCTCTAATTCTTTTTATTAACTTTGATATTTTTCTAATAATGTGCCTGCTTGTACCCAGTAAAGCACTCGCTTTTCCATATTCCCTCCTATTGAAAAGTCATGATTTTCTATCATGTCTGCTCTGCTAAATACCTTCAAAGTAAATAGTTTTAAATGATTGCATTTATAAGCAATCCTCAGATCTCCACCACCTTAATCAAGTGATGAAGATTAAGATCACCACTAATTACGTTACATTAACACAATGTACCTCCCAATATGATATGCTGAGAAGGACACAACATCACTTCTGTGGTATTCTTGGGGAAAATGTATAACCTGAGTTATGAGGATATATCAGAAAAACCCAACTTGAGAGACATTCTATCAACTCACTGGCCGGACTCTTCAGAAGTGTCCATATTATGAGCGACCAAGGAACTGTCCCAGTTTGGAAGAGACTACAGAGGTAAAACTAAATGCAACATGGTGGGGCGGGGGGGATTCTCTGGCGGTCCTGTGGTTGGGACTCCGTGCTTTCACTGGCGGGGGCCTGGGTTCAATCCCTGGTCAGGGAAGTAAGATCCCGAAAACTGCAGGGCACAGCCAAGGTAGATAGATAGATACATGATAGATAGATGATGATAGATACATAGGTACATAGATACATAGATAGATAATAGATAGGTAGGTAGATAGATAGATAGATAGATAGATAGATAGATAGATAGATAGATGCAACATGGGAACTGGTAGATACTGGACCAAAAAGAACATACATGGGACAATTGGTGAAATTTGAATAATGTCTGTAGATTAATTAATAATATTATATCAATATTAGTTTCCTGAATTTGATAATTATACTATATGAGAGGTTAAAATCTGGGTAAGCTCACCAAAGGATATATGGAAACGTTGCGTATTGTTTTTGAACCAATCTCTCCTGTTTTTGCAACTTTTTTTGTAAATTTTACAGTATTTCAAAGTAAAGCAATTTTTGAAGGAATAAAAGAAGTCTAAAACAGTAAAATGTTTTAAATACACTAAAGGTATACTTTTAAGTCTTTTTTAAACTGATGTGTAAAATATCTTAATTTAATTATGAATTACAAGACTCAGACCATACTACTCATGGGCAACCTGACTTCTCTGCTCATTCATTGCCTTCGTCACCTCTGTTATTCCTTCAGTGGTGGTATTCTGGCCCCTCTGAATTTGGACATGAACAAGGAAGGCAGGTGCTGAAAGAACAGTGAGTAACATGGTCTGCTGCTCAGAAATAGGAGCCAATGGCTGGCTTTGGAGGAGAAGGAATTACAAGCTTCATAAGAAAAGGGACTCCACCTTCTCTGCCCGTACATGTGGTCACCCTCAAGTGTCTTACTCTCTTCCCATGCTTGAGCTGGGCCATCCTATCTACCATAGTTCTCCACCCTGGAAGCGTCTCTATTCTCTAGTCCATTCACTGTAAGATTCAGCTCATGGTGCCTCTTCTATCAAAGCTTCCTCAGCTAACATCTCCTCCCTACCACTGTATTTCTAGAACCTCAGTCATTTTTACTGCATTAGTTCTGCCATTAAGTCTCTGTGTTGCCCTTAATCATTTAGCGTCTCTGAGCCTTAGTTTGCTCATTGGTAAAATATGAACAAGTGACAGGCATACCTCCACATAATTTTTGTATGCACAGGGAAACCAAAAAATTCATGAGACTCACTGTACTGCAATATTCAATTTATTGTGGTGGTCTGGAACAGAGCCTGCATAACCTGCCCGTATAATAACAACAAGCAGCATCTTCCTTGTTATTTGGCCATTGTGACTTTTGTGATTCCACTGCACCTCATTCACTGACGTTAGTAAATGTTGCACAATGACTAAATGCACAGAGAACATTCAGACAAGACTACGGTGATTTTTGCTTTATTGCATGATGTGTTTCCCATATTTTCTAAGATGAGCTTTTGCTAAATATGTAAATTTACATATTAAGAGCAAATGTCCACAAAATCATAGACAAGCAAAAAAGAGGAAGGAAGCTCTAGAGAGTTCCCCATGCAGAGGAGTCGAGGTCTGAGCAGCCCTAGCCTTGTGCTGGGGTCCGACCTGCCTAGAGAATGGCTCGGGGTCCAATGGGACTAGAGGGAGACAGGGTCGTCGCCCTGGAAGAGTGGAGGAGGGTGGGATTGAGACCCTCGCTGAAGGCATCCCTCCAGAGAGGAACAGGGATGCTCCTCCCAGAGAGAAAGGGCAGATGGGTGAAGAGGCTCTGCTTAGAGGCACAGAGTGAGGATGCTTAAGAAATGTGGCTCAGGGGAAGCTGAGAGATGCAGGAGGGGCAGGTGGGACTTGGACCATGAGAGCAGATGGGGATAAAATGAAGGGTCAGGATGAGAGGAGTGATGTGCGGTGGAGCCGGCTGTATCTTTGGGAAAGACTTGAGCTGGTGTGGTTGGTGAACGGTTGTAGATTAAGGGGCAGCATTTGGACCCCAGGACTAACTAGACCACTAACCAGCTATGGGAACGTGGTCAAGATGCAGCTGCATGGCAGCTTCTTCAATGCTAGAGCCAGGCATCCTCTTTCTGCATCCACTCATGTAGTCATCCATTGAACAATGGTCACCAAACAGCCTCTGTGTACCTTGTGCCTTGTGCACGGTGCTGGATACCAAGGCTGTGCAGTGGCCAGGAGACCCCCTCTTCTGAAGCGCTCACGTAACGGCTGCCTGGTGAAGGCATGATGAGTCGAATAAGATCGTGGCATTCTCCAACTCCACAGGTGAGAAACAAGCCCTGTGTGCTCATGAACTCTGGCCAAATCACAGGTGACATACTCAGTGTCTCCTGTCCAAGAAGGAGGAGATGCTATAATTCCAAGGTCAATCTCACAGAAGGTTCATCTCCTCTCTCCTTTCAAGAAGATAGTTTCTGAATTTCCTCCACAGATGTATTTAATTTTTAGTCAAAGAAATAGCTCACTTCATTTCTTTAAGTAAACTGCTTCTTCTAAATTTACCTGAATTTTTCAGAACAGTCTATAACTGAAAACTCCACTGTAGCCTGGTAGGAATGGGACTTCCTGAGAGTTTTGCCAGGAGGGCTTGGCCTCAGACAGACCGGGAATACCACAGTGCCCTTTATTACTAGGTTTCAGTATTTCCATTTCAAGCCCTGGTAAATACAGGGCTAGGAGAGAAAAAAATTAATGAGAATATTTTCAAACCTTTGGAAAGCTCAGGATTTGAGATTTGGCAGGAGGGCTAAGAGGGGTGGTTAAAGAAAAAAGTGCAAATGCTCAAAACTTTCTTGAAGGTTGAGTTTGAGTCCAATTGACTCCGTTCTTTTTTCACACTGGCACTAGCAAGGGTGCCTTTTTTTTTCCTGCTAACAACTCTTCCCTTATTCTATGGAATGTTTAATTTGCCCTTTGAAAGAAAGTATGATTTGTTCCATTTTTCCATGTGCAATTTCTGTGCTATTTACAGACTGAGATAAGAATCAAGAAGGATTCTCGTGCGAAAAGCACAAATTCAAGCCTGAGTGAGGAAATCAGAGTCCTGAGTCCCAGCCTGAACCGAATCACTAGAATCCTCCCCATGACGGAGCCCTGTGTCTGTGCTCTCACTGCCTTGGTGACACACCACGTGCCGACAGGGACAACAGTCCCAAGCAGCCGTTGAACCACAGCTCAGTCTACACCAAAATCAAAGAAGGTGTTTGGCCAAGCATCACATCTTCTAGAAGGTTTGCTTGACAAAGCTACCAAAGACGTAGAGAAGTTGCGGTGTTAATCTGGTCTCTCCTCAGAGCTCAGTGATGACAGTGTGACAGGAAAACAATGATTGTGCTTTACAGGTGCAGCACGCCTAGCACCAAAAGATCGAAGTTAAAATCCATCCCTGTTGATATAACAGACAATATCTAACTGGGGACTTTATTTTCATAAAAATATGTAGACCGAAGAAACTTAAACTTGTAACTAAAACATGATACACAAGTTAAGCAAATGAGGAAAAAAAACAGTGAAATCTAATTTGCATTTTGTTACACCCATCTATCCCTGAGCTCTGTTTATGCTCTGCCTTTTCCTCAGCATCTCAGCGATGAGTTGTTTCGTGGGTTCTCACCCTCCTGAATGATTTACTTTCCAGTCCAACCTCCCCTCAGCTGTCTGGTCCGACACGAGTGTTGGCAGCCCTCACACCAAACTGCCCCCTCCCCCATCCGCTCTCCACTCTTGAGTAGGCAAGGTTCTCATCACTTCCCCACGGCACAGAGAAACTGCTTCTCATCTGTTCAGACAAACGTGTTAATTGCCATCATGCTCAGAGGCAAGATGAAGGACTTTCTTTTTTTACCCTACTCCATACACAGACCTAGATTCAACACAGACCTCCATCTCCCAGTCCAGGGTAAGCCATGCCTCTTTTAAACAGGACACACCCTTAGGAGATTGGGATTAACATACACACAGTATTATATGCAAAATAGATCACTAACAAGGACCTACTGTACAGCACAGGGAACTCCGTTCAATATTCTCTCTATGGGAAAAGAATCTGAAAAAGAATGGACATATGTTTATGTATAACTGATGTCACTGTGCCGTACACCTGAAACGAACACAACATTGTAAGTCAACTCTACTCTAATAAACATTTAAAAAAAGAATGATATAAGGAAAATTTAACAATAACTTAACATACATTTGCCTGTGTCTACTGTGTACCAGGGACTGGGAAAGTAAAGATTTTCCCTTTCCTCAGCTTTAGAATATTTGTTGAATAGCTTTAAAAAATATACATCAACAATTAACTTTGAAAAAAAAACAATATGCACTCTTTCAAGCAAACAAAAACGCTGGCTGAAACACGCACACACAATTCATATACATATTCATATAAAATGCACCATCGCAATGGTGGATATAACTTTTCATATTAGCCTTATCAGTTACAAAACAGGTGGCCAAGGGACTCAAAAATATCAGGGTATCTGGAAGCAGCAAGTCCAGTATCTTCTGATGGGGATTCAGTTATCCCATCTAATCCTATTACCAGCTTTTTTCTCTGCCATGGATTCTTGGGAAGTAGTGTAAGTTAAAAAAAAAAAAAAAAAAAAAAAGGCTTCCTTTTGATTCCTATTTAAATGTCAAGAGAAATTCTTAAGCAAAGCCAATGGCATGGGCTCAGAGTTGGTGCCCAAGCATGAGAGACATTAAAAGAGGGTCTCCGTGTGGGAGAAACCATGGCTCCCTAGTTCCTGGGGACACACTGTCATCCTGCAAGTGACAGGGAAGGTGAAACTGCTGGGGTGAAGCAGTGCAGATTAATCACCAAATAAACATTATTCGTTTTATCAACATTTTAAAAATAAGAATAACGTTTGTCTGTAAAATGACTGTTGAGAGCTGCATTTAATTTTCCGTACTTATATAGTAAAGACTTTCAAGTTCATTTTAGTACTCCGGAGTAATTGCCTAAAGGAAACCTGTCCTGAAGGTCTATTCTCCTAACATCACCCAAAACTCACTCCTAGAACCAAATCTGACAAATGGAAGGTGCTGTCGGGTCTCCTGTTACTAAGAGGCTAGCAGCCTCCAAAACGAGACTCTGTGCATTACTCGTCAACAGTCAAGGTGTGATGAAATAAAAAGTCCTGCTTGACGCAGAGAAGATAAATTAGGACAAACTTCCTGGAGCTCAGATTGGCACAGGGATCAAGATTTTTTCAAATGTTCTGATCCTTTGACCTAATAATTACACTTCTTGGAATTTATCCCAAGGAAATTATCAGAGAAACAAAGAATTATGTACAAGGATGTTCACTGTGATGCTATTTATAATAGCAAAATATCGTCACTGCCTAATTAATCAACAATAGAGATTAAGTAAATTATAGTAAATCCATGGAATAGAATGCTATTCCACCATTAAAAAACACATGTTCAAAGAATACGAAATAGCTCAGGGAAATGCTGACAAGACAATGCTGAGTGAAAAGGCAGGCCACGGCACGTTCACTGCAACGTGACCTCAGTTTTGTAAATACTTACACATGTATATGATATGTAATATGCACATGTAAAGATTGGAAGAAAGCATGAAAACAACGTTGATTGAGGTTTCCTAAGTGCCAGGGAATGTGATAAAACTGAATGAACTGTTTCATTTAGTCATCGAAATAATTCACAGAAGGGATGCTAGTTTGATTTTTATTTCAACCATGATGAAACTACCAAATAGAGATTCGACTGTGTGAAATCATTCCGCTAATGAGCAGCCAGTGTTTAATCCCAGACAATCTAGGTCCCACCCAACACCCTCCACCCTGTGTTCTATGGATTATTTCCCCCCCTATTATTTTTGTATTTGTCCAGATTTTCTCAATAAACATTTTACTTTTGTAACCAGATTTTAAAATGTTTTCAATGCTGCGCAGAAGGAGAGTAATTGGCGTAATGATGGAAATCAAACTATCATATTCTTACTGAAATGAACTGGGTATTTTTTATTTGTTAAAAGCTGAAGACAGTTTTATTTTAATCATTTGATTAATTATTTAGATTTTGAAAATGAACCACCTGTTTTGTCTTCTATATAGGTTGGCACTTTTGTGTTTAATATGCCTTCTTCCAGAGCAGGAGAGAAGCATTGACCCAGGGATATGTCAAAGGATGGGTAAAGATACAAAAAGAGACCTTTCTGGGTGTTTTCCATCTTCTTAATAGAAGGTAAGTAAGCTGCTCAGTGAAGTTGAACAGGGGTGAAGATTGGAGTTAAGGAGAGTAAAAGACCTGAAATAGCTGCTGCGGTTTGAGCCAATTAGGAGTAAATAAAGGACGGAATGTCGTCATTATTAATAATGATGGCGAAGGATAAATGAACAGGGAGAAGGCCATGCTGAATTGGGTACCAGAAAAGAGGGCGCTTGTCCAGCTGCTCTGATGGGGCAGCTACTAGCTATCAGCAGTCAAGAGAGCCACTGGAGAGGATGCTCTGATTCCAGGCTTCCACTCCTGGAAAGCTGGGGGGTGTGTGCCATGCCTGGGAGGTGGAAATGGGTCGTCTGGCTGAACTTGACAAGATGCTCATCAGAGCATCAGCTGGGCAGCCATGTGGTTTTGGCTACAAGGACTGTGACTCATGACAGAAGAGCCTCTCAAGGGGCATGTGTTGGGTAAGGGGTGTGGCAGCCAAGGGGCAGTGCAGCAGAAGTGACCAAGAATCTCAGAGTCTAAGCTCTGAGGGAAGCAAAGACAAAGGATAGGCAGGTTCTGACATGCCCCCTGTGCTCTTGGGTGTGGAAGGTATGACCTCCACAGGAAAATGAATGGGAAATAAAGTGTCTTTGGAGAAAGAGCCCAGTTGTGATAAGGATTTGCAGGAGGATGAAAATTGTGTTTCCAGTGTATAGGCTCTGCCCAGTGGGAAGTCTAGAGATTCTGGAGGACAGGCCAGGGTTGGGGAGGAAACAGCAAGACAAGCAAAGTGGGGTGACAGTGAACAAGAGGCAGAAGGGAGCCGCTCCTGCAGTGTTTTAGGGGATAACCAGTCACCGAGAAGAGAGAGAAGTAAATGCCGTGGACCCTGGGCCCTAGATCAACACAGGACAGACAACAGCCCATCAAGAGGGGTCCCAGGACACCGGATGGAACGTACCATTGACCCAGAGTCCTCCTCTCCTAAGCACTATGACTTCAATCAGAATTTCTGGCAAACCACTTAAATCCAAATACTAGTTTTATTTTCCCACAACTACTTCCTCATCTGGTTTCTCCACCATCAGATCGTAAGCAACCTGTTGCCAATACCTTCGTGAAGATTTCACGTGGGATAAGTCCATGGAACACTTTTTGTTCCCTACTCCTTAAGGCATATAGAAATGCAACCTTGAGTGCTGTGTTCCACCGTCCTGCAGCTGCCCCTGGGTAGGCTATTCAAACACACCAGCATTTTCTAGAGAGCTATACCTTTAACGTAGAACCCTTCATCCTATTCATTGTCGCCTCTTTACTCTCATGTAAACTGATGCTCCCAGAGTAACCAAACTTTAAAATGTTACTGTAAACGTGATACCTCTTTCAGTTGCAATAGACACATTCTTCAGTCATTGAATCCAACAGGACCCATTACCAATAAACAGAAAACACATTTTTGGTCGCTTCCCTGTACGGTACAAAGTAAGGAGGTAAGTAGATGGTTTCCCCAGCAAGAACCAGCAAGGGGCCTTGTCCCCTCTGTGTTTTGAGGGGGAAATTGTAGATGAAAACTCTGGTTCCAGGCCAGTGGCACAGGAGATAGAGGAACATCTAGAAACTCAGGGAAGCATTTGAACTGGGCTAACTTGGGGCTTGTAGTTGAGGCGTGGGAAGGCTCAAAGAAGCTCAAAGAAGCTCTAACCATCGTGGTGTGGGAGAAGGGACAGCCCTGGCCCTTCTCCTTCAGGAAGGTAGTCACTGACGCTGAGCCTCCCTGGGGTCGTCCAGGGAGCCTGCAGCAGAGCCAGCCTGACTGACGGGTCCATAGTTCCCACCCAGGAACCCCCAAGCACAGATGGAGCTGACTGCCTCTAATTTGGAGGACTTAAACAATGTGCAGTTTCAGGGAAATTTGTTTTTATTAACTAGTTGGATAATTTGATGTGACGGGATTTTGTTCACACATAGAAAACTGAAAGGAATTCTTGCTGTCAATTGAAGAGACTGACTTTTTTATTGCAATGGATTTCCTTTCCCGAAAGCTAAAAATCTTTTCAATGTATTTCGTGTCTACATGTTCCAATTCAGGTTTTAGTAAACTAATTACCAAACAGTTACCATAAAATTGGTTTCTTCCTTTCCAGTCTTGGTAGAATTGCCATTCTTTCTCCCACCCTCCCGCAGACTGTGACATTGGCAGAAGATAGAGACCTTAATATCATCTTAATCAGCTTTTCCGGCAGAGTATTCATGCCTGAACATCTAGTTTTACTCTCACAATATCGATCCAGTTTTAGTGTTTGAGTTTGGGTTTGGGTTTGGTATGCTTTGAGCACCAAAGCTTTCACAGTACTTTTCTTCAGAAAGTGCTTATGGAAAATTCTGGACATGTGTTTACCACTTGGAGATTTGTACGCTTCCACTGACAGCTGGTTTCTGGGAGCAGGTTTGCTTTCAGTTTTGGGGTGCTGAGTTTGGTAAATTTGTGTGTCCGACCCTATGGCTTTGGTGTTCTCAAAAGTGGCCTTCAGTCAACATTCTCCAACAGTATGTCTTTTCAGATGGGCACAATCCATTAAAATATAATTTTTAATATTGTGCTAACTACAGAATTGAAATTGTTAATATTTATAAAGTGGCCTGTATATAGAATGCAAACTTTTTTTAAAAGATGTAAACATGGGCTTCCCTGGTGGCGCAGTGGTTGAGAGGCCGCCTGCCGATGCAGGGGACACGGGTTCGTGCCCCGGTCCGGGAAGACCCCACATGCCGCGGAGCGGCTGGGCCCGTGAGCCATGGCCGCTGAGCCTGCGCGTCCGGAGCCTGTGCTCCGTAACGGGAGAGGCCACAACAGTGAGAGGCCCGCGTAACGCAAAAAAAAAAAAAAAAAAAATGTAAACATTGTAAAGAGAGGAAATTCTAGCCTTTATGAAGTTCATCAAATAAAGAACAAAATGGTTTTTCCTCACCCAGGTACAAATCTTGTAGATGCAGATAGAGACATAGCTAACTTCAGGGCAGGGATATAACAGAGAGGCTCTGGAGAGACAATCAAGGTTTCACTAGGGTTTGTAACCATACGCCATCCTCGAGTTTGCTTCACTTTTCTGTGGTTGCCTTAAGGTAGCCGTGTTTGCCAGTAAGTAATTTTGTGACGGGGCAAAAACTAAGAGCCACGTCGCAGGCAACGCTCAGTCCAAAGAGCTGCGAGAGCTAGTGAGAAACAGTATGGGAATCCCTGAGTTAGAACTCAGAAAACTGGGATTAAATGCTTCTTCAATTCCAGTTGTCCACGTGGTGGTGTCCTACATCTCAACGGTTTGATATAGACTTAGTAGCAGAATTGGTGCTCAGGCATGGCCAGTCATCACAAGCAAGGCAGCTGGGCCCCAGGCTCCATGACTGAGCACCTGCAGCTCCACAGGCTCCCCGCTGCATCCCATGGGGAGAGCGTGGGGTGGGGGACAGTGGCAAAGGGCTGTAAGAAAGAGGGAATGACCCTAAGGAACCAGAAGGAGTGAGGCAGAGACCACTTTACACCCCAAAGGAGATGCAAAGTTGATGGAAAAATTAGATACTGAAAATAAGGAGAGAAAAGCTTCCTTCAAGATCCAGGACCTCAGAGGGTCACCAAGTATCTGCACAGTGAGAAAACATTCCGGTGAGATAGTGGAAATCAAGACAGAACTCTTGCCCTCCCTCTGTTGCTGTCTGCTAAGTGTCCGTATTTAAATTTCCTTTGCAGTTGGTAATGCTGAATTCAGCCCCTGTCATTTTCCCCACACACAATACATTCTCTTCTTGAAAGATGTGTGCCTGTGAAACTGAATTTGACTATCTTCATTAGAATTTAAATTTATCTATACCTTTTAACATATAACAGAAAACATTACATTGTACCCTTTAATATAATTATAGTAAACATTTATTGAGCACTAGCTATGTCCCAGGAATGACTTTAAATGCTTTCCAGATATTCATCCGCATAACACTGTGAGTAAGCTCTATCACCAACCTCATCTTGCAGAAGCACAGAGAGGGTCAGTAACTTGCCTAGCATTGCCCAGCTGGTGAGTGAAAGAACCAAGATACAGACACAGGCAGCTGGACCCTACAAATGGAACTTTTTCACAGCTACATTTTTATCACACATACCTGCTTATATTTGATTTCTGACTGAATCCTGGCTGTCAGGAAAATTTTAACATCTGTAGATACTTCCGAATACCACAAGAATTAAAAATGTAAAACTTCACCTGTGGATCAATCAAGAAAAAATGGGAGAAGAAGTGAAGCAAGTTTTTAAATGTGCTACCTGCTAAATTTGAAAACAAAGATGACATTTCCAAGAATCCTCTCCACGGATAAAACTCAGAGGAGTGTTAACCAGATGTGATCAGCTATCTCTTGAGGTATATTGATTCTGGGTTTCTGGTTTTATCCAGTAATAAATGGTTTGTATAGCTAGAGAGCAGATCGTGTGGTAGAGTTAGGTAGAAGTGGCAAAGACTGAGAGATTGAACTATACAACCCTTCAGCCCACGGATGTGTCCTAGTGCCATCCTTCGTAAGCTTCTTGCAGTGACACCCTATAAAAAACATACCAGCGCTCCCTCTAAAAGAACCACTTCTACAACTGCAGAGTTTAATATTTTTTAAATGGCACTAAGTTACTGTCAGTAGTAAGGTATGCACCATATCCTGTAACGGTATACCAAAGTATTTCATTTGGACACGTTGTTCTTTTCACATAGTAGACACAATACAAATTGGATACATTGAATTGATAAGCAAATCCCAAGTTGAATACAAGGAAAGAAGCATTTCCTATAGGAATTATTACCCACAGACTTCAAGGGAAATGTTTGTAAATGTCTTTCTAAGAGATTAATTTTTTCTTCTATTTTCCAAAATTGTTACCTATTACTGATTACTCATTGGTATAACTATAAATATATCAAATTTTAGAGATTTGGGGAGTTGCTCTTGGCAATACAAGCCTACATTTTCAGCTCAGGAGAAAACTTCTAATAGGTAATGATGTACTTTTGAAATGGTCAATTTAACCCAAAAATACCTAAATTCTGATTTATTTCAGAAAGAAGAGGCAGAATGACAATTTTCTTAAGGTAAAAAAAAAATTACAAGTGAAATATTTCTCCATTAATATAAATATAAAAAAAGGAAGGAAGGAAGGAAAGGAGGGAGGGAGGAAGGGAAGGAGGGAGGGGAGGGGAGGGAGGGAGGGAGGGAAGGAAGGAGGGGAGGGGAGGGAGGGAAATGGAAAACAAAGAGGAAAAGAAGCAAGAGAGAAAAGGAAGCAGCAGCTGAGAAGGAAGGACGCCGTCCTGAGTATGTTGACTGTGCAAATACGTGCTGAACTTTGTCTTCATGTTTTTCATTTGTCTTGGCCAATATAATGGAATAACTACGAGAAAGTTTCATCCCATGTTAATTCAAATCCACCCAAAGAATTTCAGAACCTCTTTATCAATGCAAGGCGGGTTATTTAAAATTGCACTTACACCCTAACACATCACATGCTAGAGTGGGGACGAGCAGAGAGAAATCCCTTCCAAGACCCCAGTGTAAATCTTCAAGTTGAAGCAGAAACACTGTCCGTTTGTTGTTGTTGATCTCAAAGTATTTCCCGTAACCCAGCTTTGTTTTCTAACATTTGTAATTTGACCTCTCTACTCCCGCAGGTGGGGTTGAGCTTCTTATACTGCCCTTGTGTCCAGTTTTGCAAGTTTCTCATCACCTCGTTCGTTTTCAGGTCCACAAAAATCCTATAGGGAGGAAAAAGGAAATATGACTATTGAATAGATGACCTCTGGAAAATAAGAGTATTTGCTCCCAAGCCCGAAAAAGAACTTGACTAAAATGGTGAGGGTTGAACAAAGGTTACCCAGAACTAAGCAGATGGAAAATGGAATGCAGAAAAGGAGCTGGCTCCCCGCTAGGAATTCCCATTGGTTAGAATGTTCCTTAGCTTAGCATCTCTCTGTATGGTCTCCAGAGTTAATGTACCATATTTTCCATGGTTTGATGAAGACTCCAGAGCCCTTAAGATATGAATTGCTATAATTCCTAAATCAAACAGCATTCAATTCTGTTCCAGACCACTGCGGGGTAATAAGACCGGTATTTCTTATTTTAATTAGTCATTTTATACTTCTAACAACTTCTTTGACAATCTTGGATTACTTGTTTGTTTATATGTGAGAAAAGCCATGTTTGGCTAAAAATATGAATGCCACATTTGAATGTCCATTTACATTTTAGTAGTTATAGAAATAAACTTTCCAGGCCTTTAGATGATAGCTTTTTATAGACACTGAATACAATCACCTAATCTATTTTAATATTATCCCTTTCAGCTGTCTCATGACTATCTCTCCTAACACAGCAGAGACATCAAGTTGATAATATGAATTCAAGACAAAACGCCTGAACACTCATCAGAAACTGTCTTTTAGTTTGCAGAGAAATTTGCTTCTGACATTTAAAATTTTCAAGACAAAAACGTCATGCGGCTACATAAAAGTATTGTGTGTTCTTACCAGATTTTATGCTCCCTAAGTGTGAAGGCTATCTCATATTCCTGTATCCTGAATCCTGTATCCTGCTCAGTATATATTTATTGAGGGAAGGAAGGAAGGGAGAAAGGAAGGAAGGAATAGAGTTCACACCATTCTTCTCAAAGCTTATTTTTTCTCAAGGTGTATATGCCAAATAGTGAGAGCATCCCTCAAGCACAAAAAACAGCTATATCTGTCCGCCAATAGCTGCAGGGCATTGGTTCCAGGACTGGCGGCAGATACCAAACTCCACCTCATTCACGGAACACAGTCCACCGGCAGTATTCGCGAGTTCTGCATCTGCGGATTCAACGAACTGCGGGTGGATTGTAAACATTATACAAGATCCCGGGTTGGTTGAATCCCCGAATGAAGAACCCGCGGATACGGTGGGCCAACTAATTTAATACGAAAATTTTTATAAACATATATGTTGTGTAGATAGATAGATAGATAGATAGATAGATAGATAGATAGATAGATGGATGGATGGATAGGATGGGGCCCCAGGGAGCTGGGGTTTGCCCAGAGCAGCCAGGGTGAGCAAGGTACGAGCCAGGGGGGCTCAAAACCTCCGTCCAGGGGGGAGCGTCTGGGGCTGCCAGGCTGAGTGAGGTGGGGCTGAGGGCGAGCAACCCCTGCATCTGGCAGCTTGACAAGAACGCGGGGAACAGGAGCCCCCGCGAGGGCAGAGGACCCCGCAGGAGGAAGTGAGGCAGCACAGCAAGCGGCCCGTGCAGTCGCGCCGGGAATTAATGCCCCGTGGTCACCGTCTTGAAATTATTAACTTCATTTTTGAATTTGGTTTGGTAAGTGGTATCTGCTGGGTCACACAGACAGTCGAGCATCCAGCATCACTAGAGGCTTGGCGCCCGGCTCCGCGCAGTCCGGCCTCCTCCAGCCTCCCCTGGGGTGGGGGCCGGGGTCTGGGGTCAAGGTCCGGACCTCCACGCACACCACCCACCGCACCCCTCCCCCACCCGCCCTTCGACCCACGGCTGCCAGCCTCCATCCCACCGGAGGGACCTGGGCGAGGGCGTGTGGCTGGGGCGTCAGTCACATGCCCTGCGGCTTCTCGGGACAGGGCTGGTGACGGCCGTCAACCCCAGGGAGCATTCGGTGTGGGAGCCTCAGTGGCCGCATTCGCCCACCTGCATCCGGGCCGTGCAGCGCATGCCAGCCTCCGGGCTGCGACCCCGCGGGTCTCTTCCCCCAGCGCTGAGGACAGGGGCTTCCCCACCCCCTGGCTTTCACTTTACGCTGGGTCCTGCCGTCGTAGGCAGCCAGCCCGCGTGAACGCGAGACCTTTATGAAGTTTAACCTAGAAGGAGAACAGAAGTGGGACCGAAACTGGCGCGAGGTGTAAGGTCGGAGTTGGTCCTTTTTAAGGGTGAGGCAGGTAGTGTGTCTGTATGGCTATGGAAGTGATAGGCTGGGGCGGGGGGGGGGGGGGGTGAGGGCCACTGCAGCTGTGGACGGAGCCCCTTAGAAACAGGGCCGTCTGCAGCTGGCGCCTGGGGGAGCTTAGCTGTCAAAACGGGAGGAAAAAGGAAGGAGACACAAACGCAGCAGGTGTGTCAGGGTGGTGGACGAGGCTGCAGGTAGAGTCCGCTGGCTTCCAGAGAGCCATGGATGAGACCATCAGTTAGTGTGAAGGGGGCGGGGAACGGGGCGCAAGCAGGTGGGCTGGGGTCCAGAGGAAGGACGGCGTCCTCCTCTTCTCCCCACAGTTCGCAGGGGTTGGGATGTTGCTCTGTGGATGTGAGTTCTGTTCGTCCCTCTGTGGACGTATGTTCTGTCTCCGGCCCCGTGAGGATGTTAGCCGAGGAGCCACACTGCCTTTCCAGAGTCCCGCCCTCGCCCCCCCAGGCGCCCAGCCGGGCTCAACTGGAACTCAGTAAATAGCTGTTGGGAACAGGAGTGAAGGCTCAGGTCTGACGTCCAGTGTGATCGCTGCTCGGGGACCTGCGTCTCCCGGAAAGACCACGCACGTGGCCAAGCAATCAGGGCACAGCTTGCGCTCTGGGAACAGGTGTGTGTGTGTTACACAAGACCCCGCCGGGGTAGACCCCACGTGCCTTTCACTTGATGCTCTTCCCTTCTCGCCCCTCCCTCTGGAGCTAGGAGCAATCCCTGTGGACCGCTCCCTCCCTCCGGTGCAGAAGCCTGGTGTCTTCTCCTGGGGAGGCCGAGCCCCTGCGACAGGCGGGAGTTGCTTTCCCTCCAGTGGTTCCTGGGCAACACATCAAAGGCTGGGCCAGAGAGGAAGGGAACTGCCAGGACCCAGTTCAGGCCCTTTCCCAATCCGCACCTGCCCGCAGTGGGGGAGAGCTATAGTGAGGAAGGGTCGGGCATGGGCACAGCGCACAGGGAGCCAGCAGGGCCCGGCGTGTGGAAGCAGGTGTGTGGAAGCATCGCCACTGTGGGAACTGAGAACCGCGCCTCCGCCGGGCTGAGCGCGAAGGTTCTGCTCTGGAATAGGTTTTCCTAGACACAGCATACAACATTTCCGGGGTCCCGGTGAGAGTCTGTATGATGACATGCAGGTCAGATTAACCAGCTTAGGAATGACACCCAACGTGGGGACACCTGGACACCAGGATCATCCTCTCCATTTTACCCGTAAAGAAACTGAGGCATAATGTGTGAAATGACAGAGATCCTGACATTGGAGAAAATTCTCCAAGTTCACAAAACACGTTCACAATTGTTACTTTATCTGATTTCAGTAACAACCCCAGAAGGTGACCTGGACGGACCTGACTTGTCATTGTACAGAGCTCAGAAGGCCCACTTGTGCTCAGCGGGTGGGTTTAGGCTCAGAGCGCATGTGGCCAGGTTTGTCCTTTAGTGCCCCTGTCCCCTCCCGGCTCCTGCATGACCGGATGCAGCCCAGGAGTCACAGCCTAGTCACCGCCTCAGGCCCCTGGGGAAATTCGCTGTCAGGTTCCCAGGGACTAGGAATCCCATGACCTCTCTCTCGGGAAAGAGGGTCTGCTATCCCCACCCAGCCAAACAGGTGAAAAGAAGGACGCTGGCTTCAGACAGGAAAGAAGCCCCACCTAGGTTCGTAACACCTGAATCTCAGAGGGAAATGGTCGAAATCCAAATCCCTTTTGTTCCATATAAATCTCCCACATGGACTCGGTAGGTACATGCAGACAGCCATATGGCCAGAGGAGACGGACCAACCCACCGGGGCTGCTTCCAAGACAGAGATGTCAACAGAGGCTTGGGGCAGGGAGCAGGGGATGCCCATAGCACCCCACGGAACCTCATCATGGCCTTCATGGGACCCAGACACTTTGCTTTCATGGGACCTTTCCTCCATGAAAATGAGATTAAAAACTGTTCGTTTCCAACCATGTTAATATAAAAATAAATATGTTAATATTATATATTAAAACACTTGACTTGACTCGAAAGTTTATTTTTTCTTCTGAACTCGAAACCATTTCTGTGAGCCCCTGAAGACCTCATGGGCCATAGGCTCTGCTCCCTTCCCCGACTTCCCATCACCACTTGCCTGGTGCGGTAACAGGGCCTCGCCTCCACAAGCCACCTGCTCTAACCCCGTTCCCTGCTGCGCTCTGCTGTTGCCTTTTAGTCCTCAAGACTGATAACTGATCACACTCGTGCCATATATAAGCTCAAAGAAGAAAAACTTCTATTTCTTCTCTATGATGTCAGAGAATTCTCAAACCTCTAGCTATGATTTGAATCTCCCTGCTTTTGTCAAAGGTCCAAAGGCTGAGTTGTCACCAAATATGTTAGTACCACAAAATATCTTTAAGTCAGCTGAGCTCACCCTTCCAGCTGTTACAATAAATGGACAAACTAGAGGAAAACCAAAACCCCAAGCGGTGAGGGATGATTGATTTCTATTTCTCTTCCCTCCTCCCTTTGGCAGCAAACTATTTCACTACCTCCCCAGTGTTTTTGGCCCTTTTGCCAACATGGAGAAATTGAGCTGGGTTTTCATGCCTTGGAATCCACTATGTACTCAACCCCCAAGCCTTCTGAGCTTCAGTCATAATTAGTTGTAATGTGTTTATTGGACCAGGAGAATTTAAAACATGCAAGACATGAGTCAGGAAAGGATGATATCAAAATCCTTATTTATTCTGGGTTTTAGTTTAATCTCATTTGGTTTCCACACTCATCATTGTTTTTCTTGAATATTAACAAGGCAGGGAGGGATGGCAAAATTCCCCACAGAATTGATCAATTCGAGCCTGTACCCAAATGACTCAGACTTAAATGTGGAGGAACTGATGTTCCTTTAAATTCACATCCTAGATATGGGCTGAGCCCTAGAAGGCCATGTTTTGTTTGCCTTTCATTTGGCTAATAACCCAGCAAATATTTGCTCTCATGACCAAAAGTTGTCTTGAAATTTATGTAAGCACATTGAGTGCCAAAAAGCATGGGCTTACTCTGAGAAGCCATGATGTCAGAGGCAAGTGTGACATCAGGAAGCTGGCTTCACTCTCTGCAGCCCTTAAGCAGCCTGGAATGAACTCTGGGCACAGTGGTTCTCCATCTATCCTTGTTTCAATGACCCCTTGTAAATTCTTCCATTCTCCATAGCTCATAAATTCTACGAACTCTTTATTCTGAAAACCAAGCCTGCATTGGCTTCAGAGAGCAGCAAAATAGGCAACTAATTCCACAGTGTGGTTTGTGAACCTCCAAGAAAGGATACTTTCCCCAAAGAGATACCAACCCACACTCACCCCTCAGACTTGCCATCAGATCAAGATTTCATCATTTGGAATATCACTCAGTCTTAAAAAAGAATTCAATTCCGACACATGCTGCAACACAAATGAACCTTGAAGACATTCTACTCCGTGAAATAAGCCAGTCAGAAAAAGACAAACGCTGTAGAATTCTACTTAAAGGAGGTCCCTAGAGGGGTCAGATCCGTAGAGACAGAAAGTTTAAGGGTGGTTATCAGGAAATGGGGCAGGGGGACTGGGGAGTGAGTGTTTAATGGGGACAGAGCTTCAGTCTGGGGAGATGCAAACATTCTGGAGGGGGATGGTGATAATGATTGCACAACAATGTGACTATACTTAATTCTATTGAATGGTACACTTAAAAATGGTTAAGATGGTCAACTTTATGTTGTGTATATTTTACCGCAGTGAAAAAAAAAAAAAGAAAGAATCCAGCATTGATGGAATCCAGAGCTCACATCAGGCCTCAGTTTGTGCCTGAATCCAGTTAATAAAAGCAAGGTTGTCAAACACTGTCAGGGTGACATTAAATTTCTTTCTTCATACCCTAACAATAGCCAACAGTCATTTACAATTAACGAATTAAATGGCTAACACGTAACACTGAAAACTATTAAAACAAGAATGAGCAACAAGGAACGAAGAGAAGACTGTGCTGAGAAGTAGAGCCTCGGCTTCTCATCCTGAATGTAAATGGCGGCAGGTCTTTCTGGAAGCTCAATCTTACTCAAATATTCGGGAAGAAACTCTAGGTTATTTCACTGGCAAAGTCACACTTCTAGATTAGAAAGTGTACTGACATGATTCAAGCCAGAAAAAGTTACACAGATTTCATATTTTGTAAATATTCATTGCATAAATTATACTGTGAAAAATTTCAAACATAAGCAAAAGTAGAGAGACTTTTAATATCCTAATTCCCTGTATCTCCTCACCAGATTCAACTATTATCAAGACGTTTTTATCATTTATTCCTTTCTCTCTCTCTTCCTCCTTTCCTGACTCCTTTTCTTCTTTTTTTTAATTGGTAGAGAATTTCAAAATAAATTTCAACCCTCATGTCATTTCACTTCTACATAGTTAGCACATATCTCATTTCAAACAAGAAAACCAGGCACATCTTACGTAACTACCATGCTATTATCACAGCCTCAAAAATTAAAAGTCATTTCTTGGTGTCATGGAACAACCTATATTCCGATTCCCCTGAGAGTCTCAGCGTGTCTTTTACCACGTGGCCTGTGGCAATCGGGCTTCCCAGAAGATCGGTACACAGCGTGGCTGAGAATCCTTCCAGTCTCTTTTAATCTAGAGCTGCCCCCCCTCTTTCTCTGTGGTTGGCTCTATGAAGATCAGTCAGGTCTGTGTGCTGTAGAAACCTCTGTCCCCGAATTCATCTCTTTGCTTCTTCTCTGCATCTTTGAACTCGCGATTCCAGGGCTGTATTTTCCCTAAGTCGGAATTTCGCTGCAAAGAATCCATCAGGTTCAACTCCGGATCTTTTGCGTTTTTCATTTTTCACGAGAACATTTTACGGATTGTTTACTCCTGGTTGCCTCACACCTGGCTGTCCCCCACTCAGTGATGCCCAGGTGGCGACAGTCTGCCCTTTCCAGAGTAAAAATCTCTGCCCAACTTTCATGTATTGATTTCCTCCTTGATAATCTGTGCCTGAATTGGATACTTCATGATAGACCACAAAACAGTGACTTTCTAATTGTGTTATTGCTACTACATAACAAACTACCCCAAACGTAATGGCTTAACAGCCGTAACCATTTAATTTGCTCACACTTCAGGAGTTGACAGCTTGGGCGAGCTCAGTCTGCCGGTTTTTCCTGATCATCCGTGTGGCATTAGGTGGGATCATTCATCCTACTGGGTTCAGCTGGGCTGGGCTGGGGAGTTCACCACAGTGGCAGGTCCCAGCTCTCATCCACGTGGTCTCTCCTTCCATGTGCTTGGCTCAGTCTTCCTTATAGCACCCTGGTCTCTGGGGAGTCTTATGAGACAACTGGTTTTAGAGAGGGAGGGTTCCAAGTGACAGACAGGAGCTGCAGGTCTCTAAAGGGGCAGCCCTAGGAGACACATAGCAGGACTGCCACCCCATCCATTGGTCAGAACCAGTCACAAGGCCAGCCTAGATCGAAAGGATCGGAAAGAGATTCTCCCACAAGGCCACACTGCAGAAGAGGCTGGGAGATGTCATCGGGGCCACCCTTGGAAGCACAATCAATTACAGTTTTGTGTGGGTGGATTAAGTGGTGACAGCCTAATCTTTCCCCCATAAAGTTCCCATCACACTTTGACCTAATGGTTTCCTCCATGGATGACCTGGGCTTGAGTCACATCATTCATTATACGCTGTAAAATGGCGACCTTCTAATTCAGCCAAATTTTCCACTCTTTTTGTAAAAAATTTTCCTTCATCAACGAAAGCTACTACTTTTGTACATAAAAAGTGGATACATGCCCGATTCTTTTTCTTTAGTTGTCAGTGCTCAGACACAGGGCTTGACGTCCTGCTTACCTGTAATGTTTTGTTTTGTCTGCACCTGTGTGCTTTCTTTTGTTTTGTTTTTCTTTTCACCCCCCCACCTTTAGTATCACTGACAGTTTATGTATTTTCATATTTCCTGTATTTAGATTAATTAGTCATCATTTTTGATGCTCCAATTGCTCTATCTTGGGTCAGTGGTGCCCTTCACATTGTCCAGTGTGTCGTTTTGACATTGAGTCCACTAGTCTTTGAAAGCTGCCTTCCTTTCTGACACACCAAAATGTCCTGGTTCATTGGTGTATTTTCTGTCCCAGAACTGGTTCCTTTCAATGGGAAATCGCACTTAGAGACCACTATTTAGAGATGCCTCTGCTTCTGGGCAGGGTTAGTCTTCTTCTTTTCTTTTTTCTAATTGCATATATTTGACCTATAACATTGTATAACTTTAAGATGCACACCATGTTACTTTGATATTTACATTTATATATTGTAATGTGATTGCCATTGTATCAGTATTTATCACATAACATAATCATAGTACAATACTGTTGTCTCTAGTTATTCTACTGTACATTAGAGCACTATGGCTTATTAACTACTCAGGCAGGTTTGTACCTTTAAACATCATCACTTTCATCTCCCCACCGCCCTGCTTGTAATTTTTTGAAACATCAGCTAATACTGAAATTTTCAATTCACACCGCAAGGATTTTGCTTGTCTTCTTTGATTTTATACTTGCATTTCTTTTCCATTACTCTGAATTACGCTGCAAACCTCTGCACCTCATCCTTTTGTCTTGTTGAGCATCTGGCAAAACGAATCTGGTTCGGTAACACCTCTGCCTTAGATGCAATGGAAACTTCTATTCTCAGGGAGCCCTCCAGCTGGGGGGCTGCTTCCTACTAGGAGCTACTCCTCTCAAATGGGAGAGTCGGCTGTGGTTTCCAAGAGGAGAAATATCTTCATGTCCCCTGGTCTTTTCCCTGCCGGGGTCTGAGTGAGAACAATGCTCTTTCTGTAACAGGGAAAAGCCACATCCTGACTCCATGTTGGCTCTGTTTCTTCTACTTTAACCTTTGCTTTCTGCTGCTTTTGTTCACTAAAAGGACACTGTCTGTACACAGTGGCCTGCCTTGGGGAACCCTGCCCCTCTGCCTGAAGGTTAAACCAAAGTGCCTTTGTTCAGGGAAGCATCCGGACCCTGTCCACCTGCGAATGGCATGGCTGCAAGAAAGAAGAAATGAACCCATGCCCTCCCCGAGGCTGGCCATTCCAGGGGGTATTTGCAAAACTTATGGCCTTTTTACTTTACTTCCTCATCTCCTCCCCCTCCCCATGCTATAAAAGAAACAGATCCAATGTGTAGTCTAGATTTGGGTCTTCCCTGTTACATTCTGACATCATGCAGGCTCACCGGAGTGTTTATGTTTATGCTATCAGGGCTCAGAAAAGTGGCTCACGGGGACTTTGTTATTTTATATTCCCAGGCGCACAGTTCAGTTCCGTACGATAAATTCTTGGTGACCAGTGACTAGTGGGAAAAGAGCGCTAAGACAATGGACAGAAGGTGGGTTGTCCTTTCTGTTTCACAGAAAAATAGGATGTCGTAGTCATGTGACCTGGAGCCCAGGGAGACTGAGAGGAACATCAAGGCATCACTCTAAGGTCAGAGAAGGGAACAGCGTGGATACGACTGTCAGTCTTTTCCGTTCCCAGCCCGATACACGATCCCACAACTTAAAAATAATAATGAAATCACAAGACACAGTTTCACACTATGTTTTAAAATTCACGAAGCACTTTCACATTTTTGCTCACACCAACCAGAGAAGTGTGAGGGAAGGCGTGTGTAAAGGACACACGGGAAAGACCAAAAACCGAGGCTAAGAGAGTATAACTTGCTTGGGAGCACAGAGCCACCTGGAATCCAGACCCAGGCTGCCCAGGGGCAGCCACGCCTGCAGACACACGGGCCTGCACTTAGAAGGGCCCACGCTTGGTTCAGTGCTCTGCTGTTTCCCTTTTGAGATACTTCACTTTTGAAAACAAGGTGCCACATTTCATTTTGAACCAACGCCAACCGCAGAACCAGACCATCCACACTATATGTTTTCTCTCCTAAGAAGTAAAGTAGCAAATCAAGATGTTTGGAAGCAAAATTTCTTGAACATCTTTTGTTTCAAATGGAATGGATAATCTAGGTTCTATGTAAAGACAATGGGGACTTCCCTGGTGGCACAGTGGTTTAGAATCCGCCTGCCAATGCAGGGGCACGGGTTCAAGCCCTGGACCGGAAAGATCCCACATGCCAGGGAGCGACTAAGCCTGTGCGCCACAACTACTGAGCCCGTGCGCCACAACTACTGAGCCTGTGCACCGCATCTACTGAAGCCCACGCGCCTAGAGCCCGTGCTCCACAACAAAGAGAAGCCACCACAATGAGAAGCCCGCGCACCACAACGAAGAGTAGCCCCCCGATCACCACAACTAGAGAAAGCCCGTGTGCAGCAACGAAGACCCAACGCAGCCAAAAATAAATAAAAATAAAGACAATGGCCAGATTTACTGAAAACCATGACACCTGCCCCAGGGAGCTCTGGCTGCTTCACCAGATTTAGCCCCCAGCACTGGGCCATGTGCAGATGGGTACCTGGTGACCCCCTTTGATAACATTCTTTAGTGTCTAAAACATGTAGGAAATAGCTGCTTTGTCATTTGAATCAGGGCAAATACCTTTTAAAAACAAACAAACCTAATACAGGGTTTGTTTAAAAACACAAAAAAAAAGAAAAGAAAAAAGGAAGATGTTTATTTTCCTGGAATTTTATTAAACTGAATATTAATTAATATGTAGACCATGATATGGAGCTCTAAAACCTTTTTTTTTTAGAGAGATATATATGAAAGCCATGTTTGTGTTAATAAGATTTAATCAGCCACCCCCCAGTGAGCTGGACGCATCCTTGCCACTTTCAAAGCTGCCTGATATGACAGGGAGACCTATAGAAGTCTGACTGGTGTCATCCTAGGACCATGAAAGGCTTCCTCTTAATGCATTTTTAATTTTTCTCCAAAAATGTATATAGGTTGCTATCTAACATTTGAAAATTCACAGAGTAATTAATTTAAAGATAGCAAGAAAAAAAGAGAAAATGAGCAGTGCCAGCTAAAGATTTTAAAAATCCCAGTCGATGCATATTTGCTTATTCCAAAAGCATTTTATATGTTCTGGGCCCCTGACTAAGAACTGGGATTCAGAAAGAAATAATATAAATATAAAATATTTTCTAGTAAATATAATTGCGTGGGTCCTAATGACTTACAGAATATATAAAGGGTCCATTTTTTTTTCATTGCTATCCTGGGCAATATGCTAAAACGGTGTATAAATTTTAAAAGAGAGAGAAAGGCTTCCTAACAGCCATTAGTTGAAACAGTGTGATGACCAATTCGACCAATTTCTTAAGTCGATTAGAGAAGATCTTTAAGATATCCAATTTGAGTTATTATTCACTTGGGAATTAACAGAGAATGGATTTGATATAAATTCCTCTAAGTTTTATTATATTGACATTTCGGTGGATAGATAATATATAGAACCCCTGGGTATATTACTATCAAGGATGCTATTGAGTCTATCAGCAGCATCAGCTCACAGCTTTCCCTCGTAACTATTTACGCAACTCTCCATGATTTGTAATTCAACAGTTATCTTCTCTGTGGCTCCTGTGATTTTCTTTCCGTGGAGTACCCAGGCTGTATCCCGAAACAAGGCTTGATTTTTACATCCAAAGATTTGGGGTTTCATTTTAGGAAAATAGAGAAGCGATCAAAAAAGTTTTAGAATTAGAAGTCATTGTTAAGGATGAGAAGGAAACATTAGCCTTTTATTTTATGAGTTTCAAGAGATGGATCAGAGATAAGCAGTGGCAAAGTGGGAGAACGCAGATAAAATCAGAGGCGTTTCCATGACGGTAGCATGAGAGGAAATTAGCAGGAGCCTGATGCTTGAACAAAGTTGCCTCTACTTTTCCTTGACTTCTAGGCTGCTGGCTCCTCTGGGAGCTGCTGCTGAGTGCTTTGCAGGCAAGGACACGGGGCTGGGGGCCGGGAGCAAGGTTGGGGGAGAGGGTTGGCTTTCCTTGCTTAGTTGAAGGATGGCAACATCAAGGTGATGACACAAAACATGCTCATTTACTTTTCTCCATCTACGGAGAGGAAACAAACGAACAGAAATGGACGTGGATGGATACTGAAGCACCCAGCGTCGGGGTGCAGCAGAATTAGAGAGGTGTGTTCACCGCTCAAAGTGCATGCCTAAGAAGCTTCAGGAGGTTCTAGGGCATCGGACATGAACGCACTGATTAGGTCTGCACGACTGAGGATAACTGAAACGCCAGGACTGTAACTCATAATTTTGCAGGAACTTAGTCTCCACGATACCAGGTTCACAGAAGCCTGTCAGTGTATTCAACGCAAAGGTAACTTGCAAGTCTGCACCACCGAGCCGTCGGCCACACTCACACAATGGCCTTGTTCTCCTGCAGCTTGAAATGGCCCAACAGCGTGATACCTCCCAGCTACCTTGGACCAGCACGTGTTCACATATCAGAATCCACCAGGACCAGGGCTCTCAGATGCCTGCCCTTTGTCTAGCGTGACTCAGTGGAGAGACTTCCTGGCAAAGTCGCATCAGGGAAGTTATTTCCCTCCCCTCCACAGTCTTACTAGAACAGAAAGGCAAAACTGCCTTAATATTCCCTTTCTTAATCTGGGGACTGCACGGAGCCTCTTGCCTTGTAATACAACAGTCTGTCTCATTCATAACGTCTTGTCCTGGGAAATGCCTCATTCATTCCCGCCGAAGCCCTGCAGCTGGGTGAGCAAGGGCATTAAAAACCTTGGGAGATGGGGGACAATAGCGCAGTCTTGGCAGCCGCCCCCGGGCTGCTTTAGCAACGTGTGCCAACGCCAGGGAGAGGTTAAACGCTGCGGTTGTTTACTGGTCTCTCTGGAGCAAAAGCATCTCTTCGCCTAGAATAGAGATGCCAAATCCTCGCGACCCGCGCTAGGAAATGATGAGCTTTGCCGAGGGTGGGCACAAAGCCGTGTACTGCGAGACAGCAAGGCATGCTGCCTGAAAGCATTTGCTGTTTAGAGAGAAGACGGGGATTGTGGGATTCGGTTGTCGGTCAAGGGTGAGCCGCCTGCCTCTCCCACTGGGCGTTACCCGGGGTGCCCACCGCGCGCTCCCAGGCAGGCTGGCCTCCCCCTCTGCCACCCAAGGCACACGCCTCCGTTTTAGAATCTCATCACAGGCAACTTCCATCTTTCCGCCGTTGCCCACATTAGTAATTGCAAAATAATAAACATGACAAAATTCAGATTATTAGGGCATCCCGCATCCCTCCTCGGGCGCAGAGAGCCCTCCGGAATCCGAAGCCTAATAGGTCCATGTGCATTTCTCCTGCGGCAGCATAATGTGACTGATTTACAAGAGTTTAACTCAAGTGTTAATCTGACAGTGACGGAGAGCTCCTCGCCGGAGCATCACTTACACAATCATATTAGTTCCCTCCTCTCTTAAAGTGGTGCGGTCGATAATTGGGATGCTTTTATGTTCTGCGGTTCTGACAAGCCTCTCTCACAGTCGCATATGGGCGGTCTGGCTCTCCGCTCAGCCCAACAGCGCCAATCATTTCAACTGAGAAAGGATGGTTCTCCTTGCATTGTGGAACAAGGGCAGTTCAAGGAAAGTGAGCCTGTGCGTGGCTACCTGCTGGTGTGGAGTAAAATAAGATGGACGTGATACCGGGTTGGGAGGACAATTAAATCTATTTGGCACCAATGTGTGGCTGGACAGATGACTTTCCACATGGTAGAGCTTTATGATCTTTAAGGTAGACTGAACTAATAGATTGGTGTGGAACGCGTTGAAGTTACCAAGGATGAGAAAGCAGACAGGAGTACATTTGAACTGCAGGTTTCTCATATGGTCCGCGTCCTGCTGAGTTTTTATAGCTCCTGGCTTTCAAAAAGCCTGTTTCAAAGAGGTTTGCGCTAGACTGGGCATGCAGTTTTGCTCTGCAGATATTGTCGCTACCGATTTAGTGGAATGCAATTAGGAAGCCTAAATTAAGTGGTAATGGAGAACCAGCTCTTGAAACTGGGGTTTCCACGGCAACCACTGCTTACAATACAGCCTTCAGTTAGTTTTCCCACTTTATCTGCAAAATGCACAATTGAGCTTTAAGACAGCTCAGCGCTGGAAAACGCACTGTAAACAACTGTTTGCAATGAGAGTTTTACACTGTCTTTAAATACTACAAACTATCACATAACATTGGTTTGTCCATACTAATAAAGCAAAATCTGAGTTGCCAGTCGGTGAGTAATTTTTTTTAAGGTATTGTTCTTTTTTCCCATTCGAGGGTTTGTTTTTAAGGGAAGATGTCACGCGTCACCAGGTCTCTTAACGGTGGGCATTCTCGCTCCCCTGACAATCTGCGGATCCCACCAGACCCTTGCTAAAATGCATTTTTCATTCCAGCAAACAGAGTTGTCTTAAATAAACGCACAATGTGCTCCTTCCCAAGATTCTCTTCATACTTTGGTCACACTTCACAGATCTTTCGTATATTTCCTCTTTGTAACATATTGTAGCTTCCCAAGACTTCCATGTTTACCAAGTTGTGTTTGGATTATTATTCTTTTGAGCATTTTAAAGCTCCCATTCCACCTCTCTGTACATTCAAGGGTTAACCAACTTGGAACTTCTCGTGCCAACATAGGTAGACAGGACAGAGTTCAAAGACAGTATCAAAGTGGGTGTATTTTTAAACACATGGGTGTTTAAAATAACCAGGGAGACTTTGTACTTCTGTAAAATTCCTTTTCTTTCATGGCAGAGAATCCATATTCTATTATCACAGGGATGTCACATTCGTTCAGGTGCATTAGCAATACACCTACACACACGTAGACAGCTATATGGACGCGTGAAGGTTTTTAGTAGAAAAAGTCAAATTGGGTAATGCGAAGATGAGGAGATTATGGAATCAAATCTAGCATCTCCTAGCCGGAACCCTCTGTTTAATTGCCAGTCATAATGGGATGAGCAATGGGACAAGCCTGGACAGATCCAGGCAGCTAGTGGAAACTCACGACTCCTGCGTAGCGCAGAAGGTCTTGTTTCCCAGTAGTTTATGCTCTCTTCAGGTTGTCGTGTTGTATGTGTGCTATTTTCCCCGTGAGAACATGCAGAGAGGGGCCGCAACCATGTGTGTGTCATTAGAGTGCCTCCCATTTACGTGGCTTTTGGTGTCAGTGGTCACATCTGACTCTCTGTCTGATGTGCTCACAGCAGCTCTGCTTCGCCAGGCAGGGAGCATGATCTTCCCAGCCAGCCTGGACCTTCCCTGGTGCAGCCTGGCTCTTTGAATTCCGATTCATTGCAAAGTCTTCGGTGTTGACCTAAAGCAGATTTAGATGGTGCCGGTGCTTTATAGAAATCTCCCTTTTTCTCACTAGTCAGTGCTACTGTCAAAGTGGCTTCTACGATTTCCCCATTTTTAGAATGTAAATGTTGAAGAAAACCAAAGAATCACCCAAAAAATATTTGGCTGAGATTTTAACAAGGCTTGTGATATTTTGCAAAGGGTCTTTGTTGCATGTCTTGACATTGCTGTAAACTCAACCAAAGCTTTATTGTAGCTCTTTGTTATGAAAATATGTCTGTCAGCTTAAATCTTTAAGAATCGAAACTTGGAGAAATTGTATGCATCCTTTTGTTCAGTAATTGATAAACTTGAGAGATATTATCCAACCACATCCCAGCTACCAATGAGACACTGTTTGCCTTTCAATCATGCCTTAAACTAAAAATGTTAATTCAATGAGTTCTAAATTTAAACCTTCCATGGGAAAAACCCTGGAGTAGTAATGTAGTCAGAACTCTTGGTCGGCATCTTTCGCCATGGCTGGTATTTTCTCCAAAATACAGGACACGTGGAATTACCATACTCTGGCAATAATGTGCGTGCTCACGTGTATGCACTCAATTCTGTTTGACAAATCTCTGGGGCAAAGGAGAGGTTCCAGTGTAAGGAAATAGCTTACCATATTCCAAAACTACATTTTTTAAAAGCTGCATTTGTAGACTAAATATATCTTCACTGATTTGCCCTTTCCAGGGAGCAGATTTTAATTCAGGACACTGCTAGTACAGAGGCTACACCACAGAAAAGGCCACATGGGATCAGAAGACGGTCCCAGAGTATTTTGCTACAGAGCTCTCCTCCTAACTCTACAAAGAACCCCACACATCCTGGGATGAGAGTACCAGGGACCACCAGGGACCACGGGAGACCTACCTACATGTGCCTGCCTGTGAGCACACGTCCCTTCTTCCCTGGGAAGAATGGTAACCACTACCACTCAGCTCCCACCCAGCTTCCAGCCTCAGCACACCATGCCCTGAAAAGAAATGCATCACCACCGAATTCTTATAAAGTTGCAATTATCCCCTTAATTCTTTTAATTTCCTTCTTCTTCTACTTAAACTTTAATTTCAGGTATCTCCTATATAACACAGAAGTCACGTTCCGGATAGAATGAAAAGAAAATTAACTTGAGGTATAGGATGGAAGGTTTTTGCTTTATGTTGCATCTTAATAGGTCAAAGTCAACCTGAATAATGGGAATATTATTAATCCATCTCCACTTTCCTACTTTAAGTCACAACTTACATTTTGGTTCCAATTGGTGTTATTTTAATAACAGTAATGAATATTCCATGTTTCATTATGAGGGCAGCATGTATGAAAGTGTGCTGGGAAAGTTCTATCGGATCTTTGCGGTTCATTTCAGTTCTGAGGATTAACTGCGTGTTTCATCTTTTAATGAATATATAAGTGTTGAATTCCTTTCCCAAGGAAACTCTGGCTAAGTTATTGCATCAAATTATTGTCTTTCATTCTGTCTCCAGTGCGGGGGAGGAGGGAACTGAGGGTGAATATGTGAACTTTTTCTTAAGCTATGTTCGTTTTAAACATGTAAGAAGCCCAAAGGTTAAAGTGGATAAAAATGCTTGAGATTGAGAAATTGAAATAAGTATGGTCAGTCAAAGAAGATGATCGCTGTTTTGATTACGCGGAAACGCCTTTGTACTCCTTTCCTTTCAGGTGAAATAAACATCTGCGCAATGAGCATAATAAATATGTCTCTAAGCCTGGTGTATTGTAATTGTAATTAGCTCTGCCTCTTCAGGAGGTGGCACACATCAGATTACGTCTAATTACTCCCAAGCAGTTTGCTGGTTTCCTATTTTTGTGAAAAGTCTCACAATACATCTTTACAACCATAAAGACACTCATTTGCTTGTACTGAGGGCTTTATGGGCAACTTGCCTTCTTTGTATCCGAGGGGGCAAATGAAAGGTGAGTATCATTACAGACCTCCCTTTACACCCAGCAGTCTATGCATACTGAGGAGTCAATGCCCAATAGACTGGCTGATAATCAGTAATAAATTCTTGTGTTTATGGACTTTTTCTTGACGAAGTACCTAGTAATGCCATAGAAATTGATCATTTGTGATGTTC
This sequence comes from Delphinus delphis, assembly GCF_949987515.2. Classification (NCBI taxonomy): domain Eukaryota; kingdom Metazoa; phylum Chordata; class Mammalia; order Artiodactyla; family Delphinidae; genus Delphinus; species Delphinus delphis. The sequence continues at coordinate 4,160,979 of NC_082694.2, read as the reverse complement.
TTATCACTGCTTAAAATATCTAATTACTTTTAGTCCACAGATATGGATTTGATTCTCTGAATGCCGGGTAACTAATAAAGAAAGCCCCTTAAGGAGACAGACTGTCCCAGGGCACGAGATGATGTTGATAACAAGCCTGACCTGAACAAATTGTGTCAGAGTTGATTTCAATGAAATTTAAGATCTCAGAAATTGACGCAACTGAGTTTTCTGTGCTTCCAAAGTTTCTTATAATAAAATCTTTACACCCTATAGAAAGTGTTCAGAGCATATAGCTTTACTTAAAGCACATGGACATTTCTAAATATATTTTACATAGATAGAACATATCCTGTAATGTTTATTTTGACTAGCACACAGTGACGTGTGACTTGGAATTCTATGGATGTTCTTAAATGCTTAATATAGAGGTTAACATAATTAAAAATTAAACTAAAAAGAAAAACAGAATGGCAGGTGCAAAGGACTAATCTTCCAGAAAAAACATGATCTTAGAACAATAATCTAATAGTAGCTACACTTAATTATCTAATTGAACCGTTCTAGATATTACTTGGTGTCCTAATTACATAGAAATATATCAATTCATAACTAAATATTGTTTCAATACCTTTAGACAAGCTTTGTTGTTAGAGCAGCATATGCCAAAAAAATTGGGTGCCCCAGTAGTCTAAGTTGATGGCTTTGACTTATAACGTTCTAACAATTTGGGGTTGAGTCGAACCAGTTGTGTTTCTGTCCTAATTGGCAGTAGCTCTGTGGATCGCTGAACCTGAGCATGTCCACCTTTGATAAGTTCAGGGGAAATTTCCATTTTGCTAGACCACTGCACCACGAAGACAAAACTATGATCAATCGAGAATGAATCATTTTAAGAGCCAAATATGATTTTGGGACAGCCCCATGGGAATGAATGTCATTTGTTAAAAACATGTTTAGCCTTTGGAAGCAAATAGGGAAAATTCAAGTGCCCTTTCCAGCACATTCTAACTCCATCATCCAGGAAAAGTTTCTCACCTTCCCAAGTCCTCTGTTCTCTCCTCTTAAGTGAAGATAATAATAAAATAATAATAAAAATAATAAAATTCACCCTAGAATTGAAAGTAAAGATTAAATGAGATTGAACATGGACAGTGCTTGGAAGGTTATAAACTCTACACGTGGTTTAATTTTTTTTTCTTTTCTGCTGATTTATAGTGATGATAATCTCTGATTTTGATATTGAGAAATCAGGAACCTGGGACTTCATTAAAATGTTTTATTTTTATTTGTCGTAAATGGTAAGTCTGTTGCAGTTTTCAACTATTGGGTTGAATTATTCCTTCAGGACTAATTCTTTCAGGATTATTATTTTGCCTTATTTATTTTCATTCCCCTCCTTTACTGTGCTTTCCTTTCCACAGTGATAGACCCCAAATCTGAGCATCTGGTAATAATCTATAAAACAGGATAACTTTTATGACACAGAGTACCCTGTGAAGATTTGTTTTTGTTCATTACATACCGTCATGTTATTTAGGAGAGCAAGTTTTGGGGTTTGCGTCATATCTTTTATTTTATGATGATTTTTAAAATAATTTTTATTGGAATATCGTTGCTTTACAATGTTGTGTTAGTTTCTGCTGTACAGCAAAGTGAATCCGCTCTACGTCTACATATATCCCCTCTTTCTTTGGATTTCCTTCCCATGTAGGTCACCACAGAGCACAGAGTAGAGTTCCCTGTGCTATACAGCAGGTTCTCATTAGTTATCTATTTTATACATAGTATCAAGAGTGTAAATGTGTCAATCCTTTGTTTCCCCAGAATCTTTCCTTACAGTCTAAACCCCAACATCTGATAAATTGCTTATAAAAAGTGTAAAGGGCCAGTTTTTTGTTTGGTTGTCAGAAATCTTTTAGGAGGGCAGGAACCTTTGTCTCCCAAGCATCTAGAACAGGGCCTGACACATAATTGGCACCCAAGGAACACGTGTTGAATGAAAGCTGTACAAGTATAAAAAGACATCTATGATAACATTTTAAAAATTAAATGAATAAAATCACCTGCTACTTCATCACAAAATTCATATACTCAGCATCTGAACACTAGCAAAACTTAGATCTCAAGTTACGAAATTTCTCAAAACATTTTAAAAGAATTCAGTGTCACTTCTTCTGGTATGTCAAGAGCCCTATGTAACCCTGATACACAAGGAGTGGAGCCGGGCGGGGGCACAAAACTGATGGAAATTACGATGCACCTTCTCCTTAGCCCCACACACTACAGAATAATAATATAAAGAGTTGTATGGGCTCAGTGCCGTAATCCACGTTACAGACCTGATTTCACCATCCCATTGCACAGATGAGAAAACCGAGGGACAGAAAGGTTCAGTAACTTGTCCAAGGAAGGAGTGGGGCCAGACATAGAAACCTGGCTGCCCAACCCACACCGTACGCATCAGTGCCTCACAGCCAAATCGTAATAATAGTAATAAATCTTGTGCTTTTTGTCCTCTTCACTGTGTGAGACTGCAGGTGTGCAGACCACACCTTGTCTGTGTTCTGTGGGTTTGTTAGCTCAACCTCAAGAGCAGGAGTTGAGGATACTAACCTGTTCACATGCCCCGTCTGCCCCTCCTCAAGCCCCTTGCTTCCACCTTCCTTACCTTGATTATTCTAAGACCCTCTCAGCAAATCTCCTTCTCTTCTTTTATTTTTTACTGACGTATAGTTGATTTACAACGTTGTGTTCATTTCTGCTGTACAGCAAAGTGATTCAGTTAGACATACATATACTTTTTTTATATTCTTTTCCATTATGGTTTATTACAGGATACTGAATATAGTTCCCTGTGCTCTACATTAGGACCTTGTTGTTTATCCGTTCTGTATATAATAGCTTACATTTGCTAATCCCAAACTCCCAATCCATTCTGTTATTCATCCACCTAGTAACAGCTGTTAAATGCACTATTTGTGACCCAAAAGGATCTGGATAAAGGAAAGGGAGATGGGATGATATTTCAGGCAAGAGATGCAACCACACTGAAGTTATAGCCAATGGATAATTATGTACAATGTGTTGGAACAGCAGTAACCCTACCATGTGCTAGGGACACTTGTAAACACAGAATAATCAACAGTACCATACAAAGAAGTATAATTTTGCCCACATTTCTTTGCAAAGAGACTATTTTCATAAGGAACGGCAGTTGCTACACTTTTGCATTTTCATTATTTGAAAACAATTCAGCAGTTAGGTTCCAATTGTATCTGTCAGCTATGGGTGCATAACAAACTGCCCCAAAATGTAGTGGCTTAAAACACAAACGGTATTTTTTTTTTATTGAAGTATAGTTGATTTACAATGTGGTGTTAATTTCTGCTGTACAATAAAGTGATTTAGTTATACATACATATACATTCTTTTTTATGTTCTTTTCCATTATGGTTTATCACAAGATACTGAATGTAGTTTCCTGTGCTATACAGTAGGACCTTGTTGTTTATCCATTTTTTACATAAGAGTTTGCATCTACTAATCCCAAACTCCCACTCCATCCCTCCCCCACCCTCTCTCCCTTGGCAACCACAAGTCTGTTCTCTATGTCTGTGTGTCTGTTTCTGTTTCATAGATAAGTTCATTTGTGTCATATTTTAGATACCACATATAAGCAATATCACATGCTATTTGTCTTTCTCTGTCTGACTTACTTCACTATGACAATCTCTATGTCCATCCATGTTGCTGCAAATGGCATTATTTCATTCTTTTTAATGGCTGAGCAGTATTTCATTGTATAAATACACCACATCTTCTGTATCCATCCTTCTGTCGATGGACATTCAGGCTGCTTCCCTCCCGTAGCTACTGCGAACAGTGCTGCTATGAACATAAGAGTGCATGTATCTTTTTGAATTATGGTTTGTCCCACAAATATTAAGCATCTCACAGTTTCTGAGGCTCAGGGGTCCGGGAGTTCTGGCTCCTGGTGTCTCATGAGGACACAGTTGCTGTGTCTGCGGGGGCTGCAGTCCACTGGAGGCTCCAATGGGCAGAGAACCTGCTCCCATGTTCAGCCGGGTGCTGTTGGCTGTGGGCCTGAGTCGTCCCCTGGCTGTTCACAGAGGCCTCAGTGCTGCACTGCCTGGCCTTCCCTACGAGACTGGTGGCAACAGGGCAGCTGATTTCACCCCACCCAAAGATCCGAGAAAGAGCCGGTGACCGTGATGGAAACCGAAATGTCTTAGAACCTAGTCTCAGAATTGGCCACCATCACTCTGCGGGGGTCTATTGTTCACACGGACCCACCCTGACACAAACCTCCTACAAGCCTGGGGACACCACAAGGTGAGAAGCATCAGGGGCAACCCTGGGACCTGGCAAGCACACCAAATTTTCATTTGCTAAATGTTTTATCACTATCTGATATCACGATTGTTTCATAAATACAGATGGAACTCTAATTCTAAAATATTAAGAGAAATGTAATACAATATGTAAGCAGTATTTCACCTTAAATGCATACAACTGTATGAAAAACATACTACATTCTCCTTACCTTTTTAATTTTGCCAAGAACAACTCTATGTCCGCTTGCTTTATTTACCATTGCCTACTCCCCCAGGTAGGACAGGCCTTCCGTGTCCCACTGACTGCCAGATAGCCAGTGGCAACTACCGCCACGAACATAAACTAGGAGACATAGAAACATTCCTTGGATTAATGAATGATGAACAATTTACCTTGGGTCGGTAATTAGCAACAGACCAAGCTCAAAACAATGACCTTGGGCCTCAACCTGAAGTCATTCTTTCCACCCAAAAGAGCAGCCCTTGTCCAGCTGAATGCACACACGGTGGACCAAATCCAGGGTCTTGCAGCGCCTCAAGTTAGAGACACATGTCAGTTCAGGCACAACCAGGAGCCATCTGGAAGGAAGCAAGGGCGGGAATGTGCCAAGACTGAGGACGAACGTTCATGAGATTTGGTCTTTAGATGGAACACACATCTGTTATAAGTGCAGACATTGAGAAACCCAGTCTTAAAGGGAAGAATTCCTCATCTTGGCTGAATTTCCATATCCTTTTGAAGGGTGGTGTAACTAAGGCCAGCAGGGGTTCTACTTCTGCTCCGGGTCACAGAGCCAGATCCAGCCAAGGTCAATGGTTTCTCCTCCTCTTGGTCTTCACTGTCCGGGATCATGCCCACCCCCACCCCCACTCCCACCCCAGGACAGAAGGGCTAAGCCACGGCAGCCCTGGGCTCCACAGACATTCACCCTCCCCTCACCCCAGTCCCCAGCTGGAAGCCAGGGCAGTGCCCCAACCCATAGGTACCTAGAGGCCCCGCACCCCTGATTCCAAGAAGTCAAAGTCAAAGTGAGCTCAGCCTCACCTTCACAATTTATTGCTGAAAAATCCCTCCTCCCCCAGAGGAAGCCTAGTACATACGAGTTATAGCTCAGCCTACAAATGTGCGTGACAAACCCTTCAGCTTTTCTTAATTCTGACACACCTTGTCCGACGCAACACGTGTGTTTCTTTACAAAAAGAAAAAGGGGTTAATTTTAAAACACACACACACCAGTCATTTAAATTCACTAGAGAGTTAGCTCTTTAGAGAAACCCTGTTGTAAATCCTTTCACAAACTGAAGAACATTTATGTAATTACCCTCTAATTTACGTGCTCTGTGAGGTCAACTCTTTCAATGTCTGGCTTTCTTAATTCGAGGCACACCCGCATTTATAGAACCTCTTTAAAACTCATCATGGGGGCTTCCCTGGGGGCTCCCGGGGCTCCCTGGTGGCGCAGCGGTTAGGAGTCCGCCTGCCGAGGCAGCGGACGCGGGTTCGTGCCCCGGTCCGGGAGGATCCCACGTGCCACGGAGCGGCTGGGCCCGTGAGCCATGGCCGCTGAGCCTGCGCGTCCAGAGCCTGTGCTCCGCAACGGGAGAAGCCACAACAGTGAGAGGCCCGCGTACCACAAAAAAAGAAAAAAAGAAAAAAAAAAACTCATCATGGCTGACAAATGTATTTCCTTCTTTTCTTTAACAGAAAAAAATAACAATATTTTTGTGAAATAGTCAGAAAATATCTATTTTCCTGGCAACATTTGTATCACAAGCTTATTGCAAAGAAGATTCCTGTCTAACTGATCTAGGCTTAGTATGATCTAGAGTCAAATTGTCTTGTATCTAAAAATATTTTGTGAGCACATACATCTTAAATCCCTACAATTTGTATTTAATCTTTAAACGCCTATCATTTGTACTCGACCTGGTTCTAATGTCTACAGTGGTGAACCATGATGTATTTTTATGTCTTCATAAACTTAACAAAAAAGCAAACAACGAGACTAAGTTAATAATAGGAATATTAGAAAATATTTGAAATATTTGGAAATATTCTTTTAAAAAAATTTTTACCAATAAGTTATCTCTTACACGTCCTTAAGTCAAAATAGAGACCCAATGGCAAGGTATTTTTCCAATCTTGGTCTCTATCTGATGCGAGCAAGCATGCTGGAGCACAGAATACCAGAATTCACACACCCAAAAGGAACAAAATACCGTCTATAATTAGGGGTTGGAAGTAGCCGCTTGGCCTTCAAAGTGAAGATCTTGAAAGAATGAAAACAGAGGACAGAGGGTACTGCTGAGTCCCCTGGGCAAGGTCCAGGGGCCCAGGAGAGCTCATGTCTCCCCAGGACCTGGCCCAGGGGTGGAGCCACGAGACCGGCATGCACGGCGACTCCTAGAGTGCAGGTCAGGGACAGCTCCCCCCCCCAGGTGACCCACACCGCTCCAGGTGGGCCAGGCCCCCACTATGCTCTCCTCCCTTCAGATTCAGCTCACAAGACTCTGGTCTACACACAGGCCAGGGGGAGGGCATTGTCGTGACCATCTCAGTTCACCGAGGCCGTACACAGAATCAAGTGGTGTCTGGGCAACCCCCGGGCATTGGAACTTTTAACCCCTCTACATAACCAGCAACTACTGCAGACACCAAATGTCCAGGACCGATGCGTGGATGTGACCTTTCAGGGCAAACCCGCGAAGTAGCTGTAAGGCCAGAGAGTCTAGTGGGCGCTGTAGCCAGACAGGACCGTGCAGATTCAAAGCCACGCATTTTACGAATCTGAACAGTGCGGGGGACCAGATTCAGACGGGGGGCGGCCAAAACTGCCTGACATCGGGGAACGGCAGCAAGGACCCTGTAGTGTGTATGACAGCTTCCCAGGAGAGGGAAAAACATGTTCAATCTGTCCAGCGATGCTTGGTTCTTTTTGCTGCAGGTAATAATAGTGATGACACCATCATCACCATCACAGCTAACACTTCTTTAGAGGTCAGTGTTCCAAGCACTTTGCACACTTACGTTCTGAGTGGGTGCCACCCCTGTGAGTGGTACTCCTGAAACCTTCCCGCTGCACCCCCAGTCCAGCCCTGCACTGTGGTGGGGTCTGTCCCACGTGGTCGCGGTACTTCATACCTGCTGCTCACGCCTCTGACCTCTGGCCCCAGGCTCCCCTGAGGTCGCAGGTGCGTTCAGAGAACCCCACTCAGCACTCCCCTTGTGGAACGAAGAAGCCAAGAGCGCTGGCCACGCCCAGTCAGAGGCGTCCGGTTCTGTGACTCTGTGTCTCCTGAGGTCCCTGGGACCGAGCTGCTCATGTGGGCTCGCCCTCCCTCCAGGTGTCTCCCCCCAGCTCCCACTCCTGTCCCCGTACACTACCCACACGTTAGCCTTTGTCTCTGACTGAGCTGGGACGGCCGGTGTTAGGGCAGCCCTGCAAAGCAATGGTCAGAAGAAGACATTGGAACTGGGTAAGGACGCCATCGCTGGTCACAGGCCCTAGGACTCTGACCTGCAATGCAGCGGGCTGAGGGGCAGGCAGGTGGGGGGTGAAGCATACTTAGTAATGGCCGTGGCGCTTATGTGGCACAGGCAGTCGTCACTGTAAATATCATGGAGGATGTTCTGTTCATTGCTTTGAAAATCTCAAAAAAGGAAAACATGTCATTATGCATTTGTCAAAATCCACAGAATGTACAACCCAAAGAGTGAACCCTGATGTAAACCGTGGACTTTAGTTAATAACATCATTGACATCCTCAATAGTATTGAGCCAATCAAGATTGGCTTGTCAATTGTAACAAATGTACCACATTAACACAAGATGTTACTAATGGGGAAACTCTATGGGGGGACTGGGCGGGGTGCAGAGAGGGTACACGAGTGCTCTCTGTAGTTTCTGCTCAGTTTTTCTGTAAACGTAAGACCACCCTAAAAAAATTAAGTCTATTGATTTTTTTAATGAATATATGAAGTTCAAAAGAAGGAAAACAGGAGGCTCAGCTCAGTCAGGTCTCACTCAAGACAAGAGCCTTTCTGTGGTAGTGAGTCAGAAGAAAAAGCTGCAGGGAGGGAGCTGACACCCATACCCATGGCTCAGGAAGGGCTGCGGCCTTGAGGAAGGCCAGTGCATGGCTGGGCGAGTCTCCCGCGGGAGCGCAGGGGAGGATGGGTGTCAGCCACTGAGCCTGGTGAGCTGCAGGTCTCCTAGAACCCCCTGCACTGGCAGAAGCTTGCCCTGCCCACAGACCAGAGGACCTTCATCCAGGCCGTGTTCCTCGTACAGTGATGATCCGGATGGAGACCAAAGGCAATAGCAGGACAGCCCACCTGCCATCGCTTCCCTGGACCACGAGGGTGTCACTGGGACATCAGAACTTTACAGCTGACAATCCTGGGTGAGTTAGTGTGGACTTAGGACCACTGTGGTTGGAAGAGAGGGTAGATCCCTCTGGAACTACCCCCACCACACACACACACACACACACCCCCCCCACACATACACACACATACACACATATATACACATATAAACACACACACCCCACACACATACACAACACACATATACACACACATATATATACCACACACATATATACACATACACACACACACCACGCACACACACACCACGCACATACACACATATACAAACACACACCACACATACATATACACACACACACACACACGCACTTTATGCCCAACAAACCCAACTACTTTCCACTCCCAGAAATACCAGCCGCCTTCAGGCTTCGGTGCCTTTGCACGCCCAGCTCTCTAGCTGATGAACTCATACCTCCAGGCCAAGTTTCAAGATCACCTACAATCCCAAAGCCTTTACCTGCGCTGTTTTCTCCACAGCAATGCTTTGCGCAGCTTGTCTTACATTGCTGATCCCCTCGTGCTTTACTTTGTGCTGCCTGGGTGTGGCTTATAGAACTGGAGGAGCTGCTGCACACTATCTAGCAACAGGGAGGCTAGGACGATGTGAATATAAGTAGACTGTGATGGTTCCGTGGCTTATATGCTGTGGTGGAATGAATCATGGCCCCCAAAGATGTCACATCCTAGTCCCTGGAACCTCTATATATGTTCCCTTCTTTGGCAGAAGGGACATCACATATGTGAATAAGTTAAGGATCTTCAGATGCGGAGATCACCCTGGAGTTTCAAGTGGGCCCAATGTCATCACCAGGGTCCTTATAAGAGGGAAACGGAAGGATCAGAGTCAGAAAAGGAGATGAGAGGCCAGAAACGGAGGCCAGAGTGTTGCAGCCAGGAGCCAAGGGCTGCAGGCACCTCTAGGAGCCGGAAAGGCAAGGAATGGGGTCTCCCTCGGAGCATCCAGAAGGAACACGGCCCTCTGGCTCCTGCGGTTAAGCCTGTGAGACCCACGTCAGACACACTGTCAGAGCTATAAGATAAAAAACGTGTGCTGTTTTAAGAAAACAACTAAGTTTATGGAAATTTGTTACAGCAGCCAAAGGAAAGCAAGTCACAGTCTCTCACCCGGGAGACCCAGAGATTCTCAAAAGCAAAGATAAATTACAGCCACCTTTTCATCCCTGGTAACTATCTCAGTACCTGGCAGAGAGCAGGAGCTCCAGAAATGTCTGCTGAACCAAATCAAAACCATAATGAGAGATCACCTCACACATATTAGTATGGCTATTATAAAAAAAAAAAGATAAAGTGTTCGTGAGGCTGTAGAGGAAGATACAAAACACAAGGAATCCTTGTATGTTGTGAGTGGGAATGTAATTTGGCACAGCCACTATGGAAAACAGGGGGAAGTTCCTCCAGAAACTAGAAACAGAACTGCCAGATGATCCAGAAATCCCTCTTCTGGGAATAAACCCAAAGGAAATGAAATCAGTACCCCAAAGAGAGATCTGCACCCCCATGTTCATGGCAGCATTATTCACCATAGCCAAGACATGGAAACAACCCAAACGTCCATTGACAGATGAATGGATTAAGAAATTGTGGAATAGCTATACAATGGAATATTATTCAGCCTTGAAAAAGAAGATTCTGTCATTTGCACCAACCTGAATGCACCCAAAAGACATAATGCTGATTGAAATAAGCCAGACGCAGAAAGAAAAGAACTTCACAATCTCATTTGTATGTGAAATCTGAAAAAGTCAAATACATAGAGGTGGAAAGTAGAACCATGGTTACCGGGGTGGGGAGAGGTGAGGGGAGATGCTGGTCAAAGGGTATAAAGCTGCAGTGTATGTAGGATGAGGAAGGCTAGAGATCTGACGTGCAGCATGGTGACTACAGTCAATACTGTATTAAATGCTGGAAATTTGCTAACAGAGTAGATTTCAGGGTTTCCGTCACATACATCCACAAAAAATGGTAGCTATGTAAGCTGATACTTGACTGCAGTAATCATTTCACTACGTAAACCAAATCACCATGTTGTCTACCTTAAATGTATACCATATTTATTTTAAAAAATAATATACTTATTTTTAAAAGAAATGTCTGTTGACTTGAACAAGTGAACATAATTTTACACTATCTTTTATTGGTTTCAGTGTACTCCTTACAATTAAATATTGATCTAGCCTCACTGGGGAGGAATATGGGTCTATAGTACATAGGAAATTAAGATTTACTCAGTAATTATCAAGTGGTAGATTAACACCATTTTCTTCTTTTTTATTTGTCTTTGTCTTTAAAACCTCTTACCTTTATAACTACATATTTCCAGGCTTTTAAAAAATATATTTATTTATTTAGGCTGCACCAGGTCTTAGTTGTGGCATGCAGGTTTCTTAGTTGCAGCATGTGGGTTTCTTAGTTGCAGCATGCATATGAGATCTAGTTCTCTGACCAGGGATCGAACCCAGTCCCCCTTCATTGGGAGAACAGAGTCTTACCCACTGGACCACCAGGGAAGTCCCTTCTGGGCTTTTAGATTTTGGTGTTTTGATTCACTAATAACCAGATAAACCCTGAAATGTTATTTGTAAATCACACACTATCTCTCTTCAATGTAACTGAGAAGTCTCTGAAATGAGCGAATTCTTAATTTCCTAAAAACTGTTTTAGTTCGGTCTGTGGCTAAGCATGGAAGTGTCATTTAAGTGGCACAATTTTCCGTAAGTTACGAAGAAATGAAAACAGGAGTTCTGCTGCCTGTAACTTTAAATTTTTAAACATTAACCAAGCTTGAGCTTTTCTGAAAATTAACCTGAGAACCAAAAAGGCTAGTTATTGCCGCAAACCCAAGTCTAATTAAGCCCATCTGAGAAAAAGAAGGAACAGAGGCAATGGGCCATTCTGTGATTTGCCAGAATTAGAATTAAGAATTAAAATAATGGAATCAAGACCCATATTCCCAAATGTACCAAAGAATTTTGCCACTTCCATATCTCAATCACATCCCCGTAACACAAAGTTGGGGAGCTCTGTCACACAGCAGTGCTCTCACTGTGAGACAGTTTGGGTCACAAATCACCCAGACTCTAATAGGTGATAACTCACCTGCCTCTTTATCAGAGTCTCCTGCACTGTTGCTGTGTATTTTTATCTGGGCTCCACCCTCACTCGCTTTCCTCTTTGTGCACTGATTACTTTCCCTCACTCCTCACCCTGTCTTATTAAGTGGGGGTCCTAGCAGGATAAGGAGAATCCAGTTAGGTTGAGAGAACCTTTCCAGGACCCACTGACCCAAGGCAGTCACAAGTCTACACTAGCCTAACTCAGCATCTCTCTGAGACAGAGCCCTGGGCCACCCAAGCACTGTGCATCCTGTCGCCGTGAGGCAGACATCCATCTACTTTTTCCCGGGCACTGGACTCTACCCTCAAGCATCCAGTGGGGAGAAAGACACGTAACAAATCAGGGTTATCCTTCAATGTGCTGGGATACATGCAAATTACGGTAGAGGCACAAAACAGGTCGTGAAGCATTTGGAAATTCACAAAAAGATTCCTGGCAGGTGACACTTCAGTTGAGATCTGGAGGATGCAGAGAAGTTAGCAAAACTAGGAGGGTTACATGGGAAAGAGGCAAGCAGCAAAAATAGAAGTGAAACTGGAGACACTGGTGGGGACCAAACCAGGAGAGGTTCAGACTCTATCATTCACTGAAGGATGATTCGTAGGGACAGGGCAAGCTTAGATGCGCTTTCAAAGTTCATTCTGTTTTGCAAAATGCCAAATGGGGTCAAGAAAAGCAAGACCCAAGAGAGAGGTGGTGATTAAGCTGCAGCAAGAAGCCAGATTGATTCCATTATTCCTTCAACCAATATGAACTTACCTTCTATTCTACACCAGATAACCAGATGATGAAAACCAAAATGAGCCCGGTGACTGCTCTCAGGGAGCTCACATTTACAGAAAGAGATAAGCACCACTCAGTCATGCAAGTTTACGATTACAAACCAAGATAAATACCATGGAGGAAAAGTATGGGTAGGGGAACTGCATGAATCCTCCCGCAAGAGGAGACGTGGGAAATCTGAAGGAAAAGCCAAGTGGGAAATGATGGTGGCCTGAAATAAAGTGATCTCAGGGGAGATGGGGATCTGACAGACACGTGACTGAGTGAGTGAGTGAGTTAGTGTGGGGAGTTGAGAAAAAGGACAGAGAGGCATCACTGTCGAAAGTGTGGATTTAGAAGAGAGAGGAGAAGATGAAGTGATAAAGACAGATTTAGAGATTCTGGATTCGAGGGGACATGAGACATTCCAGTGGAGATCTTAATAAATAAAGGAATCTGAAGATGCGTCTGAATTTTGCCTGAAAGGAGCAGATCTGGAATATAAGTGAAACAAAAACCACAGGAATGGGTGAGATTTCCTAGGACAGGAGTCTAGTGGAAAAATTGTCATGGCCCCAAAGATATCATGAGGAAATCCCACATTTCAGAGACTAAGAGACTCAGAAGAGGCAGCCTGAAACGTAGGAGAAAACCTGAGAGGTGTATCCTTCAAATACGATCACGGCATCTTGATCTGCATCAGAAGGGCATATAACTTGGGTGGTCTTCACCAGAATGATAACAGAGCTCTTATCGCTGATGTCACCTTTCTCTCTCCCTCTCTCCCGTTCTTCCTTGCAGCCAAATGACGTGTACATAGATGGTTGGTCAAGTTTTGGATACAGTTGGTGGCCACAGAGCCGCAGAAACAAATTGCTCCGTGGATGGTAAATCTACAAAGCTTAATTTAGTCCTATCGAATGAATAAACCCATCTCAGGCTAGACTGTACATACTTACAGATTTGCAAATTCATATACTCATTTCTGTACTCAGATAATTCGGTTCAATGTTTATTTAATAATCTGAATATTAATATAAATTACTCAGGTGATAGGTAAAGAGTGGGAATTTGGCTTCTATGAATAATTGCTTCAGCTATTTATTTTTGTACACAAACACAACCATTTCACACATATATTCAACAAGCCACAGAAGTAAAAATACCTACCTACAACCAACACCCTGGGCCCTGCTGCCATCCATTCATTTTGTTTGAGTTTTTAATTGAGTCTGATCACTGTAGTAAGTCAATCATGTACTTTTCCACCTTGATCATTTAACTGCCAGAATCAATTATTGAGCCCACTGTGTTCCGAGGACGCTCATTTCAACTACTGCCAAATCTTCTTGATCAGCTGATTTCCTAAAACCACACCTGACATCATTCAGGCCAGATGTGTGATTCCCGAATTTTCAGATGGACTAGAGTCTGTGATTGAAAACCACACCTAAGACAGATATAAGTCTAGTCGTGATCATTTGTCTTCAAAATCAAAGTACGTGGACTAGAAACTAGAAATTTCATCACAGCCATCACTGCCTTGACCATCATAGTTTACATGATTTATTGTTTCTAACCACTTCCCAGGCTTTGCATAACGTCCTCCACTGCTCCATTTTATTAAACTCCACAGTGCGAAAAAAAGACATCTGGGGCTTCCCTGGTGGCGCAGAGGTTGAGAGTCCACCTGCCGATGCAGGGGACACAGGTTCGTGCCCCGGTCCGGGAAGAACTCACATGCCGCGGAGTGGCTGGGCCCGTGAGCCATGGCCGCTGAGCCTGCGCGTCCGGAGCCTGTGCTCCGCAACGGGAGAGGCCACAACAGTGAGAGGCCCGCGTACCGCAAAAAAAAAAAAAAAAAAAAAAAAGACATCTGGAATCTGTCTGTAAAACGCCCAAACAGTGCGTTTTCTTTTCAATATTCAATACCATATGGATAGCATTCAGACACTACGGACAGTCCCACTGAACAATTGTTTATTCAAATGTTTCCTTGGACTACATTGTGTCAGTCAAATATGATGCACAGAGTCAAATAAAAATCCTGAAACAATAAGGTGAAAAATGCCGGAATAGATAGCATATTTTTTTTCTTTTATGCTTAAAGACAACTTAACTTTCGGAGATCTTTCAGAGCTTTAGCACATCTTGGTTCTCCCCGATCTTGGATAAATCAGAGGGATAGGGGCTTCCCTGGTGGCGCAGTGGTTGAGAGTCCGCCTGCCGATGCAGGGGACGCGGGTTCGTGCCCCGGTCCGGGAGGATGCCACGTGCCGAGGAAGCGGCTGGGCCCGTGAGCTATGGCCACTGAGCCTGCGTGCCCGGAGCCTGTGCTCCGCAACGGGAGAGGCCGCAGCAGTGCAAGGCCCGCGTACCGCAAAAAAATAAAAAAAAATCAGAGGGATAACCTCAAAGTCCAGTTGCATCTCCTTCATCCTCGGAGTCGTGATGTTGACGCTGCTTCCACAGCCCTCACCAGGGAACCTCGATCTCCAGAGGGAACCTATGAGAAGGCGCCATCGACCCCAGAACGTAGTCCTGTTTCTGGAGCAAGTGCTGTGTCAGATAACACACAGATGCTATCTCACTTGAGCCGTCAAGCACGAAAATGAATGAGGGATCGCCATTTTACAGTTTACGGAACTGAGGCTGGGCCAGGTGAAAGCACAGACCCAGGCCCCCTGAGATTTCCCCTGCCAGAGCCCAGGGGCTGCCCCCCAGTGCCTGTCCCCCCAGAGAGGCGTCCAGAGAGAGCAGCTCCTGACCGTCTTCTCGCAGGAAAATCTGACGCGCTTCGCTTTTCCTTAGTACCTATTCACACTTTCACTAAAAAGGTGCTTTTAAACAACTATGACCTCCGTCTCACATTTTTTACTTTCCTTGAGTAAAGTTTTAAACGACCACCAACACGGAGAAGAAAAAAGACTTCCTGTTTTGAATAAACATGCCTTCTGACTCTAATACAGTGAAGCCAAATAACCAGAGTGGACATTTTTTCCTGAATGAATCAATAGATTTGATTTCCTGTTGCATCTGTGTCAGCACAGCCCACGAGTCTCTCTTGGTTCTATGCAGGGAGGGATTTCTTTTCCTTTCATTAGGATGAACAAGCCCTGACACCTACACATTATTTTAGGGTAAAAACTTAATTTTAAGGACAAAGAAGCTTTTTTTCATATATATATATGTGTGTGTGTGTGTGTGTGTGTGTGTGTGTTTTGGGTGGTTTTTTTTTGGTTTTTTTTGGCTGCATTGGGTCTTAGTTGCAGCATGTCGGATCTTCGTTGTGGCATGCGGGACTTTTCTTTTTTCTTTCTTGCATTTCTCATATCTCTTTAGGATGCTTTTTTTTTTTTTTACAACTTTATTGGAGTATAATTGCTTTACCATGTTATTTTAGTTTCTGCTGTACAACAAAGTGAATCAGCTATATGCACACATATGTCCCCATATCAGCTCCCTCTTGCGTCTCCCTCCCACCCTCCCTATCCCACCCCTCTAGGTGGTCACAAAGCACCGAGCTGATCTCCCTGTGCTGTGCAGCAGCTTCCCATTAGCCATCCATTTTACATTTGATACTGTCTATATGTCAATGCTACTCTCTCACTTCGTCCCAGCATGTGGGATCTTTGTTGCGGCATGTGGGATTTTTCGTTCTCTGTCTAGATACGGTGCGCAGGCTTCTCTCTAGTTGTGGCATGTGGGTTTTCTCTCTCTCTAGTTGAGGCGCACGGGCTCAGTAATTGTGGCACGTGGGCTTAGTTGCCCCATGGCATGTGGGATCTTATTCCCCCAGCCAGGAATCAAACCCATTTCCCTTTGCATTGGAAGATGGGTTCTTTACCACTGGACCACCGGGGAAGTCCCAGATATATTTGTTTTACCTGAAGTATAGTTGATTTACAATGTTGGGCCAATCTCTGCTGTACAGCAAAATGACTCGGTTATACATACATATACAGTCTTTGTTTTAATATTCTTTTCCCAATCCAGCAGTCTGGGGTGATCTGGCAGGCGTCTCTGCTCCTTGCAGATATTAGGGGACTTCGGTTCCTTCCCCATCCCCTGGGACATTGCCATCACCTGCGCATTCAGAGCAGATTGTAGGCTATTCTGTGTTTTAGTATTAACCAAAGAGAAAGGCTATGTGTTAGGACACCGACCTAGAAATGTCTCCTGTCACTTCTGCTCATGTTTCATTGGCAAGAACTTAAACACAGGCCTGAGGCTTGAAAAACAGCCCTGCGCCGAGAGACCACACAAGCGCCTACAACTAGATTATCGCCATGAAAGAATGGGAAAATAGATTTAGTGGGCGGCCAATCAGCTTCACACCGGGGAACACCCACAATTCTTGGGTATAAGAACGTGAAGCAGAAGTCCGCCCTACACAAAAGAAACAAGAAATCAAGGAAAGAGGACCTCATGAATTCAAATAAACAATAAACAACATGCTATTTTGCCCAAGTGTAACATTGTGAGCCTGAATTTTCCACCTATGTACCGCAAATCTTTGTTTCACTTAGAACAACCTTTCAAGAACAAAAGACCGTGCCATTCTAAACATATGGAAATGGAATTCATCTCAGAGGAAGAATATTGGAGAATAAAAATATTGCTGCATGACACAGAGGGTCGAGGATGTACCCAGGATGCCTCCGAATCTGCAAATGATGCTGAGCTGGAAATCCAAACAAAATCTAAGGCTCTCCAAGCCCAAACATACGGGCCTTAGACACACATATGGTTTCCATCTCCAGCTGAAGGAGCTGGATCTAAATGGAGTTTCAAAGCACATATGCAGTTTCATAAATAGAATTAGGTAGATCAGGATACCTTCCAACCCAATGTCCTTTGCACAACTAAAGTTTGCTGTTCTAAAATCTAGTCTTTGTTAAAGTTTCCTGGCTGGTCTTGGATCCCCATAAAATTTGGTTTTCACATGTGCTGGAGAAGCTATAAAGGCTTGCTTTGTAAGCAGGATAATGAGAATGCCAGAATTTTCATTGGGGGATAAAGTATATAAACTAAGCCATCCATAATTTGAACATATGAAAAATACCTCAATAACACAAATTTGGGGGATTAACCTTTCAATAAAATGTGTATTCCATCAAAAGAGGTTGACCAGTGAAACAATGACCAAAAGTAAAACTAAGACACGTGTCTGGTCAAGAAAATTTTGTAGAGTCTGGAATTGTAGTTCCTTCAGATTCCTCTGTCAAAAGGCAGTACTCAGCCTCCCCTAAGGACCATACACATGAAAATCTAAAAGAAAAATCTAAAATTGTGAATCTAAACTGAGTAAAGGAGTTATGAGAATGTACCCTTGGGACCTAATTGTCCCTATTAGTTCTACATTCAGCAAGCTGCTGGTCACCTCTCAGTTTTATTAAGGTAATGGAGACATACACAGAAAAAAGTCCTTGCTGAGGGATTTTGTACACGGAAATTTTATATCCTGTCTATTTTATTTCATAAATGTGCTGTATTAACAGATTACGTTCCAGTAAGCCTCTGTTTGATTTGGGGACGGTTTTAATGGTTTGATTCTCAACTACTTTGGGGCTGAAATTGGCTGATTTTATAGGCCCAGCGTCCTGATATGATTCCTCTAATTGCTATGGGTCTAGAAAGAAAAAAAAAGCCTAGAATAATGCTTGTCCTTCCCATGGGTAAATTGACAAACACTTTATAATTTTAATAGATTTCTACCCAACCAGCACTATCTAAATATAATAGTTACTGAAATCCTTAATGAAAATATTCCACTGAGATCTCTCAAATTAACCATATCTGTTGTACAAAAACCGGATTTCGCAGAGAATTTCCAACCTTGCTCCTTTGCTTTGTGATACGGAGTCTTGACAGTAATTTTCTGGATTAATTCATCTACTTTGTTAGGAGAAGGCTGGAAGCCAGCCAGTGTGCAGGTCTTACAGTTAAGTTATTGAAGCTGCATCTTCATGTGAAATGAGGATAGTGCAATTACTGGGTGAATTCAGAACTCTCTCAAACTAGTCTACAAAATCATGGCGGAAGAGTGGACAAATACACGTTTTTCTCTTCTAGAACACCGTCTCTTAGGACTTATCGGACCCAGCAGTTAGAAGCATTTTCTCTGTGGTTGATGAGAATGAGGTTCAGAGAGGTGAAGGGCTCGCCCCAGCCTACGACATCTTTGGACTCCAGGGCTCCTTCCTCACCATAGAGCTTGCTGCCAATGTCCTCCCAATATACATCTGGAGAAAACACACTGTGGGACTCCTGAGACCACACAGTCAATGCCAGAATAACTTTAGTTTCTAGTCAACCATTTCAAAAGCTGATAGGAAGTCACACAAGCGGCAAATATGGCCGTTGCAAGATATGACAGAGGAAGAGGAAATTCTCAAGGGGTCACAGACTCACCCACAGGCTGCTGCTCTACAGAATCAAGCTACTGGGGATCTTCCCAGGAAGGAAAAACGGGAACGACTTTATTTGCGCTCTCCTTTCTCAATAAGACAAGTAAATGTCTTATCTCCAGCCCACCCCCCTGGAAAACTGGTGTCATAGCCCCAAGGTCCCGTGAGCGTTCTTCTGCTAAAGACGAGGTCACCGAACCCACAGACAGAGCCTGCAGCTCCTGGTCGAGGGGTCAAAGCAAGCCTTTCCCTCCCTGAGAGGTGTCAGCTCTGGACGGTCCTCTCCTTCTGTGAAGATGAAATTCCAAAAGTCAGCTTAGAAAGATGGCATTTAGTTAGAACCCCCGGCTCTTTGTCCAGCAGTTAGAAAGCGGTTTCCTTGTTAACGAAGTACATCCTCTTCTATCCCGCCATTCCTTTGGTGCCTCAGTCTCTACCCAAGGGGTTTTCTAGAAACAGCACAGATGGTACACGTGAGTAGGATGCCCATGTGCATTTTCACCAGCAGTTTAGATTCATCACTAGAGTGAAGGCCTTCAGATACAGCCAGCTGCTCCTCTGTGGCTAGAAAGTCCCTGTCCACAGGAATAGCATCAGAGAATATAGGACAGAGAATTAAATGTGGGTCACCCTGGGGAGTCCCACGCAAGGTATGCAGGTTGAGCCGTCCCAGACCTTGGTGTTCTTGGTGCCAGGGCGTGAGGTGTGCTGAGAAGACAGTGTTGACAAGGATGCACATGCTTTTCCTCCATAGCCAGCAGGAGCTTCTAAAGAGAAATATCCACTACCAATCGGCATGTCCATTCTTAACTCATAGTCACAGTTTAATCAATAAATATTCACTTAGCGCTTTATCAGGTGCTGTATTAGGCACTCTTTAAGCCTCCAAGAGCAAATACATGAATTCTCTGCTACCCTGACACCCTTGGGACTGCCTTGCCCTCTCCTGCCTCTGCAACCAGCAGTCCTGCTTTGCCAACATTCAGAGCAGATCGAAGACCTGACCAGAATGGACACGCGGTGACCGGGGGTCTCCTTGTTGCTGCAGTATGTGTTTAATTGGCTTGTTTGGTGATTACGGCTGGAAGCAGAGCCTGGACTCCTGGCTGCTGAGAAAGGTGGGTGGTAGCACATGGATTCAGCATCACACTCTCCTTTCCACTAACCTCCAGGACACCTGTTTCAGGTGGACAGAATTGTTCCAGAACAGCGTATCAATGAGGCAAGAGGAGTCTTGGCGGGAGAATGGGGTTTGGAAACCATCCTTCCAAGCTCTTCTCTCCAATTCTGTCTGTTTGTGTTTCTATTCAGTACTGTCACCTGATCACCTAGTCTCTTTGAAATGATGGCCACTTAAGAAAAAAAAAAAAAACAGAAATACATAAAGGATACAGAAAAGCCTTGCTTTCTTCTAATTCCTGACTATCAAACTCTTGGAATCTATTTGACACCCAGGAGCATCTCAGTGGCAGAGCTGAGCAAAATCTCTATAAATTCCATATTATCTGTATTTGTTGGGACATACTATTTTCTGCTACTGTAACAAAGAAAGGCCAACTTAGCAGGGGCTGTTCTGTCTGTTGGTGTTTCTATTCTATTCAGTACCTGCCACCTAACAGAATTTTATATCTTGTGTCTGCAAAGTCCGATGCAGGTCAGCATGGTGCTCACCCACCTGGTGTCCCTGGGATCCAGGCTCCGCCCATCGTTCGATGCTATGATGTCAAGACATGGCTCCCAGGGAAGAGAGAGCACGGAAAGCTCTTAACTGACTCTGACCAAAAATGTCCTGTCTCTTCACACAGAGCCCACTGGGCAGTGCCAGTCATACGGCCACCAACTACTTTCAGGACTGCTTGAGTCTTGCCCTGTGCTCAGGAAGGAGGGAAGACCAGATGTGGAAAGCACTGACTGAGCATCTCTTCAGCTTCCACCAATGGTGGAAGTGTACACCAGAGGTGTACAGTGTGGAGAGGTGTTTTCATTACAACCATCTTCAAAATTGTTAGCAATAGCCACAACTGAAGATGTGTGTCCCACTGCTTTGGGGACACTGTGCTCACCAAGACACCGAGGCCCACAGTGCGGGTGGGAGGCAGGCCTTTCTCATCACCAGCCTCCAGGGGCATCGCACCCTGTCTCTCACCTGAAGGTACAGATCCACTTCTCTGTAGCCATCCAGAGAGATGCGGGCCGGGGGTTGGGAGGGGGAAGGACCCAGCCTGCACATTCACATGCTGCTCCGCTCCAGACACCGGGGCTGGGAGGTGGGACAGCTGACACAAAGGATGCTGCCACCTGGGCTAGGAAAGGAGAATGGGGTGGGGGGGGAGGGCAGGGGACAGCTCCAGCCAGGTGGCACTCAGCACACAGCTGGTCCAGAGGCCGTTATCCTCCGTGACTGATGGGAGGTCACCTGACAGGGGTCAGCCCCCTACCCCGTGACTACCGCTGCCCGGCCCACAGAGTTTGGCCCAGGGATTCCAGCTCATCTATTATTTCGTTGGCAGGAACTTTTTAACACCTATACCTTTATGCCGTTTTCTTCTTTCACCAGGCCTAACAGGTACTATTGCATTTTACTCTTCATAACACCTTGTAGAAAGTAGCCATGGAAGATATTGTTCTTGGTGTTTCAATTGAGGGAAAGCTGCCAACCACACTTCTATAAAGGGAATCACCCGACGTGTGTGCGGAGATTGGGGCTGCACCTGAGACCCGGCCCAGGGGCAGCCGTACGGGTGGGCTTGGGGAGATGCAATGCACCCCCGGGGGCAAGAGGCCTGCAGGGGTTTCCCAGGGTGCCCCCTCCACTCTACCTGCCTCCTGCCTCAAGCCTGCTGACCTCAGGGTACAGGCTCAGGGCTGAAGGCCAAGCTCCCACAGGAAGAGCTAATCCCACCCAAGACAGACCCCTGGCTGACACATCACCTTCCTGCCCTTCTGTGGACCCAGAAATTCCTCGAAATTCAAATTAGATCTGTCTTACTTTAGTAATTTGATGGCTTGTTCATTAAAGATGGAAAATAGATGCAATTTCTTCTTCTGTTCTTTTTCTACGGTCCAAGTGGTAGATGTTACAAATGGCCAAAAAGTATGGGAGTCTGCCTCTTCCAGAATAAGGGGACATTTACACTGAAATAGGAAGTGTATTGTTTAGAACTAAAGAGAAAAGGGGGACCAAGAAAGCCAGGACTGGAAAAATAAGTCAAGATTTTACTGTTTTCAAACACGAGCCTCTCCATCAGGGAATACAGTGTGCTGTCCAGGTAACGGACTCAGTGGATGGGTAGCTCTCGGACTGATGCAGGACTGTATGCAGAGGGAAGTGCCCTGGTGTCCAGGACATCCTGGCTGTTCTTTCCACGTGGGCATAAACAAACAACGTGCACCAAGCTGCGGGCTCGCCTCTGCTGCGATTTCAGCGCTGAGGAGCCAGGGGACAGATCGTGATAAAATGAACAGAGCAGGGGACCCATGTTGGGGTTAACCTGCCAGGGCAGAGGCATCCATAAGTCGGCATCCCGGCTGCACGTGCCAGCAGGAGGAGAACGCGTGAGGCGCCTTTAAGCGAGCCAGATTAAGCCGCACGGCCGCATCTAGGCAGTGTTTTCCCTTCTAGAAACTAGAAAGGTCTTTAGAGACAGATGGACTTCCGGTTTTCGAAAACTGTAAAACAAGGAGACGCGATGCAATATGCACAGAAAATTGATGTCAGTTGTGTTTATGCCTTTTTTCTTGCCAAAAAAACAGTCAATTCAGACTTACGGGATGAAGGCTATGCCCTGTTTTCTTTAAAATCTAATAATACTTCGGGTAACAAAATAGAAAAATCTGAATCTTCCTTGTTTTTTATTTTTTAGAGAGAATTGATCAGAGCTTATTTATGAACAGACATTCATATCATGACGTTAAGAAAGCAGAATTGTTTGTTGGATGCCCACCATGTGCCGGGAGTTTACGAAGTTAGCATTTAAGTTTTTTGCTGAACTCCCCCTGAGGTAGGTTTAATTGGGACCGTTTTGCAGATGAGAAAACTAAGGCCCAGAAAAATGAAATAATTTTTCTAAAATCACACAACTCATAAGCGTTAGATCTGGAATTTAAAAGTTGGAAGGACAAAGCCAAGGTCAGCATCTCCGAGAGCTGGGGCTTTTTTTAGTCCTGCTACGGCGCATGTCAGTATTGGGAAGAATCTTATGCAGGGTAAAGGTAACAGCATAAAAAACCTTCTAACTGTTCTTGAGGGTTGATTCGGTGCCAGCTGCCTTATTTGCACTGAGGGTCCAGACTAAATCCTTGGTGCACCTGGGACCTCACCGTCCACACTCAGATCGTGTCAGTGGACGTCTTCCTCATGCATCCCCCCAACGTCCTGTCGCCCGTCCACATTCATGCCCATTGCAGAGACGAGGAAAGTCAAGCTCACAGAGTCCATAACTCATGCAGTGTCTCACACAAATCAGCAAATAAGTGCCGGAGCCAGGGGAGGTGCCCCAAATTCTCTTAAATTCCAAAGCCCATGTTCTTCTACTATGTCTCACGATTCCATCCATAAAGGGAGAAGAGACCCTGCAGTCTTCCAAGCCCCTTTATTTACTTTTTTTTAACATCTTTATTGGAGTATAATTGCTTTACAATGGTGTGTTAGTTTCTGCTTTATAACAAAGTGAATCAGTTATACTTATACATATGTTCCCATATCTCTTCCCTCTTGCGTCTCCCTCCCTCCCACCCTCCCTATCCCACCCCTCTAGATGGTCACAAAGCACCCAGCTGATCTCCCTGTGCTATGCAGCTGCTTCCCACTAGCTGTCTATTTTACATTTGGTAGTGTATATATGTCCATGCCCCTCTCTCACTTTGTCACAGCTTACCCTTCCCCCTCCCCATATCCTCAAGTCCATTCTCTAAGTGGAGTTCCCACAAGGGGAGCCGGCCAAGGTCAGAGGCAGGTGGCTTCCACTCCTGGGAATGGATCACCCAGGCTGGCATGTTCTGCAAACGAGGAAGTGATGCAGCGCTTCCAGGGGCTCAAAGGGAATTCACAGCATTTCACTTAGAAAACTACACAAGGACTCGGGGAGAGAAGATTCGGATAAAAAAGGATTGGACTTTTTACGTGAGATAGGAGCAAGTGACCAGCATTCCTGAATAATAAATCCAGAGCAGGCAGGCGTCAGTTTGAAATGTAAATGGATGGAGGAAGAGGCAACACTGTCTCATCCAGGAGCAGAGGATGTGACTGCAATGATGAGTCTGCCTCACCTGCCCCCAGAAAAGGCTCAGACACAAAGGCGGAGTGAGGCCACCAGACAAAGGACCCAGAACCCTATTCCTGACTCTGACCTGCGGTTCACGTTCATGACCTTCTCCCCAAGAGATGCTAAAAAATGAGGAGGCACCGGCGAGGCGCGAGGGAACGAAGCATCCAAGGAAACATAACTCACCTGACGGGGCTGCAGGGGACACACCTGAGAAGACCTTTATTTGCCTTCTGTTTTCCTCCTTCTTGGGGAAAAAAATGTACCTTTCATGTCTCCTCTCTCCTTTCTTCCCAAATTTTCTGGAGCTCTTCCTGCAGGTGGATCTGCGTGACTCAAAGACAGGCAAGAGCCACCTGCAAAGGAGCAAAAACAACGGACAGCACAGGTGGGGAGACAGGTAAGGGGACCCCCCTTTACCTTATCACACCAGAAACGCCGCAGCCAAAACCACAAATATAATAAATACAGTCTGCGGGAGACAGGATGCTTCTCATCCAACTAAACACTGATCAAAAATGTCTGTTCATTAAAAAATAATTAAAAAATAAAATAAATCAATTTTTTTTTAATGTCTGTTCTAGAAAATATGACAGCTTGGCATTCACATCACAGCATCTTAGATCTGGAACACGTACCTGTGCCTGGTGCAGCCTGGTATACAGTAGGTGCCAAATGTGTGTGCTTCTTTTTTTTTCTCTCTCTCTTTCCTTATCAAATACACTTTTCCACATGGGCAAGATGTCCCTTCAGTCCTCTCTGGAAAGTGGAAGCAGTCCCGGAGCCCACCTCCAAGGGTCGAAGGCATGACCGTGCCTGGCGCTCCTGTGAGACCTGCGGCCTTGTTTGTCTTATTCTAGATTGAAGAAGCAGCATGTGCAACTCGGTGAGAAAGTTTGATTTGTTCGGGGAGATCACAGCTGCTCCTGGGTGGCAAGAGCACTGGGTTCAGGGTCAGCGTGGCAGGAGAGGCGGCTGGGAGGCGGCCAGGGGCACCTGTTGTGTGTTTCAGGGGGTCGGGTTCTTCCGGGGCCCAGGGGCCCCAGGGCCGCATTGAGATGGAGCCAGATGGGGGAGGGCTGAGGAGATCCGGATCTAGTCCATCAGGGTGGGAACAGAGGGAGAAAATGGAAACGTGAAGGACCCCGATGAGTGCAGTGTCCTGTGTGACACTGCGAACGCCACCCTCGGGGCCTGGGGACAGCAAGGTAGGAGCGCAGGGTGGATGGGCAGCCGGCTCAGGGGCTGAGTCCACCCAGCAGGGTTTTAGCCGCCCTGGGGCTTCTCCGCCCCGAGATGTCACTGTTATTCTCTGCCGCTTCTCCCAGAAACTGAGAGCTGTGGCCCGGCCTCTGTCTCCCTTTCCTCTGCCCCGTCCCTTTCTCTCTGCCCCTCCCCGGCCTCTCCTCTGCTCTCCACCCCTCCTCTCTCCTTGTCTTTCTCATTCTTACCCTCTCTCTTCTGGAGCAAAATCAGAAATGATTTCCTGCCCCCAGAAACCTGTGCCCTCCTTAGAGGCCCCTCTGAGGTCTTCCCGCCCCCCTCAGGCTCCTACGTTTTGCTGGTAGTCGTGACGGCCGAGGTCAGTGCCCAGAGCGGAAGGGACCCGGGGCGGCCGGGAGGATCAGGGGTGTTTTGCTTCATTCCCAGTGATGCCCCTGCCTTGCTACCGCTCCTCGGCCCCACCTACCCCAGACCCATTGCTTCGGGTGTCGTCCTGCTGCAAAGCAACTGTTTATTGCTGAATCCTGGTTTCTTTCTGAATAGGCTCTCATAAAAATGCACGAAAGTAATCCACAATGGAAATAAAAATAGAACAAACATGGAAGCCTATTCTCTTAGGTGGTAGAAGCTGCAATGTGGCCTACATTTTCCCAAATTTAAAAACCTAGGTCTTAGGGTAAGCTGGGACGAAGTGAGAGAGTGGCATGGACATATATACACTACCAAATGTAAAATAGATGGCTAGTGGGAAGCAGCCGCATAGCACAGGGAGATCAGCTCAGTGCTTTGTGACCACCTAGAGGGGTGGGATAGGGAAGGTGGGAGGGAGATGCAAGAGGGAGGGGATATGGGGATATATGTATACGTATAGCTGATTCACTTTGTTATACAGCAGAAACTAACACACCATTGTAAAGCAATTATACTCCAATAAAGATGTTAAAAAAACAACCACCACCACCTAGGTCTTGATGCCTTTAGATTCAGGGAGACGATATCACATAACTCTTAAGTTCATGGATGTTTCTTTCCAAAAGCGTATTATCTATGGCATGTATTTCTATAGGAAATATTAGTTCTGAGAAACTGAAGGTTAATTTTTTACATTCTTTGGAATGTTTTCCAAAGGAAAAAAAAATCCTAAAGACAGAACCCTGAGCTTTTAACTGTTGCAGTGAAGGCATGGAGAGGAATCGTATTGTTTGTGGTGTGTGTGTGTGTGTGTGTGTGTGTGTGTGTGTGTGTGTGTTTTCATCTCTTAAAGAACTGAGGATTTACACACAGAATATTGCAGCCAGCTGTTCTTCACCAGCATCTAGCAGGGAGAGAGAAGCCGGTGGCTTTAACTTGAGTGAGAAGGATTTAAGTTTAATAGGAAGAAAGGCGGCCCGACAATGACAATTGTTAGGACATTGGTGGAGGTTGCCAAAGCGGGCAGATTGTCCTTCCTGGGAGGGTGTCACCATTCCTGCAGATCCTCGTCTCTCTGGGCGGGCTGACGCTTGCCATCCTCTCCCAGGAGTCCACTTAAGAGGAAAGCAAGGAGACAATTCCTCCAGTCCCTGCATCCCACATCTTCCCAGGAGGAAGATGCCCTCAAGGGAGGACCCTCGAGGGCCCACGGTCAGCTCATCCTCTTGCCAGTTTTGCCTGTTGTGAAATCTTGGGAGAGTCACTTAACTGCCCTCTGTCCCAATTTTTCAGCCTCACAATAAACATGATAAGAGCGTACATCCCGCCTAAGCTTACGGTGAAGGGAAAAATAGGCCCGTGAGTGTGGGCCGCCTGTAGGTGTTGGTCCTTCTCGGATGCTGTGTGAAACACCCAGATTGGAGGTCACAATCCCGGACCCCAGGGGATTAAAAACCTGCAGAAGAGCTCATAAAGCATCCAGGTCTTTGGGTCTAAATTGCAGGTTTTTTCCACATATGAGAAAGGCATTAACTGGTCCAAATAGGCAATTCAAAGGCCAAAGCAACACACGCCCATCTTGAATGACCAAGGTTCTAAGAATGACCACAGTGTCCTAGAGCCGTGGTCCCAGGTAGCCATGGACTGAGTGTCCCTCCACTCCAAGACCCCCGCGTGCCCTTCACTCTAACCGCATCAGTGAGGTCCCCCCACCGGCCCCCTGGGTCGAGTACCTGGGGGCCCTCTCTTCAGAGAGGCCCGGCAGAGCCTAGAGCAGAAACCAGCCCTGGAGACCACCACCAACTTCCCTTCGAACACTTTCTGCATTTCTTCCCGACAGCCCCTTTGATAACCGGCTGAAAGACCTGACCTCAGAGCTAAGATTGCATCGGGAGGAGAACTCCCTGAAGGCAGACCTGGAAGGGAGAAGAACCCAGCCGCGGCCCCCTTGAGGACGGCTCCAAGGAGGAAGCTGTTCTAGGTCCCCTGTCAGCTACAAACTGGCGCTCGCCAGCTGCCTCTACAAGGATTGAATCATGAGCCGCTGCAGCCGCTGACCTTCAACACCCCTGAAAGGAGTTCAGGGTGGAGAGCAGGAATGAGGCGCTCCGTGCTCTGGGGGAAACTGGCAGAGCAGGCCTTCAGATAGTTAGATATTTTCAGGGGAAGATTTTACGAGCCCAATTCTCGTAACTAGAAAAGCACTAAAATCCTTCACGGTGACGTCTGCTCCTCGAGACTAGCAGAAACCTTCTACAAAAAACATGTGCTTGATTTCATGGACTCCCCCTTCACCAAAATCACACATACCCTGACCTTCCCCCCCACCTCTTTGGAGCAGTTCCTCAGAGCTATCTGAAATGCTGTCTCCCGGGCTACAGTCCTCATTTTGCCCCAAATAAAACTTAACTCACAGCTCTCACGTTGTGCATCTTTTTTAAGTCAGTACCTCTGTTGACCATCACTGTCACAATCACTGGTGCCTTCCAGCCACGTGAGGCCCAGGACCCTGAGATGGCAAAGAAGCTTCTCCCATTGGAGGAGGCATGGGACACAGCCCCAGTGCAGGGGGGAGCGACTGCCTTCTCACTACCTCTAATCCACAGACACAGGCCAGCCATTGTGTCTGGGATCCAAGTACAACTGACCAGAGCTGGAGGCCGTGTGAAGTGACCTTTCTTCACCAGTAGCTCATCTTACTCTTGTCATTAAGAACTTAAAGTATAACGTACTTTTGTATGAAATACACTTCAGGAAAAATAAAAATGTCTGTGGTCTGCATATTTTATGAGTTACATATATCATACACAGAGACAGCATTTTTCAGAATCTACAAATATCCTCATGCCTCAGACCCTCTTTTACTCTCGCCCCATTCATGAAGGACGTGTTGGCTGCTTTTGTGGGGGAGAAGGGAAATTTGGCGAAAAGTAGCATGAAAAACAGAATCTGAAAAATTCCATGTTTTCTTTGTTTTGTTTTGTTTCTTTGCGGCAAGCGGGCCTCTCACTGTTGTGGCCTCTCCTGTTGCGGAGCACAGGCTCCGGACGCACAGGCTCAGCGGCCATGGCTCACGGGCCCAGCCGCTCCACGGCATGTGGGATCCTCCCGGACCAGGGCACGAACCCGCGTCCCCTGCATCGGCAGGCGGACGCCCAACCACTGCGCCACCAGGGAAGCCCGAAAAATTCCATGTTTTGAATACGTTTTTGTGCGCTAAGAACTAGTGAAGAAGGAGGATCGACGGAAGGATTTTAGAGAGGAATGGCCTCTCACTCAATAAATATTAAAGAAGAGACAAATTAGAGATAAATAAGCACCAGAGCCCAACTCCAGAACAGGGACGCGAAAGACAGATCCATGGCTGGTTCCTAGTTTCTGGGGAAGTGGATGAGACAGAGGGACCCCATCATCGGGGTGGGGATTTAGGAGCAACCCAAGGAGTGTGACAGCACAGGGACAGAAGGGTCGCAAAATGCTCTCTAGATGGGGTTTCCTTCTTCCCCAACTACTTGTAAAAGAGTGAAAAGGGAACATCTTCCTTGAGGAAGTGTATAGAAGGGAGAAAGGTCTATGTCTCTTTGACTGTTTACCCCAAACTAGGGCACACACTGCCTGCACCTGGCCTTGGTGTGGTGACCTCTCTGGGTTGGCCCCCGTCCAGAGCTCCCCCCGGGCTGGTGGTGGATTCCCGTGCCCCGAGCTGCTGGGGTCAGCACCACTGGAAGACCAGCTACTGCTCCAAAGGGAAAGAGTGAGTGTACGTTCCTGGAGTTCAACAACCTGAGCTACGTTTTTGTTCCTGAAATGACTAGACGGAGAGTACCTTGCTGTGGCTCGAGGGCCACGTGATGCTCGTCGTTATTTAGAAGAAAGAGGCCCAGGTGCACAGAGGATGCTCCTTGATGGTGAGAAGAGGGCTCGTTTGATTTACAAAGAGCCCGTGAATTGAGCGCTAGCCGCCCTCCACCTAGCACGTCTTCACTGAGCTCCTCCCAAACTCCTATTCCTTTGCCGAAGTGCCCAACAAGAGTGGCAAAGAAAATCACTGCAAATCAAGAAACCTGGAAGAGGCAACAGGCCATAGCATAACGAGTTGTGTTCTCAGAATCCGAAGATCGGGGTTCCAACACGCCTGCCCAGAGAGCCCGGTGGGTGCTGCTTGCAAAGACAGAAGGGGCACCTGCTGAGGTCACACTGCGGACTCCGGAGGTCCCTGGCTTCCACTCCTACAGGGTCTGCACCAGCCTGTGCAGGAGATACCAGAGGCTCATATCTTCTTTGAGGCCACACTCAGGAACGCGTGGGAGCTGAGAGGGATGCAGGACTGGGGAGCAAACGGGAGCCGTCAGGGCAGTGGCTGCCAGCCTGGGGCAAAAGGAGGGGGCCCCTCTTCATGCCCTTCCCACCCCGTCTGTTTCTCGCTTTATTCGTCTGAGTCATCACCATCAACCTCATCTTGGAAATTCCCGCATCTCCTCTACTCCGTCTCTGTCTCTCTGTCTCTCTCTCCCTCTCTTTTCTCATCCCTGCCTGTTTTACTTCCCCAATGAGTTTCCAATCCATCTCTTCCCTGCCCCCTCCCTGGCACAGGGCGGCTTCATGAGCAGGGCAGTGGCCTCAGCACCCCTTCCTGCTCTTGCAGCCGGCAGTTTCCATCTTCCACGCTTCCCTCTCCTAACCCAGATCCCAAAATGCCTCCCAAGTGTCCCTTACGAAACACAGATCTCAGAGGGTCTTCCCGACGCTGAAGACCATCTGGGCTCCCAAAGCCCCGGGGGGCTCCCTTTCCCCTAGTAACACCAATTCCCACCGTCTGCATCCACCGTCACCCAGGGCCCCGCTCAGCTCTGCACAAAATCCCCCACTGAAACCCTGCAACACCACTGGGAGGAAGCATTGCCATCTTGGATTTACGAGCAGCGAGGAAGTCGAGACGATAAGGGGTCCCTCATTTGTAGGCAGCTAGGAAGCAGCCCAGCCAGCAGGCTCGGCACAATGGGCTCTGTCCCAAAGACACTGCCCTCTCCATTTCCACTCAGTGTCACTTAGGAGGTTTAAGTCCTCCCCAGCTTCCTAGGGTCAACTGCAAAATGTTCCTCGCTCCCTCTGAGGAGTCCCCACCGCTAGAGCATGTGTCACCCGGTGGCCTTGTTGTGTCTGTCCTCCCCACAAGACTGATTCCTTAAAGACAAATGTCAGTTTTGCGTCCCCAGGGCTGAGGACAGAGCCGGCGTGCAGGGAGGCTTCAATGAACTAAGTGGGGGTCAGGTAGATGCGTGCGCGGATGGACGACACCCCCACCTTGAGTGGTCACACACCTCCGTCTCGTCCATAGCAAAACTCGAAGTGTTTGCTTTGCCACGTTAGACATTTTGGAAGTGAGTTAATACGGGTTATAGAATATTCTCAGAACAAGATTGAATTTCCATCCTCTAAGGTTGGAAGCACCCTCACGGTAAAATCATTTCTGTGCTTTTGCATTGTTGTTGCCGTTCTTGTTTATTAGGGCCTGTCACTGCGCCTGAATGCTAAGCAGATGGGTTTGGGCTCCATTCATAATTTCCCTGATTTGGGAAAAGTCATCATCACAGTCGGGGACAGCGGCACCTCTGCACTGCCAGTGCCCACAGCAGCCTGGTCTTGGCACACGTGGAGGCAATTTGACTTCGCCGGTGATCTCTCTGCAAGCTGCCTCTGCTGTGGGTCCTGACGACAACGGGGCGAAGGACGAAGTCTGGGCTCACCCTCCTGGGGGGGACATTGAGATTCCTGGGCATGGCACCAACTCAGCCATATGTCAGCACAGAAAGTAACTGCTTTTTCCATATATGATCATAACTAATGTTGCAAAGCCTGTTTTGCCTGGATCCTTTTACAGGACCTGTGCAAAATATGCTGTGAGCTTTCACTCCAGATTTCTTTCTTAGGATGAATGGCTCTGCGCACACGGGAACAAGCTCTTACTCTCTTCATCGGGGGTGATAATTATTCCACAGGCTAATTCCCCAGGCGTTGAGCTCCACAGGGTGACAGTCTGGCTTGTACACTGGAGCTGATGGCAACGGGAATCCTAATGGCCAAATACGTCCTAATGTTCTCCTTACAATTCTTTCGTTTTTTTTCTTTTTTTTCCTGTCTTTACCTTTTAGAAAATGTTAATGTATTCCTGATGAATTCAGTGTGAAAAAAAATATGTTTATCAGCTTGGGTTTAAAATTTTTATTCATAATAAGAATATAGTCGCATTGCCAACACTTTCCAAAGTCAGTCCCGGAAGCTGGGCCAGCTCTTCAGGGCATCACAAACAAGATGACCACGCAGGAGGGTGGCAGGTAAGGAGTTCAGACGCCCAGATGATAGGCAAGCATCTGTGCATCGGGTCCCTGTGCTTGGTTCTTGCCAGGCGTGGGGTGCAAGAAAGCGTGCTCTGATAGCAGATAACCCTGCAAGTTGTCACTTGGTGACTACATAAGTTGTGCCTTTCGCCAGGGCCAGAAGGATGATAAGTTTGTCACTGCTAACAGGTGCTCGTTCTTTAGAGCAAACTGTGCTTTCTCCTGTGAAATCAAGCTACTGAATTTCTTGCCTGCATGTCCCCATCCATAAGATGGGACTGAGGGAAGATGGGCTCTGGGGACCTGCCCCACGCAGCCTCCTATCCTGAGGGCTCGGATTTCCAGCAAGCCCTCTCCCCACTCCCTTTCCCCAGAAGCCCACCGCTACCCACGCGCGTGCAGCGTCCTCAGCCCCCGGCCCCCTGGCACCGCACTGGACGCAGGGAGCCCACCTGGGCGGCTGACCTGCCCCCAGAAACAACGGTGGCGCACAGGAAGCCTGCAGCTCTGCGGGCCGCATCCAGCACCCCAGCTGGGTTCTTTAGTTTGTGTGAAAAGAATTCCAGCGTGACACAGCTCTGCTCAGTACAAAGAAGTGCTGAAGCACTAGGGGGGGAAGAAAGAATGCCTCTGAAAGCAAAGCAGCGGAGAGAAAGGCAGGGGTGGGCCAGCCTCCTTCCCCCCAGGGCTTGGCCTGCTCCTCTCCGCGGGTCCCAGCCACCGGGCGCATGCATCGCCTCCCGGGCGTCTGGAGCAAACAGTGCCGCCCGCTCTGTGGTCAGATGGGGACAGCCAGTCCTCCCGTTGTTTGATTTCTAAACTTGCTTCCACCTCCCTGAGGCCTCTGAGAGCTCAGCGTTTGCAAATCAACACAACATTTAATTAACTGCACATTAAAGTTTCCATCTTTCAAAAGGGAATTAGGGACAGTGCACTTTCTGAAGCATTCATTAATGAAAAACTAAATGCGAAAGCTTCCCAAGTCCGGGGTGGTCTTCCCCATGCTAGGTGGTGGCCGACCCTAATTCTCGGGGTCGGGCCGGTCCTTCCCAGGAGCGGCGGTGCTCGGGTCCTCTTCCAGGACAACGTTGTTAACCCTCAGAGACCCAGTCTTGGTTTCAGCAAACCCCAAGGCCCTCTGAATTATCCTCAACAGTTTTCAGGAATACTCAAAAATGGTCCCAATTATACCGAATCGTGAATACTGTTTTATTAAAATGAAAGGTATATACACAGCCCTGTTAAGAGAGGTGTGAATAGTATAATTAAATACTGTCTGTGTCGCCTCTGGAATGGGTGTGAGCTACTGTCAGCCCCTGGGGATGACAAGCATGTGGGCCCCCATCACAGAGGACACAGCACAGTCAGCTTGACTTCAGAGAGCGGCAGATGGGACAGAAACAAGATGAGACAGACAAGAAGATACTCGGGGCAACTCACCGCTAACAGGCTGGCACCTGCCCACAACACCAACGTTACCCGCTGCTCCAGGCTGAGGCCACACACATACACACACACACACACACACACACACCCTGACTGTGGGTCAGATCACCATGAATGGAAAGAGCATCTTTCAGGTGTCGGTAGAGGAAGGTCCTGTTTCTACCATGAACGCGCTCTGCTTCTCTCCTCGCCCTTCTCACCTGAGGAAGAGTGGTCCCTCCCCACACACCTGCCCACGGCGGCGGCAGCCCTTTCCACTAGCGCCCCTGTGGTGTCGCTACCATAGGAATTGTTCTGCCGTGCCCTGATCCACAACTGTACATAGGGCTCCTCCCAATAGTCCGAAGTCTTGGAGAAAAGGAGTGGATCTCATTCAGCTTTACACGGTGCCTTGTGCATATTTACTTGGTCGCGCTCATGTGTCGTTTCCGTTATGTGACAGACTCTGTTCTACCTTCAGAGCGTCACCCTGTCCTCCTGGAAGAGGCAAATAACGAAACAGGGAAGGGAGCTAACTACAAACTACAAACAGGGAACATAACAAGAGCCTAAGGTATGAATTGATGGAGAGGAAGAGACCAACTTCAAACTGGTTCTCCAAGGACAGCTCCTGAGGAGGGGGCCTTCCGGGGTGGGGGGAAGGGGCACAGAGTCTCCTACACGCAGGAGACACAACCAACGCCTCTCCAAGAGTTGATAAAGTAGATCTAATCAATTCAAATCTAATAGATTCTACTAAATTCAAATAAATTCTAGCCCAAATATTCTTGTGTATAAACCAAAGCATCCAGTAGGTGGATTCCTCACTTTCCAGGAGGATGGTCCTTCCAGGCTTACCTGCGACAGGGGACCACACCCCAGGCTCTGCGCTCCCACTCTCCTCCTGTACGTC
Organism: Delphinus delphis; assembly: GCF_949987515.2. Lineage (NCBI taxonomy): Eukaryota > Metazoa > Chordata > Mammalia > Artiodactyla > Delphinidae > Delphinus > Delphinus delphis. The sequence goes on along the minus strand of NC_082694.2, from coordinate 4,126,364 downwards.
TGCTTTCCGATCTCTGCTCAGTGCCCAGCATGGCAACCAAAACACTAGAGGATTCTAGGTTCTCACCCACACTTCCTTGACATTCTTCCTTTCTGTCCAGGTTTTGGGTTTTCTCACGAGTGTGGCATCACGGTGAAGCCAGCCTCTCGATTTCTTGCATTTGCTTCCTCGAGGTCCTCCGTGGGACCATCCCAAAGCACGGGAGTGCAGAGCGAGGCGGACGCAGCCGTCAGGCCCACAGCTCGTGTATCTGGCTGTGGGTCACTTAAACGTGTGTCCATCTTGTGTCCCCCTGGCTCTCATGGTCACCAAGCCAGTGTCCCTGCCCTTCTCTCTCTGCTGTAGGGCCGTGAGACTGGGACTCAGCCAGCCACATCCATCCTCCCACTCCCTTTAGAATCTGTCCAAAGGGGGTCTTATGTGGAGCCTGAGAGGTAGGAAATGTGTAGGGAGGTGGATTTTCTTACCTGGACCCTGACTGCGACCCTCCCCAGGAGATAATTGCTCCTCAGTTATTTGATGATTCCTGCCATGTGCCCAGGAACCTGTGATGTGTGCCTGGAGGTAGAGGAGGGGGAGGCGGGGGGAGGGGTCTACACATCCGTATCTGTGTTCCCTGATGTAGACGTGTGGCCACCCCTAGGAACCCCCTTCCTCCTTCCTTCCTCCCCTCTGCCCTTCACCATTTTTTGGACTCAGCCCTGCATTACACCATCAGGGCTACACATATGATGATAAACCCTATCCTTCCTCCCCAAATGCCAGTCTAGTGGGGACGCCAGGTGGACACAAGATGGACACACCTGAGCACAGTCATCGCAACTGTGGTCATAATCAGGGTGGACGAGGGATCACAGCCGGTGGCCCCATTACCCAGCCCTGGTTTATTTTTTTGCTCCAAAATATTTTATTAATAAAAGTTTCATATAAAAAACAGAAGATAGATATGTGTCACACTGTATAATGCACTGAAAGCATGTGGATGGTTGTAGATTTTCATTTCTCTACAAAATGAACCAGCCATGATGGAGTTAAGAGTCAGCGTAAATATGTTCATATTTTGGGGAATACTTCAAAATACAAAGAGCCGTGTTAATTTTTTTTGTTTTTATACAACAGGTTCTTATTAGTTACCTATTTTATACATATTAGTGTATATATATCAATCCCAATCTCCCAAAGGACCGTGTAATTTTTAACCGCAAAGAAAGCTTATAGTAAAATAGACTTTCAAAATTACAAATAAAAGTCTGTACCTCAAGGATACGTTTCAGGCCTTTCTGTGTGCATAGCATGATGTAGAGAGAGAAGAACTGCCTAGAGAGGACCCATCACATCAGGTGTTAGAGGTCTGGCCCGTTTCAGCTTGCAAGACCTCTTTCTTCCTCTTTTCTCAAGGGGAAAGGCTTCTCAGAGGAGCAAAAGCCAGGATCAACTTTCGAGTTGGTCAAAAGTTAAGAGTGACACTTAGCAAATAGCAAGAATTAAGAGGTACTAGCTACATCAGTAAGCACATTACTGAAAATATAGTCCTTTATGTTGGTTCCCATGGAGGTCCGTGGATTGTAGAAAGGGATTCTGATGACCATGCCAAGATCCTGGAAGGCCCTCACCTCTACCCAGCGAGTCCAGTCCAGTTGGTGTGTGTTAGGGCCCCAGAATCCATTCGTTTGTTTTGCTTCTCTAATGAGGTATACGATAGGTGTGCGATGATTTCATTCTCATAACGTTTCTTTGAGAGTCAAGGAGCCACTCTGCTCCATTGAACCATTATCAGGGATCAGCCAGGCCAATGGGTCTGGAGCCTCTAGGTCATTCAGCCCCAGGAATAGCACAATCAAACCCCAACTGGTTGGCCAAATGGTTTCTGCTGCAAATTTTTGATGAACAATATTTCTTTCGCCTGGGCCAAGATTTAATTTGTGCTGCCAGGGAACACTTTCAATTGTCAACAACAAAAGGCGATATTTCCTATACTCCTTGAGAATAAGCTTCAAAGGTTTCAGCTCCTTTTTAAAAAGCTTTTCAGCTTTATTTTGACGTGGCAGAAAAGTTTTGCATGCATCCTCGCATCCTGTGTTGTGACAGCTGCATTTAATGAGTGCAAAATGATCAGAAAAACATCCTCTGCCATGGGGGCCGCCGATTGGTGACAGGGAAGAGGGGTGCTGTCATCGGAGCAGGAGAGTCACGCACGCATCTGCAGAGGTGGGATTCCTGCCCGGCTGGTCTGTACCCGGCAGCCCCATGCACGGCCCCGAAGCCGAGTAAGACCTGCAGACCCACATCCCACGGACTCCTCCTTCCAACAGCAGGATGAAGTCTCCACCGTGTCACCCCAGGCCATTGTTGCTGGAGGTTAATCCATGTTTCTTTCTAAATTTTCTTTCTTATTGAAAGAAGGTCTTTCTAGCTAATCTAACACATTTATAATTAACAAACTCATGAGAGGGAAAAAAAGAAAAGAAAAAAGAGCAGACTTTAAACAATTCATGTGTCAAGGCCCCAGTCAGAAAATGAAGGTCTTCATTTTACATATAGGTAGTCATGGTAGATTAAATTATTGTTTAGCAAATATTCACTCCACGCCCCAAACACATACAACACTGACTTCCATGGGACGAATTTGCTTTCATAGCCCACAGATGTTGAGCTTGACAACAGGACTTCCCTCAGCCAATAAAACGTGGGCAGACACGTCACGTGCCAATTTGGAGTCCAGGTCTAAGGCATGCGTGTTTACACTCACTCCTCTGAGAGCACCCACCTCCACCTTGGAAAGATCATGGGCCAGATAGCTCTAAGTCCTCCAACGATCCTTGCAGAATGAGAGGCAGATGAAACAGACCCGAGCTCCACCTGCAGCCTGACGCAGGGTTGTCCCAACTGGCCCGCACACCTGTGGAACGTATCTGCAGGAGAGCCACCCAACAGAACCCAGCCCGGATCAGCCGAGCCACAGTTGACCCAAAGCCCTGGAGCACAAGCAAAACTAGGGGTTGATTTAAGTCACTGAGATTTGGAGCTGTTTGTTACTTAGCATCATTGTGCTGTTTCATAGCTTTTGAGAGAGACCACCAACAATGTATGCCTAATTATGCAACAGAAAGAAACATTCCAGCTGTAGTAGAATGTTTACATTCTAGTAGAATTTGTAGTAGAAGCCTCCGTGGACATGGTGTGGTGTATGGGAAGGCAGATAGAGCAAATACTCCAATTATTCAATCCTATTTATGTCAGCAAGATGAACAACAGCTCCAAGCTAACTGCATCTTTCATCTTTTGGTTCCACGTTGGAGTCATGAAGTCACACTTAATAGGTAATATTTCCAAAGCAGCTCCTGGTCCCAACATGCTTGGTTTATTTGTTGTTATCTACCCACACCTTACAGGGGAAACCACAAGTACCCACCTGCATCTCTCTTTCTCTGGAGTCTGTTTGACTTCCATGGGCTCCATTTCAATTTCCTGTCTTTCCTCCATCACAGAAAGACAGCAAAAGTATACCGTCACACTGAACCATTATGACAATTTACTCTTGAGGATACAATCCTGTGGGTGCCTAAAAGCTTACTCTAAGTTTTATTTGCCTAATTTATGCTTCTACTGACAAATAATTAGGGCAGCAACTAATTTCAAAATGCAAATGTGCAATGAGTCTCACTTGTTTTGTTTTGTTTCCAATATCCTTTGGCCCCAGTTCTACTTGTGTGAGAGTCTTAATGGATTTAGTTTAGCAAAGGAATGAAATTATTTTTTCTAATGCTTTGTTTACTTGACGGAATCAGACTTTTTATCAAATATTGACTACAAATGTTTGTTCAAGATCACATGCCATAGAATTTAATAGGAATGAAAACCTGTAGTACAGAACCATCATTTTTTACGTGTCTGGGGGTAATCTACTTGACGGTGACTTAACGGCAGGCAGAAGATGTTTATAGGGATGTGTCTGCCTGTGTGAACCAACAGCGATCTTCTAGTCAGAGAGAAGATTCTTTTTTATCTCTGAAAATACCACGGAGATGTTCTTCAAGAAGAGAAAACTTTCCACCTGTAACAAGTAAAATTAGCTCTTATTTCTTTTACATCCTCCAGTGCTGGGAAGACTGGGAAGATAGTTAGAGGTCCAACGAGTGCTCCTTTCAACTGTTCATTCATTCACCACCTACCACCACGTGAATACTCCATGCTAGATCCCGCAGGACCTGCTCTCAGGGTTCACAGTGTGCTGGGAAAGTCAGACAGGAAAACCTCCCCATATTTTCGTCATCACACTACCTGGCGTCATTTTATATGCGTGTTTATTATCTTTCTTCTCCACTAGAGTGTGAGTACCACAAGGGCAGGGACTGTGTTTTCTCACCATCCAAGCAGAGCCAATGGTAGGAGAGGTGCCCTCAGTAAATATCTGTGGCTGCTGAAAGGAGAAATGTGGTATTTTAGAGACATGAAGAGGAGAAAATGAGAGGCCAAAGGAGAGATGCCCTTCTCAGCAGAGGATGGGATGGAAGGTGGATTGGTCAGAAAGGTACCAAAGAGGAGGCTGCCTGAAGAGCAGAGTCAGGGACTTCCCTGGTGGGCCAGTGGTTAAGACTCCACCTTTCAATGCAGGGGACGCGGATTAGATCCCTGGTCGAGAAACTAAGATCCCACATGCCGCAGAGCAACTAAGCCCGTGCGCCACAAACTACAGAGCCCAGGCACCACAACTAGAGAGCAGCCCGCGCACTGCAACGGAGAGCCCGAATGCCGCAACTAAGACCTGACGCAGCCAAATAAATGAATGAATCTATCAACTAATCAATCAATAAACAAACAAAGAGCAGAGTCAGGAGCAGAGCAGTAGTAGAGCCACAGAGAAGGAGGTGATCTGGACGGCTTTGGGAACTCCAAGGAAGCTTCCCTGGAGCAAGAGATCCCTTGGGGAATGGCAGGAGCTGTGGGACTAGACAGGGAGGGAGACCCAAAGCAGCAGTCACCTTATACCCCAATGGGGAGCCTTCATCTTTCTCCGTAATCAGTACATCTTTCTCCGTCATCCATACACAAATCAGAGTATGACTGAGGGAAACAGGTAAATGCCAAATTACTCGCTGGTGTGTGCACTGAAGGAAAACATTTGTCCACTCTTGGCAGACACTTGAAGCTCTCTCTTATAACAAATATTGAATATTTTTCCACTGATAGGCGACTTGGCTTAAGGGTAAGGCCGTGGCCTTATCCACCAACTCAAAAGAGTACTCAAACAACACATGTCAGATGTAGCTAGATTTTTCTTCCATTCTCTACATATTTAAAGGAAAATCAGCATTTTGGTCTGAATTATCTGAAGAATCCCGCAATCCTTCCTTTGCTTTTTGTAGACACTCAAGGGAAATAAGAAGTAAGTATCTTTTCTCTCTCTCTCTCTTTTTTTTTTTTTTTTTTTGCAGGATCTTTAGTTGTGGCATGCAAATGCTTAGTTGCGGCCTGTGGGATCTAGTTCCCTGACCAGAGATCAAACCCAGGCCCCCTGCAGTGGGAGCACAGAGTCTTAGCCACTGGACCACCAGGGAAGTCCCAAGAAATAAGTATCTCTAAGACTAAACATAATTCATATAAAATGTCTACTTTAAAATAGCAAAGTTATTTGCCCCTTTTCTCACCCATGTGAGAAAATATTTCACACACCAAGAACTAGTGAGAGACCATCAAACAGGCACGTGTTTTGGATTGCTTTCTTTTGTTTCACGGACTTTTCTGTTTTATTAGGAAAAAAACCACTCAACAGAGCAAGTAGGCAGAGACCATCACTTGTCTTCTGGCTGCTGCAAGCTGAGGTCATCAGTAAGTGGAAGCAGGCCACCTCTGATTAATTATGAATTCCTCTCATGTCCACGGACTTCAGCCCAAGGATGACAAGGATTTCTGAACTTCAAAAAAAAAAAAAAAAAGAGGAGGCATCACAATAAATATTTCACCGTCTCGCCAGCCCAGTTTGCTAAGCCTCAGAGTCTCGCCCAGCCTCTGGAGGCTGCCACAAGCAGCTTCCCCAGATGCTCCCTTCCAGCAGGGAGGTGGTCCAGCGTCTGTATTTGGGCAGCCCTGCTGTCAGGGAAGAGATGAAGGACGGGTCACTCACACCTGCTGAGGGAGAGGCCTGGACATCCCTCGGCAGCCCTGCCAGCCCTGTCAGGATACCTAACCACTCCCTGAATTGGGTGAGCGGATCAGTGATGGACCAAGCCTTCATCTGCTAGGTTTATACTCTGCTCCAGACAGTGATGGTCAGGGAACGTGCAGATGGAGAGTTCCAGAACAGCAGGGAGCTGACCACCCTCACTTCCCCATGCAGACAGAAATCCTCAAAGGATGGTGCTGATTGAACAGATATTGGGAAAGAGCATGACAAGGGCCTCGGGGGTCCTTCATGCAGCCCTGCTGCGCCCCTCCTTCTGAGCAACGGGGCCCATGTTCCTCAGTAGCAACGGAGCCCGTACGCCTGTGTTACTAGCTGTTGGTGTAACTTTTTAAATTCATGTTACTCTTATTCTTCATATACTGGCATGTCCTTACCCCTCTGGATCACACCTATATATTTTAGTTTGTCCTTCTACTAGTCTTAAACCCCATCTATTCCTTTAAGGAGATCACAGTGGCTATGATCACACCATCTGTTGCCAGAAAGGAGCTTGAACCTAAAGTGAAATAAGACAGAACCTCTCACCCTTACGTGAGATTATCCTGCCACAAATAACCCTTGGGAGTCAGACCAGCCAAGCTAAGACTCTTGCAACAGCTATTTCAGAGGAATTCCTGTTTGGGGTTTTTAAAACCACAAAACCAAGATGTTGGAGGTAAATCTGATACTCCTATAGCTTGGCTGCATAAAATACGTACAGTAAGCTTCTGACAGAGCATGTCCCGCTCGCAGCTCCTCAGAGGTCTCAGAAGGCCACGACCAGGGTCTGAAAGCACAAGCCCTGAGTTCACGCAGGAGATTAGAATGGGTTCAATGTGACCCCACAGAGGATTCAGGCAGTTCCGATTTGCTTAGCAATTTCAGAAAAGACAAAAATTGGGGCCTGCCGTGCATTTTTCATTTTTAGGAAGTGAGGAGTTTCCAGTGCTATAGGTAATGATAAATCATTTATTACAAAATGACCAAGGCTTCACGGTAGCTTGTATCTACTAACAATCAAGTTTTACTAAAAATAGAATTAAAACATGAATGAAAGAGAAATCATTTTGTAAGATCCTGGATTTCTGTGTGCGTTTCTCATAAGAAATTCTATGTCAGCCCCATAACTTTGAATTATTAAATCCCGAATTTTATAATACTGGTACAAAGATGGAACCATTTTACCCATATAATAATAGTTTTAGGCAGACACTTGCCTATTACTTTAACGTTAATAAGGAGGAAATCTTTTGATCTGAAAAAAAAAACTCTCAAGATAAAAAGATAAGTAAGATTCCATTGCCAATTACCTAATTAGAAAATGCCCAAACTGAAGTTTTGACTTATTTTTTTTTTCAGCTAGCTTTCATGGGCCTCCAACAGAAAGCTTTATGTAAATTTTCCCTTTTTGATATGTCATTTTCATTAACATCACTGTGATATATAACTAATAAGAGTTAAGTGTAATTATGGTAGTATTTAGAAAAATAATTGTGGTAAGACAGCATTTCGTGATTGATTCTGTGCTGTTCCCCTTGTGTTTTATCTTCATCTCTGCTGGTTCATGGCTTCTCCAAAAAAAAAAAAAAAAACAGAGCTCGAGTATCACAAATTTCAGAAAGGACGAGACATCGCTCAGGCTTCACATCCTTACAGTTTTGTTCCACATTGTTTTTCCTTCATTTATGATCTAATTCTTTAGGCATTTATCTCTGAACGGAATTGATTACATCTATAATAAAGCATTGATAAAGTGGCCTTAGGTTTTAAAGTATGGTTGACTTTAAAAATAAAACTCATATTCTACCAATTGCCTGCTAACTATAGGTATCATTCTGTTTTGTTTATTGGGTTGTTTTTTGGGGGGTTTTGTTGTTGTTGTTTTTGTTTCGTTTTGTTTTTGCACCAGTAACCAGAAATATGCTTAAGACGTACATCCAAGTTGTATTTTCTGAGATCAAGGGGTGGTATTGGCACCCAGGGGAATGTGGAGTTCCAGCTACTATTGTTTTAGTATTGTCTCACTGCTGAGTCACCAGACAGAGCAATTTCACAGAAAAGGATAAGAATGAATTTTGGGGGGACACATAGGAGGTTACTTAGGGATTTGAAAAGAGATTGAAAAAGGGAAGAGTCCAAAGAAAACTTGGAGAGAAGTTTTACAAGCGAGGGCTGGGTGATTATAAAAGAATGGAGTCGTGTTCTCCTAAACAAAGCTCAGAATGGTGCATGCTTGAAGAATCAAATGTGCTATAAAATTAAGAAATCACAACATATAACATATGGACAAAAATCCCAACCCACAGTTTTACCGAAAACTGAGGTTATTGTCAGAGAGCTGAAAGTTGGGAAGAAATATTTAACAGGACCCAGGAACCAAACAAAGAAGGACAGAAATATATCACATTAACAAAATGAAGGACAAAATTTACATGATTTTCTCAGCTGACACAGAAGAAGCATGTGAAAAGAGTTAACATCCTTTCACGATAAAAAAAAAAAAATCGACAAACTAGGAATATAAGGAAACTACCTCAACATAATAAAGACCATATATGAAAGCCCACAGCAAACATCATACTCAATAGTTAAAGACTGAAAGTGTTTTCTCTAAGATCAGGAACAAAAGAAGGATGCCTGGTTTCACCACTTGTATTCCACACAGTACTAAGAAAAAGAAGTTAAAAGCATAGAAATTAGAAAGGAAGAAGAAAATTATCTCTGTTCAAAGATAACATGATCTTATATGTAGAAAACCCTAAAGACTCCATTCACGTCCCCCCCAGCAAAAAAAAACTGTTAGAACTAATAAATGAATTCCCCAAAGTGGCAGGATACAAAATCAACATACAGAAATGTTTTGTGTTTTTATACACTAACAATGAACAATCCACAAAGGGAATTACGAAGACAAAATCCGGGGCTTCCCTGGTGGCGCAGTGGTTGAGGGTCCGCCTACCGATGCAAGGGACACGGGTTCGTGCCCCGGTCCAGGAGGATCCCACATTCTGCAGAGCGGCCGGGCCCGTGAGCCATGGCCGCTGGGACTGCGCATCTGGAGCCTGTGCTCCGCAGCGGGAGAGGCCACAGCGGTGAGAAGCCCACGTACCGCAAAAACAAAACAAAAAAATGAATGGATAAAGAAAATATGGTGTGTACATACAATGATATATTATTCAACCCTAAAAAGGAAGTAAATCCTATAACATACTATACAACATGGATGAACCTTGAAGACATTACACTAAGTGAAATATGCCAGTCACAAAAAGACAAATATTGTATGATTCCACTTATATGAGGTATCTAGAATAACCGAACTCATAGAAACAGAAAGTAGAATGATGGCTACCAGACGTTTGGGGGAGGGAGAAAAGTGGAGTTGTCATTTAATGGGTATAAAGTTTCAGATTTCTAAGTTCTGAAGCTCTTTTTCATAACAATGTGAATATACTTAATGCTGCTGATTAATGCTGTATGATTAAAAATGGTTAAGATGGTAAATTTTTTGTTATGTTTTTTACCACGATAAAAAAATCCTTAAACAACAAGGCCCTACTGTATAGCAAAAAGAACTGTATTCAGTATCCTATGATAAACCATAATGGAAGAGAATATTAAAGAAAAGAATGTGTATATGTGTGTGTGTGTGTGTGTGTGTGTGTGTGTGTGTGTGTGTGTGTAACTGAATCACTTTCCTGCACAGCAGTAATTAACACAACATTGTAAATCAACTATAATTCAATTTTAAAATAATTAATTAAAGGAATCATACAATTTAAAAAATTGTTTAATTTGTAATTTCTTTTACAAAGCAGGGATGGTTGCACTGGGAAAAAAGCTCAGGTCACTTGCAGCAGCGACTTCCATTCTGTGATTCCCAGGAGCCCAGTGGGCCGCTGGGGCGGCAGATGATCTGTGGAAGGAAGACCTGTCTTCAGGAGGGGCAAGGAATTTGTAGTGCCCCTGGGGCCCCTAAAGTTAGACTGGAGAAGCCTTTTCCACCTCTGGTCTACGGGTCACCAAAGGGACCCCATGGGTTGTGAGGAGAAAATATTAGAACTTCTACGTCTCTGTAAAATTCTCATTATTTTGAATTTTCACCTTTATGTGTATTTTACAATGTATATCGTCTAGTAGCAATAGTAGCGGTGCACAATAAATAAGAAATAATAGATTAGCAAGCATATATTGGGAGCTTATGCTCAAAATATTTTAGTGGTCAGAGTTAGCAATCTAGAGAAGCCCGGCGATACGTCCTCTAATAAACTCCTGCACTTGTAAGTAGGACCAAGAACCCCATGCCTTTGGGGATACCCATTGCCTTCGGTAGCAAACCAACTGGATGGCAGGAGGGGAGAAATAAGATGGAGAGAGAGCTGGGTAGGCAGGGCCAGAGTTACTGGGTGGAATAAACTGCAAAGGAGGAGAAGAGGCGGACAAGACCTGGAAGGACAGGGAAAGGAAGGCGAGAATTTCCAAAGGGCTGAGTGGTGATTGTAGAGTTTGTTGCCAAATGGCAACTTTGATCAGACTTATCTATGGTTTCCCTTGACCTCCACATGCCACGCTCTTCCCTTCAGAAGGCAAAGCAGACTATGAATAGAAAGGGTCTATCCTCCAGGAGACAGAGTTTATGTCCGTACTTGGTTTATTAATTCCCTGAATCTGTCTTAAAGGGGACCTGGGGCATGGTAGCACTCTCAGCTGGATATTAGGTTCTCTAGGGACCTTAAGCTCACAGGCACACATGCATGCATGCACACACGCACACATACACCCATGCACACGTATATGTGGCCACACACATGTGTCCACATGCACACATGAAGTCTGTGGTTCCAAACACCATGGATTTATATGTTTCAAGTCTTAATCGTTGTAATGTTCAATGTAATGTCTCTAGCTAGTAAAAATAAATAAGTAAAATTTTTAAAGGTATGTCACAGGCTGTGTGATTCTATTTGCATGAAATACCCAGAATAGGGATCCACACAGATAGAAATCAGATGAGTGGTTCAGGGGCTGGGGGGAGGGGAAATGGGAGTAAAGCACAGGCATGGTAAGTTCTTCTGGGGACATGAAAAAGTTTCGAAACTAGAGACCAGGAGTGGTTGCACATCATTGTGAATGGACTGAACGCCGCTGAGGTGCACACTTTTAACGTGGTTCATTTTATGTTATATGATTTCACCTCAATTAGAAAACACTGTGCACTAGGAAAGCCCCTTTCCTAGGTCTGCGTGTGGGTGTGGACGGGAGGGAAGAGGGCTAGGGTCTCGGGCGTTTGACTGGCATGCCCCTCCCTGGTTCGTGGGCCAGCCGGAATTACACCTGTATATTTGGTCTCCCAGACCAATGCTCCTTCCATAAAACGGCAATGGAGCCACAGTGACGCTGTGTGGAACCCTCCACTCCCTCTAAGTAATTTGCGCTGGTTGAAATGGACATCAAAGAGGAACCAACCAAAGGGGAAAGGAGAGCACCTAGGAGCATATGCTTGAGAGCTGTGGCCCTGGGCAATGGGCCAGGAGCCAGGACTCAGGGGGCAGAGGCAGCTGCTTCTCTCCGCCAGCCCCTTCCCCAGGTTCTGCCTGTCTCCTGCCCCCTCTGCACACAGTGCCCGGTGAGGCCAGGGGCCAGGTCTGCAGCCAGAGCCTTCCAATCCCATCGGAAGTAACGTGGGAGGTGGTGGGGATGAGACCTGGCCAAGGCACCCGTCGTCCATGGCTCAGCCTTCTCTCTGAACACCCCACAGGATTCCCTTTCCGCAACCCTGTGTCGCTGCGCGCTCTGAGACAGGCTGCGCCGAGGTCCAGTGCTGAGCAGAGCGGACCAGCCCTCGGGTCTCACTTAGCTTCTGGTCTGAGGCCTTGTGCCTCAGCCTGGCTCCATCACCTGAGAGCCGTCAGAGAAACAGAATCCCAGCCTCCACCCCAGACCCACTGAACCAGAATCTTCTCTTTACGTGATGCCAGGCACATTCAAGTTTGGGAAATGCTGGTTTAGATGCTCATTTCCATGAATGAGAGTCAGACCAGGGGCTCCAAAGACACGGAAGGTGGGCTCCCTGCCCTTGACTTTCATGAGAGCCGGCACTGCAGAAAATAACTCTTCAGCTGTGAGATCTCAAAGGGGTCTTAGGGGCTCATCTAATTCAACTCTTTCACTTAGGGACGATGACATGGAAACCCAGAGAGGTCACGTGATTGCTCAGGGAAGAAGCCAGAATTGGAAACAAGCATTCTGCTCCCAAGTTCACTGTACCCACCACAGGGCTGAAGAAAGCCAGGTAGCTGTCTGTAAGAGAAAAGGTGACAGAAACAAGACTGCTGGGACAGGGGGCTACAGCACTGCAGACTCAGGGGTCTCTCAAAAATGTCGGGGGGCAGATCCTTTCTGCAGCCCCTTTCAAGTCTGCTCTTTGACACCGTCAAAGTTGATCCAGAGATCAACTGACCCCCTTTGGCTTCTCAGCAAGAATGTGCTTTCATTCTAAGGGTGATATTCTGGTCCCCGAGACCTACCGGCACAGGGAGATGGCTCAGGTGTCATTCTCATTTCTCCAGCCGGGCTCCAAAAGTGAATCCCGGAGTCTAAGACACCCCCATAAGGTTTACCCCAAGGTCCTCAAAACCTTTGGCGAGAGCATCTTCAAGGAAGCAATACACCCTCTGTGAGGATGTGTGTGGATTATAGCACACTGCATGCAGACAGGCTGTCCCAGTGTGATTACCCACCCAAAGCTCCTCTCTAAATCCAGGCTCCAAGCAAAGACTGTCAAGGATGCTGATAGCCTTTTACTCCTCCTTTCCACTCATTTGAAGCACTGGACCACTGTAAAACTCAAACTGAAATCAACTTGAGGGATTCCCCGCAAGAGACAGCACCTTTTGTCCAAAACCAGATAAAGTAACAGTGAACACAGGCCACCGCCGGACCCGTAGTATCTGAGCACGGTTTGCTGACCAGGAGCAGGAGGTTGGCAGGCCTGAGCCGGGGGCCTGTGATGGGCCTGCTGCTGCCTTTTCTTCCCCCCACCGGCCCAGTCATAAGGACTCAATTTGAGAGAGCTGATGGAAAGAGACAGGAGTGAAAAGTGGGCTTGACACATTTATGAGAAGGATTTGTCCTGGGCTTCTTAAGTATAGTGCCTGGAGTTTTTTCAATCGTACGAAAAGTAGGAGGGAATGAACACCTGTTTCATGTTTCCCAAGCATGCTCAGATGGTTAGATGGATAATGCACCATCAGGAACCAAAAAAAAATCGTGGGAAAAAGTGTCTTGTCAAGTTAACAAAAATTGTATACTGTTTGCAATCTACAAATAGAGAAAGAGAGACAGACACCAAGTCTCCGGAGGATAGAAATACTGTTTCTAGTTGAATTCTCATTGAAGGCTCCAGCATACAGTTTCTGACATTGGAACAGAGGGTGTTTTGATGATGGATGTTTTTAACCCTTTTCCTAAAAGATGAGATTTGGGGATCACAACTTGCTCTGTGCTTCCCAATAGTGATGACAAGTAGAAATAGTATTTGCCGGGTCCATGAGCTGGTGTTTCCTCAGAGGCAGATGGAGTTGAGGATTTGTTACTTGATCTAATGACGATGGCTTTCCAATAGCCAGACATGCACGGCATCATTGATCAGTCTGCCCTCTCCTTGTTTGCGCTGGAACACTGCTCAATTTACACCAATTAAAGAATGCTTGGTTTGGGTATTGAAGAATCATTAAGGGATGCAAATCCCCAAGGGCTTCTAAAAATGACATCTGACTAGAATGGTGATTAAAGCATGAAGGCGGCATTAGTATTTGAACAGTTTGACTGATATACAAAATCATTACAACTTCTTTCCAGAAAGAGTGACATTGGGTCAATGTATGTACTTGCCTGGTCACCCTAAACAAACCTGACAAGTCTAATTTTAAGTAATTGCTCAGAGTTTAGTGGCCACCTCTGTCCCCACAAGGGCAGCTGTCTGGATCACATCTTGTAATTGAGATGTGTCTTTAAACTCTCTGTGTCAACCCAACATGCAAATGTGCTCTCAAACAAGGTTAGGGGTTAGTGATGCTCTGGTGAATCATTTTCCAGTCAAATTTCCACATGAAAACTCTACTGTAGCCGGTAGTCAACTCCTCAGCTGATGCTACCCCGTCACATTTAGGAAAGACTGGATGTTCTAGCTACATCGGACTCTCCAGTTCTAGAGACCATCTCAAAGTGTGTCCTCTGGACCAGCAGGATCAGCATCACCTGGAAACATTTTACAAATGCGGAGCCTTGCCCCCTGCCTCCCCCGAGACCTGCTGAATCAGAGATACTAGGGCTGAGGTCCTACAACTAAAGCTTTAATAAGTCCTCCCCGATCTAAAGTCCACTCAGGTTTGGGAACCACTGATCCAGACCCACTGAGCCTCCATATCTGCGATGATGTGGATGTCCTGTGGGTTCATGATTTGCCTGAGGCCACGCAGCCCAAATGGCCGTGGAGGGCAAATGTGCGACTAAGCATGTTACGTTCAAACCATGTAATCCTTGACTTTCACTGTTCAGTTAAAGTTTTGAAAATGCTTTGCTGCCCTGTCTTTCCACGCAGCCCTCTGCTTGTCCCTGAGAGCGTGTGCACGGTGGCCTGGAGGGATGCCTATTTCACCGGTCCCTCCTCCTGGACCCGGAGATAGAGACCCCCAGCCCGGCAGCCGGGTGTGACCACTGGGCTAGCTGTTGTGGAAGTGTCGTCAAGCTGGAGATCTCATCGCCAAGGTGAGAGGTCCCTTCTTTCGTCCACGGGGCTCATGGGTACCCATGTGGACAACAGCCCTCCATCATTAGGGGTCCCTGAACCACCATGAGGGACCCCCACTGGCTGTGTCGTGAGAACCACAGATGACGTGAAGCCACAGGCACTTGGGGAACGTTTGTTACCACTTTATAACCCAACATCTCTCGGGACCCTTTGGGCCTTCCGGATGGTCCCCTTGCACCATTAAAAGTGAGTGATGCGGAGGACAGAGAAGCATCTTCTCTATTTGGAATATAGTTGAATATAATAGGATTTCTGGGAAGGCATAAGGACAGGAACTGAATTTGAGTTACTAACCAAACAACAGTTTTCTGATTTAATTTTCTTTTTTTACACAAATCACTGTATCTTTTGCCACTTTATCCCAGTCTGACAACACTTGAGCTATAAGGAGCCTATTAGGCACAAGCAAGGAAATTGAATCAAAACTGGAAAACAAGGGCCGGCTCATGTGTGGCCCCAGGAGCCTGAGTTCGCGGTGCCGGAGCAGGCAGCTTAGCCAGGCGGTGACCGTGGAGAAAAAGGGTTTGTTCCAGCTTGCCCGACTCCCAGCAGATGGACAGAGCTGGTTCGCACCACTTGCTCCCTTGCTCTTTGCTTCCTGGACACCCAGCCACCCAGGTGAGCCTGTGCACCCAGGACCCCACACTCCCCTCCCGTCCCCTCCCTCTCAGTCTCCCCGCGGTGACGCTCAGCCTTTCAGCCTTTCATGCTGCGCCCTGTGCGGGGCAGGGTTAAAATGTGCCTCTGAATGGAGAAGAGTAGACAGGGTGGATTAATAGCAGCGGCAGAAGAGTGATACAGCCCGAGCAGAACAAAACGAGGGCGACCCAGACGAAACAAAGCCCCACAATAGATCAGCTCTGAAAAGTCATCGGGCAGCTTTGAAACCCAGGCCTCTGCGGTCCCGGGCAGTTTCGCAGCCACGGGCTTTCAAGACACATGAATGGAAACGGAACAGTAACTCTTTCTCCCAACCCTTTTCAGGGGTCTTGTCGGCCGAGAAGGATTTACCATTCAATTCCCATACTTTTATGTGGGAAATTAGGAATTGGCTCCTTAAAAAGGAATTGCCTTTTTAAACTCTCATAAATTGTGGCGATTTTATAGATGCGCCCAAATTTCTTCTTTCTTCTCTTCTTCCCACTTAGAGTTTATTTTTTTTAACTACTCATTAAACACACACACACACACACACACACACACACACACACACATACATTTCCATCTGCCCTTTTCTCTGGAATATTTTCTTCAGAAAATCTCCAACCAAAGAGGTATCTCATCTTTCCGTTCCATACACTGTGTGGCTTTGGTGCTTAACTAGTTCTTCATTTTATCACAGTTCATCACAGACCCAACTTCTTTTTTGAATAAAAAGATCTATCCTTTCCAGATATTAATCCCTGCGTATTTGGAAAGGGGGCAGGTGTTGGGCAAAGCTGCTGCAAAGGTCAGAAGCAAAATAGGATGTTTTCTTGATTCCTGACTCAGCAGGCATGTACGGCTGAGTGACTAGCCCTGCATACGTGCTACTTTTGAACTGTCTGATGAAAACAATCAAGTCTTCCTGGAAGAGAGCTCAGTAAGAAGCTGTCCCCATCTAGAGGGCTTGTGTTTGCAGGAGCGCGTAACAGGCTCTTTTCCTTCTCAGAAGCCAGCAGTATTTGGCCATGTTCATCTCATTAACCTTCCCTATCTGTTTCCACAGGACAGAAAGGAAGACTTGTAAACTGAGAATTCCCAGCCTGGGACTCAGCTCAGCCCAGCTTGGGCTCTGAGCCGGCACATGTGACATGGCTCTCCAGGCCTCTCCCAGAGCTCACACCGGGAAACCTTGCCCCAGGAAATCCAGCCGTGTTTGACCCCTGCTTCCCTCTTCCCTCTCCTGTCCCCAGGAGAGCCTGGCTCCAAGGCCGATGCCCGGGAGCAGCTGTGGTGACCGCTGGCCATTCTCCAGGGTGGTCAAGCGTACCCCAAGTCCTCGGAGATGACTTCAGGGTGAGAGATGGAAAGGGGGAGGGGAGAAAGGAGGGTTCCCCCCTCAGCCCGTCTGCAAGGCCAGGCTGGGGCACGTAACCATTTCCTGATGTGCAGAAGCTATAACCTGGACTTCCTTTCTCATTAGATTGTTCAGATATGCAAACACGAACCCAACAAAAGGAGTCTCGCAATATACTTCACTTGGACTGTTTCAGATCCTGATATCACTCCTCTAAAGAAAAAAAAGAAATCAAAAATAAGTAAATAAAATAAAATAAAGAGAGAAATCGAACAATTTCCTCTTTCTGAGGACAGTGTTAAAAAACCTTAGAAATTTGCAATATACGTGAATCAAATCCACACATTGTAAACCTAAACTTATACAATGTGACGTCCTTTTTATCTCCATGAATCGGGGGAGAAAAGAAAACCTTCGAAAGAAAATCCCAATAATAACTGCACGGACATCAGAAAGTCTGGGACCTATGCTGTTTCCTTCCTGAAGTAACTCACTTGTTCAAAGTTACTGCAGAAGGAGCCAGGATACTGCTCTCCAGAAGGTAAAAATCACACTTAAAAAATTGATATTCGCGGGAAAAGATGGTCCTTAAACACGGACTTCACTTGCTTGAGAATAATAGGCAGGCGGCTCAAAGGGCTGGGTAGGTTTTACAAATTACCATTTCCATTTCCTCCTTTGCTGCCTCTGCACCAGAGGTAGAAATTCCAAAGTCCAGGCCCCTTCGAAGCTTTTGAAAGCCCCACTGCAACTACTCCAACCCCTTTCCCCAGTCTCGTCCACAACCACAAACCATGAAAGTGGACTAGAGGGTGTGGCATCACCAAACCCTCACCAGCCTTTCCCAGCCTGCTTGCAACTTAGACGGCATATGGTCTAAGAAACCTTCTGGCAACTTAATTCTTCAAACTACTGGCTTGGACTTTTTTTTTTTTTTTAAACTGGAGGAAATAGTTCTTCTTTTTGTTTTTTTATTCTTTTTTTTACATCTTTATTGGGGTATTATTGCTTTACAATGGTGTGTTAGTTTCTGCTTTATAACAAAGTGGATCAGTTATACATATGTTCCCATATCTCTTCCCTCTTGTGTCTCCCTCCCTCCCTGGACTTATTTTTTTAATGAATTCAAATACTGTGTGATTAGAGAAGTTCTTCAATGATTTTTAATAAATTTTCGCAATCACCACTGTCAGGACCAAGATAGCCTGCGGCAGCTGTGGGAAGCCTTACCTTCTCAGGGTCCTTTCTCCATAAAGCAGTAGAGGTGACCTTATACAGTAATCAGGTGACTTGTCTTCCCCGCTCCACACACAGATACTCCTTGTGAACTCAACAGCTTCTAGGGCACAGAGAGTAAAACCCAGATCCAGTCCCACTGGTACCGCCCACCTTCCAGTGCATTCTCCCCTCCTCCACCCCGTCTTCAGTCCCTCAGATTCTTCCTCGTCCTAGGGCCTTAGCACATGCTCCTCTCAGCTTGCCTGCCTGCCTTCATGTCTCCTTTAGGGCTCAGCACGTAGGCTTCCCTGAGCACGCTTGCTAAAGTAGCTTTGTCTCGCCCACTTCTCTCTCCCCAGCCCCAAAGCTACATGCTTCACAACAACAGAGTCCAGTCTGTGGGTGGAATGTCTTAATTTAATGTCCATCTACTTGTTTTGGTCCATCTCCCCTACTAGGAGGTAGGGACACAGTTCCAGGAAGATAGAGACACGGTCCTCCTGTTTACCATCACCGGTAATGTACCCATTGCTGGTACACAGTTGGTGTTCAATAAATACTTATAGAAGGAAGGAAAGAAGGAAAAAACTGAAGGAAGACAAGATATTGACTTGAAATCAATGCTCTACTTCCCCACCCAGAAATGTCTTGTATTACTCAGGGTAAAAACCTCAGCTCTTAGATTAAACAGACCCCAAAATACAGTGGCTCACAAGATCGAATTGCTTTCTCTTTCACATAACTCTCTGGAGTGGACGGTCCAGGCTGGCAGGATGCTCCATTTCACACGGTGATGAAGAGATCCAGATTATCTCCCTATCATCGTCCCGCTGTCCTGCAGGGTACCGCGCATCTGCTCGGTTTAAGGAGGGTCGCCAGCACATCCAGGTTCCAGCCCACGGGGAGAAAGAGAGAGAGACCAGGAAGAGTGATGCCCAGTGAAGACAGGAAACAGGAGCTGCTCACATCAGTTCTGCTCACAATTTATGGGCAAAATTGTAATCTTATGTCCAGACAGGGAAGCTGGGAAGTAAAGACTCTAGATGAGTGACTTTACATCCAGGGAGAAAAGAAGACAGCTTTGGAGAACACTGGCCATCTGCCGCGGGTTCCTAGACTCCTCTCTGAATAGAAAACATCCTGGGGCCTGTCCAGGGGGAGCAGAGCCTGTGTGCAGACTGTCTTTGATTAGAGGAAGAAGACCCCCTACCCAGGATCCCCGGCCACGCGGCGGAGGTCTGGGGAGCTCGAGCGGCAGCGGGACCTCAGGGGTGGCAGTCACTGCATGGGACGTCAACATGCCCAACCCTCCCCTTCCTCGTCGGCCCTGCAGCTCAGAAAACGTCCAGATGCATTTTTGTTTTCACACCTAAATTTTCCCATTCAGCTCTTTGCTCACCACGCAAGAACATGCAAGCAGCAGGTGACCAGGGATCCCACTGCTCTAACTTGAAGGAAGGGAAATGGACAGACAGACTGCTTCCATGTCCCCAAGACAATCCCAGTTTAGCAGCTTCCTTCCATGGGATCTTGAGCAAATTACTTATACCCTTAAGACTCACTTTGCTCACCTCTAAAATGGGAGCTAAAATACCTTGTCACATGGTTCTTATTCGAATTCATTTAGCTCATGCAGGTAAAGATTTTCGTTTTTTAAGAAACACCTGGCGTATAGATACTCAATTCATTTTCTTCTAGTTGGTGGCTTTTCTCTTGCTAAATCCCAGCCTAATAAACCATTTCTCTTCCTCAACCTGTTCAAATTCCCCCAGATGGCACCCTATAGCCTCAAGTCTTCTCTGGAAGAGTCCAGTAGCTTTGTCTTTCTCTCTCTTCCCAACTCCTGCCCCAGCCTTATTTATGGAATGCCTTGTGCTATCCACTGATTGATTGTTTCCTACGTTTGCGTCCAGCGTCACTGGATAGACGGCAAGCTCCCTGAAAGCAGCAGATACCATGTTGATTTCGGTAGCTCGTAACATCTGACACAATGGGACTGTACAATATTCACTCAACAAACATGCCATTGAGTTACGGAAATGTGAACAGATTAATGTGAGGTCTGCATGACCTAGAAAAATAAATTCTTTCAGCAGGTTCATGCCAAACGTCAGTTGATTTAGGATTTCTCTTTTTAAAGAGCAAAATATTCTGCTTATGTGGACTGAATGACTACCTTACTATCCCTGTGTAGAAGCCGAAAGTGTTGCCTAAAATTATATTGGGCCTTGGGACTTCTGGGAACTCAGGATGC